>NC_137786.1:184439230-184989230 GCF_963383645.1 Muscardinus avellanarius
CCCCTGGGGCTCAATCCCCAGTACCAAAACAAAACAAAACAAAACAGGCCAAAAGGCCAAGAGATATATGAAAAAAGTGTCCAACTTTAATAATTATTAAGAAATGCAAATTATAGCTACAATGTAATACTATTAACATACTCACTGAAATAAATAAAACAAAAAATATGAAAAATTTCTACCTAGTAGAAGCATGGATGTGGAACAACTAGAAGCCCCAAGCTAACAGTGGAAATATAAATTAATACTACCACTGTGGAAAAATGTTGAGTACAACATACTGGAGCTACACATATGCAGACCCCATGACCCAGAAATTCCTCTCCTAATGAACATCCCTGTGTATCAAAAGCAAGTATGAGGATATACACAGCAGCACTATTCTAACAGCACTGAAACTGAAAACTACCTGAATGTCCATCAGCAAAAGGATGGAAATTAAATTACAGTACATATGCATAAGGGGATACTATATACCAAATGAGAATGAACAATCTATCTACAGCTACACACAGCACATGAATAATTCACTCAGATACCGTGTTGAGTAAAGTTACCAAGAATAGATAATGCGTAATCCTATTTATAGAAATGTAAAAACAAGGCAGGCATGGTGGCCCATGCCTGTAATCTCAGTACTGGGGAGGCTAAGACAAGAAGACCTTAGGTTTGTTTTGGTCTTGTTTTGTTAAAATAGGGCTGGAGGTATAGCTCAGAGGTAGAATACCCTTGGGTTCAGTCCCCAGCACCACAAAAAGAAAATGAGGGGGGGAGGGTATAACTTTTAAACTGTGGCTAAATCATGAGGGTTCAATTTACCTGGAATAAGGTTTTTCTGGTTTTGTTTTTGTACTGAGAATTGAAGAAAGAGGCATTCTATCTCTGAACTACCCCCTCCCGACCCTTTTTATTTTTGTTTTGAGGCTGGTCTCAAACCTGCAATCCTCCTGTCTCTGCCTCCCAGCACTGGGATTATAGGTCTGCAGCACCACGCCCAGCTCCTTTGTCCCTCAATTTCAGAATGCAGCAAAACAAAGTGTACCTACAAGGCCATGCCCAGCGGGTTCTTTGCAAGTCTTCATCTCCTTTAATCTCTGCAACAACTATATATGATAGCTGCCATTCCTTCTGTTTTATGAATGAAGAGAGATATACATTAAGTAATTTGCCCAGCATTTCAAAATAAGTGACAGAACCCAGAGTCTGAAGAAATTTTACTAGGCTCTGTAACTGATACCACAGCACAGAAGCCCTCTGGTCTCGGTTATATCTTGTGGCTGGAGGCCGCCCTTCATCCCAAGTGCACCCCTACAGCCCAGCTCAGTATGGAGAGAGTTAGAAAGGGATACTGGTAGGAGAGCCAATGCCTGGCCCCTGAGTCTTCGTAATAAGCCCACTTTTCTTCAAGCCATCCAGTTCAGAGAGCTCTGAATCAACACAAAATAAACATGAGATGCTTGCCACCATTCTTCTTCACAATCATAGACTCTATCAAAGAAGGCCTTTCTCCTAACTGTGCAGTCCTTCTGGAGCTGAGAAAAGAAGTAAGGGGAGTCTGTCTATCCCTCTGTCCTACTTCTTCAAGGGTCACAGTGAAGACAAAATTTGCCCCATACTCCTTCAAACAGAGTGGGTGCTACTCAGCAACTGCAGGTCTGTGGTTCCCAAACTGGGTGCCGAGGTACCCCCAGAGCCAAGCCCTTAACATTTATCAGATACCCCATGAGGTCTGTGTCCAGGAGCCAAGGAGTTCCCCAAGTGGCCCAAACCTGCCCCAGAGTCACAGGCAGCCAACACTCAGGTCTGGGGGCAGCACACTGGAGGACAGGACAGCCCCGGCTAAAGAGAAGTGGCTGCACCACAGCTCGCTCGCTTGCACATGCGTGTTCGTTCTCTCTCTCTCTCTCTCTCTCTCTCTCTCTCTCTCTCTCTCTCTCTCTCTCTCTCTGCCTAGGCACGTGGGCATCTGCATCAGCTTCAGGCCAGCCTCCCTGGCCCCCTTCTGAACTCTCTCCCTGAAAAGCTCTATTCAGCACCGACCTCATGAATAAAACTCAAAGCCAATCCAGAAGCCAGCAGGCCAGCACGGGACTTCCACACACACTCAGATTTGGCCAGTGTCCACAAACCAATCATTAATCCAGAGAGGGGGAGTGATGGGGACCACAGAGAGGGCATCATAGACACCCATGCGCTTAAAGGCCAACCGGACTTTGAGGGTGACCATTTGCATGAGAATGCCTTCTTTGTTCTAAAGTGGTTACGGGCCAGCCACACTCCCGCCCTCCTTCTTCCTTCAAGTCATAATGCTTCCCTTGGTGACATCACAGCGGGTGACACAATGCTGAACTGCTGTGACGTTACAGGATTCAACTTTGTCCTTTTAGGTGGGGGCCTGGGGCTGAGAATGCAACAAAGGACAAGAATAGAATACAGTTATAGAATGGGAAATTGCTTTTATCGTGCTAATTTTCCTGGTAATAAAGGGCAGGGATGAAAAAAGGGGGGGGGGTTGGCATTGACAGCAAGACGGTGTAGATTAGTCTAAATCGAGAGCGGGCAAAGGCAGGGTGGGGGGATCTAGACCTGGGAGGGAGACAATCCCAGGACTGGACAAGTATGAAGATGTTCGCAATCTGTCCAAGTCTAGGGCCTTCCCTTTCCGTTATCCACCATCTGGGCAGAGAGAAAGAAAAGCAGAAACATAGCAGCAAGCCCAGGCTGGAACCTTCCCTGAAAGTTTAGCGTTTGGGATACTATTTTGTGTGCTGGACTCCACATCTGCAGAGGGACAGACTTTGTTGGTTTGGGTGGTGACCAGGATGGAGGGAACACTCAGAGGCATGTCACAGGAGAAATGACCAGAGGAACTGAGTGTTTACCCTGGAGAAGAGAAGGCTGGTGGGGAGGGGATAACTGCCCTGAGATTCTGAAAGGCTCCCACGTGAAAAGGGGGTTCGATGTGTTTCCTAAGGTCCCCCAAAGGCAACTCTGACGAGAAGATGAATGAAAGGCCAAAATGAGGGTGACGGGCTATGCTTCTTTTTAACTCCCTATTTCTCAGTTAGAGACTACATGCTTGGGATAAGGGCTCTCTTGTCCATTGTGGTATCCCAGAATTTAAAAGTGACACCCAACAGGAGCTTGTTAATGTGTGTTCAAGAAACAGACAAATGAAGCGATGAAACTGGTCTATGGAAACTGTTTACAGGGATTCGCGCACTCTGTACATTTTTTGTTTTATTTGAGATGGGATCTCACTATGTTGTCCTGGACTCAAAGGATCCTCCTGTCTTAGCTTTCCAGAGCTGGGCTAACAAGTGTGTACCGCCACACTCAGCTTCTGTAAGTACTTTTGACCCCCGTACTGCACGCTCTCCACTCAGATACATGCTGGGAATACAACAAAGAAAACAACTGGTAAGGTTTACCATCTTTGTAGACAAGCACAGGTGGTACTTAACATCCCTTCCAATATTGCTATTCCTTTACAACTGAGAGAAAAAAAGAGGACCCCAAGGGCCAACCGACAAACTTTTTATAAAACCACCACCACCATGATTCACAAGCCTGGAGAACTGGTTAAAGTGATGGCTTCCTTCTCTGCTGGAAGAGGCCTTACACAGCGGTAGCACTGGCAAACCAGAGCAGAGCAACCAGGCTGTGCACGTAGCAAGGTCCCCAGCTCCCCACCAAAGTAGGCTCTGTCAACCTAGGCTCCCTCAACCCAGCAGGGTGGTCCAAGCTGGACGTGGTGACACGTGCCTGGAATCCCAGCACTTGGGAGGTTGAGACAAGAAGATCGCAGATTTGAAGTCAGCCTTAGCAATTTAGTGAAATCCTCAGCAACGTAGTGAGATCTCGTTTCCAATTAAAAATAAAATAGGGCTGTGGGTATAGCTCAGAGATAGCCTGTCCCTAGGTTCACTCTCTAGCAATACACACACACACACACACACACACACACACACACACACACACACACACACAATGGTCCAGCTAGGTGATACAAGGTATTGCAGACACCCTCACTTCTCTTAGAGAAACTAAAATTTTCCCAACCTGTTAGAAATCATAAGAATGACAACCTAATGACTACAGAACAATTTTCTTTTTCTTTATTTTTATGGTGTGTGTGCGTGCGTGTGTGAGCAATTGAGGATTGAACCCAGGGGTATGCTCTCTCTGAACTGCACTCCAGCCCTAGAGCCTTACTGAGTTACTGAAGCTGTCCTCAAACCTGCACTCCTCCTGCCTCGGCCTCCCAAGTACTGAGGTTACAAGTGTACATCACTACGCCTGGCTTATAGAGCAATTTTTCAAATAATTCCAAGATCCTCAGCACAGGCTGTGTGAGGGCTACAGATGTGGTTCTGAATGCTGAGAGCATGACAGTACCTGAAGGTAATAAAACATTATCCAGAGCTTATCCTCTTCAGTGTCGTCCTAACAGGACTGCACATTTATTCTAGTACATTCTCAAAATATTTCTGAAATGCCTGTTTGGAAATTTCCCTCAGAGGTTTTGGAACATTACCTAAATTTTCCCGGAAGGGAAAATCTGCATCTTTTATGGGTAGTAACTCCTTCAAAGCCAAATAACAGAAAAAGGTGCAAACCAGAGTATACCATCTTATGTCAGAATATGCAGTGACCATCAAGTATATACCGTGTAACCTTGACGTCAAAGAGGACACACAGTGGACTGTCCCAAATCTCCACACTTCAGAGCACAGTGCTACTCACTTTGAGGTTACAGAGACATTTAAGTATCTAATAAACTCCAAGCACCTCCATGGGAAGGTTTATATATATGCTCATAAATTTATTTTTCTTTTTTCCCGTTTTTGGGGGGAGGGATACTGCAGACTGAATATAAGGGCACTCTACCTCTGAGATACAGCCCCATCCCTCTTTTCTTTTTTTCTTTCTTTCTTTCTTTTTTTTTTTTTTGTAGTCTGGAGATGAAACCCAAGGGTATTAGACCTCCAAGGTATACCCCCTGCCCTATTTTTTATTCTTTATTTTGAAATAGGGTCTCACTAAGTTGCAGAGGGCCTCAATAAGTAGCTGAGGCTGTCTGCGAACCTCAACCCTCTGGTCTCAGCCTCCCGATGCTGAGATTACAAGTGTACGCCACCACACCTGGCTCCTATTTTGAAACCGGGCCTCACTAAGTTGCCAAGGCTGGCTGCGAACCTGTGATCCTCCTGTCTCAGCCTCCCAAGTAACTGAGATTACGAGCATGTGTCACCATGCTTGGCTTATGCTCAGAAATTTTGGTCTAATATTTTAGAGGGTTCACATGCTCCCCGAGTTCCTCCATAGATTCATTTTAAGAATCCCCGTCCAAGTTGGGCATAGTGGCACATGCTTGTAATCCCAATACTTGGGAGGCTAAGAGACAGGAGGATCACAGGTTTGAGAACAGCTTCAGCAAGTAGTGAGGCTCTCAGCAACCTAGAGAGACCTGCTTCAAAATAAAATATAGGGCTGGGGGTGTAGCTCGGAAGTAGAATGCCCCTGAGTTGTTCAATATCCAGGACTGCACACAAAACAACAAAAGGAATCGGCAATTTAAACCACTCTATGTCATGGGCCCCAAAGAGTGTTTGAAAGAGTTAAATATTAAGATTCACAAATGCCAAGACCACACAAATGTGATATTTTCTAAAGTGGGTTGTAAACTGCTTCTGGAAATAACTCCCCCAGCGGAGTCAGATTTGCCCTCAGGTGTCCAGGCTCACGGGGAGGTGCAGCCACAGGTGTGGACCGCAGGTGTACACCGCAGGAACCAGTCACCACTGTGTTCTTCCAAAGCCCAGGTTTCCCTGTGGAGAGCCTGGGGGTGGGCCTCCTGCCGTCTTCTGGGAGGGCCAGCATTCTCACCAGGCTGCTCCCAACATACTAACAGCCACCCAAGTCACAGCTGACTCATGTCACTGCTCTTTGTAATGAGATATGACATGTATCTAAGCCCTTGTATATTTTCATATTTGTAGCCTACAATTAGGCGTTTTTGAGGGATGTAGCTGACGAGTGGTTCTGTTCTGTGACCTATAATTATTCACACGGGCTTCATGGTCAATCCCCACAACTATCAAGCCCGGAGGCTCTATGAGCTCAGACCTCACAGAGGGGACCGCTCGGCTCTAGGAAGGTTCAGAGAATACTCAGCAACAGGCCTCAGGAGAAGCAAGACACTGTCTTTCCTGGCTGCACAGGAAAGCTTCCCCCTCTTGGTCCCCCTCATCCTTCCTCCTCACCTACCACCTGGCTCAGCAAGGGTGGGCACATATGTGTGTCCAGTGCCAACCTTGGGCCACTTTGTTGGACACAGTCCCCATTCCCAAGGCAAGAGTGATGCAAAGCAACTTCTGAAACTCTTTACATGTTTTTTTTTTTTTTCTCACCTGAGAAAAACTGGGTCACGCCCAACAGTCCACACGCAGCCAGCTCTGTGCAGCGGGCTGTGGGAGCTGACACTGGCTCCCTCTGAGCCAGCTGTTCTGCCACCAGGTGCAGTGGCCGCTCTGCTCCCAAGGGCCCAGTGAGGTGAGCAGGCACATTAAGTATGAGCCCCATGCCAAAGCTCAATCACTCTGCAAGTCTCCCTTCTTCCCCAGTACGGGCTCCACAGTACTTTAGAGCGTATCTACTTTCCAAAAATGCTCTCATGTTTTCTCATTTGAGTCTAGCAACAAGTTCGGGAGGTTGAATGCAGTAAGTTTTTTATCCATTGCACCAACAAGGCAGGGGCTCAGGGTGGCTACGTGTTTGTCTCAAGATCATCAACCAATAAATGGAGAACTGGGTCTAGAACTGCTCCGTAGCTGAGCCCTCAGTTTCTTCAGATGTCAACAATGAATATTAGCTACCAGCTGGATGTGGTAATCCCAGCATTCGGGAGGCGGAGACTGGAGGACCACGGTTCAGGGACAGACTCAGCTACTTAGCGAGGCACTTTGCAACTCAGTGAGACCCTGCTTCAAAAATTCAAAAGAAAAAGGATTCAAAGATAGGGCTGAGGGTGTAGCTCAGAGGTACAATGCCTCTGGGTTCCATCCCCAGTACTGCAAAATAAAAAAAATAAACAGTAGCTATCTCACAGGGTTATTGTAAGGACAAATGAGTTAATATATGTAAATTGTTTGGAATGGTCTCTCTGCTTCATGGTACAGACTGCGCTGATGTTACCATTACGAGTAGTAATAATGTGCATTATCACCACCAGCAGCCAGAATCTCCAATTCCAAACTGAAAGCTCCTTGTGGGCCTTGTCCTGCTGCAGCTCTGCGAAGATTGCTCAGGACTAGTTTCATCTGACGTTGAGTGAGCCCAGGTCCAATCCACACAATTTGTCTATGAAACAGAGAGCTCACTGGGCTCCCTACCTTGCCACTCCACCAGCTTCTCCATAACTGCGTGCATGGAGAATACACACACACCATCTTTTTTCATGTTTACTGCTAGCCCGACCTCTGACATCACTCGTACTATTAGGTAGCATCCTATGGCTTGCCCTGCCTGCAGTACAGGACTCCTGCTCATATTCAACTTTTCCTGCAACAACCAGGTCACGGGCACTGTCTCTGCACCGAGTCTTGTGCTAGGTACTGAACAACACAGTCTTAAGTCCTCTAAAACATACCAAACAAGAGGCGCAGAAGATAACTGACGGCGGCATGAAAGACCTCAGAGAAGGCGATGCTGAAATGAGTTTGAGGGTAACCGGAGTTGTCTCTGCAAACAAGGGGAGAGCTTTACATTTTAGGTTAAGCGAAAATTGTATAGGCAAGAATGTAAGACATCATACAGACCATGATAATCACACACCACCAGCCTGCAGGGGCTGGGTGTGCGCTATTGTGAGATAATAAGAAATACACATTTCAACTTCTTCCTGGCTCCTGGCAGAGCTTCAAAACCCTCGGAATTTACTAAGTGATATTCCTGGATGACAGCTGAGAGAGCAGTGGCCGTTATGTTATTCTTAACAAACCCCTTTCAATTATATCTGAGTTTATGCAAATGAGGAGACTCTTGGTGGGCCCCTGCATAGATCTGGGATGGGGGGTTAGTGGCCAGAAAGACTAAGGCATGATTAGAGGGTTGAAATCTCAGCTTCATCTAGCAGACTCTGTTGAGGGAGAGGGGCTTGAGATTGCGTCAGTCAGAAATAGGGGTACCCTGGACTTGTAACTAGAGGTAGACTTTTGGGGACAGTCTTGTGGGATTAAATGCTTCGATTGTGAAGGTTGTGCTATGTCCAAGTAATTAAGTTTCAAAAGTGAATTAAATTATAGGACATCGACTTAGTGTCCAGAGAGTTGGAAGAAATAGCTGTTATGGGGAGGAAGAGACACACATTTGATATCAAGAATATTGTGAATAGAATCCAGGCATAGTGGTACGTGCCTGTAACCCCAGTATTTGAGAGGCCGAGATAGGAAAATCACAGGTTCAAAGCTAGCCACACCAACATAGCAAGACTGTCAGTAACTTAGCAAGATGTGGTTTCCAAAGAAAAAATAAAATAGGACTGAAGATAGGAGGTAGAATGTCTCTGGGGTTCCATCCCTAGCACCACGAAAAGAAAAAAACATATTGTCAATAGAAGTAGATTATAGGAGCGGAGTGAGTGCTGGGGGTGGGGGTGAAATTAGATGTAAGAGAGAGGGTAAAATGAGGCTAAAAGGACTGAGAAAGACCTCAGATGCCATGACAAGGAGACACCTGTGCATCTTCTGCGCTTCCACAACCTGAGACACAGGAGCGCTCTCCACTCTCCAGGGCAACTCGCTCTGCTCTGCCTGCCCCTTCCGAGCCCCTACTGCCTGGAGGTGACATGCGGCTGGGACAACAAACCTGCAGGCTGCCTTCCGTATGCTAAATAAGTGGCAAGCTGATTCCCTGGGTGTGCTTACAGTATACCAAATTTAAATACAAAATCCTTTAGCAACTGTTTTCTCTCTTTCTCCCCCTTCTTTTAAAGAAGAGCTCTTTATCCCTAATTCTCATTTCTGCCCTGCTCTGAGCCCTCCGTTTTAGTGCCAGCACTTTTACACAAATCCAGCTTCACGTCTTGAGTGAAATATAATTTCAGAGGAATGTAATTCTGGAATGATCTCATTGAAAAAGCACATCCAGCAAAGGCCATGAGCAAACTTCAGGCCGGCCCATTCACACCCAGAGCCAAGAAGATTGCAGACCCCTTTCCCTTAAATGGAGAATATGCCCGGGACCCAAAGTGAAGCACTGCACTGCGGCTGCCCACGAATATCACCCTACCCACAGCCTGCCTGCCTGCAGACCGAAGCCGGGGGCCCAGAGCAGCGACCACCTCGAACCACCCTGGCACCATACAAGGGCAGGCTCGGAGAGCATCGAGCCAACAGGCTCTGCCGCATGGATGCTCTCTCTATTCCTCGGAGGGCTCTGGCTCGGAGCCATCAAACGCCAGCTGAAAATACAAACACTCCCCTGTGAGTGCCCCCTCAGCCAGCAGAGTGTGCCAAAGTCAGGCTGCAAGACCCTTCCCCACAGCTACCTACCTTCCCTAACTCTGACAAACCACGTGACTCTACAAGGAAGAGTCAGAAAGCAGGGTATTTGATTCCGAAATGAGATGGCAAAGCTGGGACTAGCCAAGACCAGCAGAGCAGAGACAGAGTGAAAATAGGGAAGAAGAAATTATATACTCATGGATTCTCAAAAAAAAAAAAAAAAAAAAACCAAGCTGAAAGATCACTGAGCTGGAAAAAATGTCCTCATTCCAAATCTATCCCTCACCCCCAATGCATCCTCATAAAATGGACCAGAAAAGGAGGGGGTAAAAAATAATGGTTTACAAAATCTATGGGAACTCTGTATTATCTTTGCGACTTTTCTGTAAGTCTGAAACTATCCTAAAATAAAAAGTTTATTAAAAAATAGCTGCTTGTCAACAGTTCCTCTATAAGGAGCAATGGAAAAAGAGTGATCTTTGAATATAAAGTCTGGGGTGCAAAACCGCCGCTACTAGCTCTTAAGCTCTGGGTAAGTTATCTAATCTTTCTAAGCTTCAGTTTCCCCATCTGTAAAATGGTGATGACAGTTCCAACCACGAAATGTTTTGTGTGGATTAAATAAGATACCGTGCTGCGCTGCGTGGCAAGGACTTCCCACTACCAGAAGTGTTCCTTTCTAGAACACTCGGCTCTCAGTCCAGGCAGCCTCTACCCCGGGTGCGGGTGGAGCACCCCAGCCCAGCCCAGCCCAGACCAGCCCTACCTGTCTTTAGGATTTATAGCGTTTTCCACATACAGTGTGCAAAGCAAAGCAGTCACCTAGAGGGCTGAGTGAAGGCTGCCTCGCCTCATGGTAAATTCCAGCTGGTGAAAGCACACCTCTGTGTGTCACCTCTGTGACAGACGCCTGTCTCCTTCCTGATTTTCCTTCCTCCATTAGGATCCAACATCACTGAATCACGTCCCTGAGGCTCACAGGAGTCATTCAGGACACCCAAAGGTGAACAGAGCTGGATTTCTGGTGGGATCGGCTGCCCACTGAGGTGGGTGCCACAAAAAACTTTTCGCACTTGGTAGCATCTCTACACCCACCTCTCCCCAACCGCTGCTTATACCCTGATCCATCCATCCTGGCCCCACATGAAGCTGGGCTGATAAATTACAAATCTATAGAGTCAGCCAGGCGTGGTGGCACACTTGTTAATCCCAGTACTTGGGAGGCTGAGACAAGAGGATCAAAGGTTCAAAACCAGTCTCAGAGCCAGGCGTGGTGGCGCACGCTTGTAATCCCCATGTTTGGGAGGCTGAGGCAGGAGGATCGCACGGGTTCGAAGCCAGCCTCAGCTACTGAGTGAGGCTCTCAGCAACTTAGTGAGACCCCGTTTCCAAATAAAGTATAAAAAAGGTCTGGGAGTATAGCCTGGCGGTAGAAAGCCTCTGGGTTCCACCCCCAGTACCACACACACACATACACACACACACACACACACACACACACACACAGTCTCAGCAAAGCAGTGAGACTCTCAGCAACCTAGAGAGGCCCTGTTTGAAAACAGAAAGTAAGCTAGGTGCGGTGGCACATGCTTGTAATCCCAGTGGTTGGGAGGCTGAGAGAGGAGGACAGCCTCATCCACTTAATGACACCTTCGGCAATTTAATGAGACCATGTTTCAAAATAAAGAATTAAAAACATAGGGTTGGGGTGTAGCTCGGAAGTAGAATGCCCCTGGCTTCAATTCTCAGTATTGCAAAAAATAAAAGTAAATAAATAAATAAGAAATAAAAAAAGGACTGAGGGTGTAGCTCAGAATTAAAATGCTCCTGGGTTCAACCCCCAGAACCCCCACCCCCCCACACACACACACAAATGTACCCAGTCAACAGGCACAGCTAGGTTCCCAGAGCCAAGACCCCACGGCTGGGCATGGATTCCCCTTGTGTCATCCACCTGCTCCCTAGGGAGACCAAGGCAAATGGACATCTCTCTATAAGACACTCCTTGTCTTATAGATAAGTGAGCAAGAGGCCGAGGAAAGAATCAGATGAAAAAAGCTATGTCTCTGGTGTTATTTCCTTGAACATCACTCACGAGGATATCAGATACTTTAAAAATTCACCCAAAACAAAGACCAATCTCACCCGGAAAATTTAGTGTCCAAATAAGGAGCAGTCAGTGCTTCAACAGTTAGCCTGTTCCAACTGCGAAAAGCCCCGTGTAAGAGAAGTTCCCAGGCTTAGGATTCCACTGGCAGATTGCAGCCCCTCCAAGCTCTAATGAGTACATTCTAGTGGCTAATTTCTTTGACCTTCCAGATGGCTGGATTGGGGACACACCCCAGCTGAGGCCCAAGGACATAAGTTTCAGAGGGGAGTATGTGAAAGCTCCTCCAGCCCCAACCAAGCCAGATAACAGCCCCTTGGGCTTCAAGGACAAGTTGCAGGAGGCAGAGCCCAAGAAGAAGATGTCCTTGGAGCCATTTCTTGCTCAACCAAATAAGAGCCAAATATAGCCAAATATGAAGAAGCTAACTATGTTGTCTTCTTTGCAATCTTTCCCCAGCTCATCACTTTATACTTCGTTTACCACATGGTCCCTGGTCCTATAGAAAGCATTTTACTGAGTGCCAGCCCAGAGGAACCACTAAGTGAATGTTGAGTGTTGTTACTACTGTATCACGGCTTCCTCTTTATTCTTTCGCCTCCAGTCCTCCCTGCTCATAAACAACAACAGGGAAGCATCATGGGACATCAGTATCATCACATCATTCCGGGCTCCTAACTGACCATCACCAGACCCATCCTCCAGCTCCAACCAGGCTTACTTCTCTCTTCCTTCTTCTTCAGCCAGCCTCTAGCCTCCCACCGCACCCCAATTCAGTTCCCCACGGACTTGCACAGAAAACACACACACAACTACACTTCTCTCTCCAGGCAGGACACCTCCTACTCCAGGCACGTCCATTTCTGCTCCTGGGTTGTTGTGCCCGAAACACTGCCAGCCTGGAGTGTTTTCCTTCTTCCTCTATAATTATTCAAATCCCATTCATGCTCCAAGGGCCAGTCCAACTTCCCCCTTAAACTCAGACAGAAAAACCATTTGATCCACAATGTCCAAACATCTCTTCTGTGCCAGAACTAGGCCCGTTACTATAGACACAGCCAAGAAAACCACACAGTCCCGCATGCTCCTGGCAGGTGGAAGGGCTTCAGTGTGAACCTGTCTGTTCTCTGGAATCACTTGGGTAGGAAAGTCAACAACCAGACCTTCCAGGCTATGACACTGGTGAGGACCAAGATGAGAGGCAGTTGCAAGAAATCTAGTTGGATGAAGTCTCCTTGCCTCTTCTTCAGCCTTCCCAAGAAGCTTGGTGGTTTAGAATATATTCTATGACCACTGTCAAACTCACTTCCTTCAGCCGAGCTAGGGCCTCACGCCCTTGACCTAAGCCAGAGAACAGAGACAAAATGACCAGGGCTCTCTCCAGGAGCTCCCAGCCTTTGCACCCTGTGACTACAGAGATGACACGAGTCCTATGACATGGGAGACAACTCCCTTAGGCCTCAGAGGGGAATGTGCCATTCTCAGATCCCAAGAGTAGCCCCACCCTCCTCTCTCCTATCAGAAAAGCTTATGAGAACATGAGTCAGACTACTAGTAACTTGGTGATAATCAGGCATATTTTCTAAATTATTAAAAATAGGTAACCCATTCAGAGCCGGGAGTGGTGGCGCACGCTTGTAATCCCTGCGCTTGGGAGGCTGAGACAGGAGGATCGTACAGGTTCGAAGCCAGCCTCAGCTACTTAGTGAGGCTCTCAGCAACTTAGTGAGACCCTGTTTCCAAATAAAATATAAAATAGGTCTGGGAGTATAGCCCAGAGGTAGAAAGCCTCTGGGTTCCACCCCCAGAACCACACACACACACACACACACACACACACACACACCAAAATAGGTAACCCATTCACATGCACCGTGGTCCTTTAACTCCTGTAGTAACAAGTGTCACGTGATGGTGCCTCACCTTAGTCCCAAGCCATCAGTCAGCTAGAGCCCCTGGGCAGAGGTGGCTGCTGTAAGCTGATCATGTCCACTGCCCCCTCTGGTTGCCTACCTCAGACAGCCAAGAGGCTGTCAAATAAAAATGAGACCCTACAGCAGATGTGTAAGCCTAAACCCAGAGGACAATTCTAATCCATTTTCTCTACCCAGGGAAAATCAATGCCTGGGGGGGGGGGGCATACATTTTCTTTCTCTCTTTCTTTCTTTCCTTCCTTCTTTCCTTCTTTTCTTTTTTCTTTCTTCCTTTCTTTCTTTCATTTTCAGCAGTACTGGGGATTGAACTCAAGGGCATTCTACCTTCGAGCTACACCCATGGCCCTATTTTTTATACTTCATTTTGAAACAGGGTCTCACTAAGTTGCAGATGGCTTCACTAAGTATCTGAGGCTGGCTAGGAACCTGTGATCCTCCTACCTCAGTCTTCCAAGTGTGCACCACCATGCCCAGTGGCTCACATGTTTTCACAACTCACCCCCAGCCCAGAGTGGAGTCTCACTGCTTCTGAAAGGCTGAAACTAACACTGACTTAGGACTGATACACAGACCATTCCATTAGGTCTTGCACAAGGTCCAAGAAAGCAGCGAGACAGCAAAGAAAGCCCTGTTAAGATTTACTTTAAATACCTGAGACTCAAATAATCAGAGACTCTGCAGCCCAGGTGCTCAAACTATGCATATTAGAGAGAACTCAAAAATGCATACCAATTGAGTTACTTCTTTCTCTATAGTCACAGACCTTCTTTCTATACAATCACAGATGCCTGCTTGACCTGGGGAAGAGGAAGGAAGGAAGGAAGGAAGGAAGGAGACTCAAGCCAATGAGACCATAGTCTTTCCGATCAGCCCTCCTCACGGCAATCTATTTGCCCCAAGCTCCTGAATAAGCACAAAGTGTTCAGCCTCCTGCTACTAAGACCACAGCTCCAGAGAGGCTCAATCAGTCTCAGTCCACATTGCAGAAGCTCACATGCATCAGGAGCTTACTCAGAACACCAGGCACATGGTTATGGGGTACAGACTTGGGTGGCTTCTATAAGTCAGGCCAACCAGCAAGGTGACAGCTACTGCTGACCCATGTTCAGCATTCCAGTGAGTAAAGCCTTAAGAAAGGACAAGAGAAGCCGGGCGTGATGACGCATGCTTGTAATCTCAGTACTTGGGAGGGTGAGACAAGAGGATTGCAGGTACATGGACAGCATCAGATACTTAGTGAGGCCCTCTGCAACTTAGTGAGACCCTGTTAAAAATAAAATAAAATAAAATAAAATAAAATAAAATAAAATAAAATAGGGTTGGTGGTATAGCTCGGAGGTAGAATGCCCCTGGGTTTAATTCTCAATACTGTAAAAAATAAATAAGTAAATAAAATAAAGGACAGAAGCTGCCTCTGCCCTCAGATAACTAGCATCTAGTTAGTGGAGTATCTGCTTGAGCAGACTTGTGTCCAATCCTAACAAGCCCCTCATCTTTAAGCCTTGTGGCATTTGCACTTCTCCCATTCCACAGTCCTGCCCTCGGAGGGTCCTCCCACTCAGCCAGTCCTCTCGGTGGGCCTTCATCAAGGCTGGGCATCCGCAGCATCTTCACAGACTCAGCTACCCATTCCCAGACCCTGTCTACCTCAGCCCCTCCCCCTGCCCCAACAACTCAAGTTTTCAGTCTCCACATATGTGTCTATGTGCCTGTGTGTCTGTGTTTTATTTACACTACCCATGTCTGTTGTTAGCAACAGAAACAAAGTACTTTAAAGCAGAAAAGGCCAGTTTGCCAACTGGCTTGCTGTTCCCCGTCCTGCTTCCAGCTCAGGAAAGAGGCTGGTAAAGGATCCTTCCAGCCCCAATCAGCTGTGGGTGCCTACAGCCCCCATGTACCCTAAGGACTGGGGGGGGGCATGGTTGCCAGCTCACTCCAAGTCAGTCACTGTGGCTGCAGACCCCAGCCATCACACCTCTTTCTTCATCCCTAGAGGTTATGTCCCGATACCTCACTCCTCACTGACCAGACCCTGACTATTGCTGAAAGGCACAGAATTCAAGAAACAGGCTCTCCTCCCCTGGACGCTAGGAGATTGAAAGATGAACAGGTACTGCCTCCCCCGACCAATTTTGGAGAGCCACCCAAAATTAAGTTTTACTTTCAGGTCATTTCCCATCTTTAGTTTTTCTGTTACTGATCATCCCATGTTCCAACATCAAAGCTCTCAAGAAAATCGACAGGAAGCCGGGTGTGGTGGTGCACGCTTGTAATCCCAGCATTCGGGAGGCTGAGACCTGAGGATTATGGTTCATGGATATCCTCAGCTACTTAGTGAGGCCCTGCACAACTTAATGAGACCCTGTTTCAAAACATAAAGAATAAAAAATAGGGCAGAGTGTGTAGCTTGGAGGTCAAATGCCCCTGGGGTTCCATCCCCAAACTCATAAAAAGAAAAGGAAAAAAAAAAAGAAAATCAACAAGAATTACTGATCACTACTTTGTTTTCTGCAGAGAGAAAGAAACCTGGGATGATTCTTGCATTCAGGGGGCTCATACACTACCTTAAAAGAGACCCAAAAACCAACAGTTAAAAGCTCTGGAAAGCATGGTGGGCGGCTGTGCAGATCCGAGGAGCTCAAGGTGACATATCTCTGGGAGAGGAAATGTGAGCCAGGCCTTAAAGCACAAACAGTAGCTGGACAAAATGAGACAGCAGGCTGTTGTGATGAAGAGTTACACTGTGACTCGAGGTCCCAAGGCAGGGAGAACGGTAAATATCATGCTGTTGTGTTTTCCCTTATCCAACTGAGCCTCAAGCTGGGCAGTAAGGACAAAAGCAACTGTTCAGACCTGATGAAAATACAACCCTGGCCTCAGAGTCACCGTGCTCGCCAGCCCTTCTGCACCTACCTCTGCCCAGAGCGTGCACTGGGTTAAGTTTTCTGTACTATTCTGAAACCCCCTTCCCTACAGCGCACAGAATGTGCTGATGGAGCTCTCAGCACACCAGACTCCTGCTCCCCGGGAAGGACCAGCTTCAGACCTTTGCTGGTCCAGGGCAGGCTACGAGTCTGGCTCTTTACCCCCTCAGAGAGAGGACTGGTATCAGTTCCTGATAAGCCAGGACAATAGTGTTTCTTCTTTCCTTTCACATTTACAATCATGTATTCATTGAATTAAACAGCAAGCAAGTGTGCACCAATGTCCTCTGTGCTGGTCAGGCACCAAAATGCATCCAAAAGAGATCCATCCTCAGGATAAGGATCCAGAAGACTGAGCAGCAAGGGTGGCCCCTGCCCTGGGCCTGGAAGATCAAATGGCAAAAGAATAAAGGGGTATTCCTGGGCAGATGAAACTAACCAGCAAAGGCTTAGGGGCAACAGGAAAAGTAGAATATACATGAAGAAAACAAGATGTTCATACTGATGGAGCCTTGGCTAAAAGTAGACTAAGGAGAGCGGCAGCTGGAAGGACAGAGAAATGTTAACTCTCTGAGGGCTTCAGGAGTCAAATTAAGAATCTTAGCTTTTCTCAGGGAATCACAGACATTTCTGAGAAAGGAATGAGGAGAGAGAGACAGAGAGAGAGAGAGAGAGAGAGAGAGAGTGAGTGTGTGTGTGTGTGTGTGTGTGTGTGTGTGTGTGTGTGTTACTGGGGATGGAACCCAGAGGCATTCTATCTTCAAGCTACACCCTGAACCTGATTTTATTTCTTATTTAGAAATAAGGCCCCATTAGGTTGGTGAGACTTTTACTACTTCCTGAAGCTGTCCTCGAACCTGAGATCCTCCTGACTCAGCTTCCCAAGTATTGGGAATACAGGTGCGTGTGCCACCACGCCCAGCATCAGAGCTGCACTGCTGAAAGATGAAGGATGAAGCAGTAGTCAAGTCCGGAGGCTACAGCATGCAAATCTGATCATGACCAGGAAGGACCAAGAGGGAGAGAAAGGAGCCAACCATAAGTGAATAATGGGAAATCTTGTCTTTGAGATTTGGGCTGAAGAGAAAAATAAGTGGGCAGTCTCCAGCCCAGCTAAGAGGCTGTACAAGCAGGTAAAGTCTGCAGAACTAGCTTTTAGGGCTGGGGCGGCAGGGGGTTGGGGGGAAGGATGAAGGAATGTCCCAGAAAATGAGAGGGAAGAGAATTTTGGAGCTTCAGATCCTGTAAGTAGAACTGCTCCAAGCGATGGCTAAAGGTATCGCTATGCTACAGAGACCTCAAAGGAATAGAAAGGAGATCCTGAGAACTGAAATGACGGAGGGACGATGAGGCCAGCGCTTGGAGGATTCTCAGTTGGAATCTCTGAAGGTTGAAAGCAATCAATGTGAAGTCATGAGTCAGGCGACAGCGCCAAGAACCAGGGGAGAAGAGATGGGTAAAGGTGAGGACTAACTGCCATGGGGAGGCTGCCAAGCAGGGCGCGGACGCCATGCCAGGGAGCGCAGGGTGAGAACCAGGGGAGCAGGCGGGACGTAAGAGAGGGGAAAAGGGAATCGAGATCTTTAGGGGAACGCCAGCTCCCGGCTATAATAAAGAGGTACGAAAATAACTACATGACTATTTCCAAAGTCAGGCAGAGGGTGGCAAACTGGGCACTCTCATACAGTGCTAATAGGATTTTTCTGGAGGACAATTTAGGAATACACACACACACACACACACACACACACACACACACAGAGTCATGTGTCACTTAATGACAGAATCGTGTGTGTGTGTGTGTGTGTGTGTGTGTGTGTGTGTGTGTTGCTGGGGATTGGACCCAGGGGCATTCTACCTCTGAGCTACAGCCCCAGCCCTATTTTATTTTATTTTTATTTTATTTTGTGTGTGTGTCTGTGTGTGCTACTGAAGATGGAACTCAGGGGCCTTCTACCTCAGGACCATAACCCAGACCTATTTTTTACTTTTTATTTGGGAACAGGGTCTCTCTAAGTTGCTGAGGCTAGCTTCAAACCTGCGATCTCCTGTCTCAGCCTCCCAAGTACGAGGGTTACAGGTGTGTACCAACATGCTCTACTATGAATATGTTTTGATAAATGTATTGTTAGGTGAGTGTGTCGCTGTCATGCCAACGTGACACAACTGTAGGATAACTACACGTCACTAGGCAATATAATTTTATGGGATCACCATCATTTACACAGCCCATTATACACTAAAATGTCATTATGCAGCTCATAGCTGTATATATCAAAAGCTCTGAAAAATACATGCCATAATGATAGCCTATATGAAGTTAACAGATAAACCACAGGCAGGAAGGAGAACCTTATACCCCACTATAGCAATTCCAATTCTAGGTAACTAGCATATATAAACTCTTGCTGACAGTCCTTGTACAAGGAAGCTTATTACAACAATGTGTGCAATGCACAGAAATTAAAGCAACTTTAACCACCGCTCACACTCACAAAATGGTACATTACACACACCAATTAAATCAAATGATTTTATTCAGCCAGGCGTAGTGGCACACACCTGTAATTCCAGTACTTGGGAGGCTGAGACAGGAGAATCACAGGTTTGCTGCCAGCCTCAGCTATTAAATGAGGCCCTCTGCAACACAATGAGGACCCTATTTCAAAATAGAGAATAAAAATAAGGGTAGGGTGTAGTTCAGAGGTAGAACGCCTCTGGGTTCAACCTCTAGTACCACTAATAAATAATTTTATTCATGAATGCTTCTTAAAAATATTTTTTTATGAGGAGGATTTTTTCAAAAGGAGGAAAGTAGGCAGGCCTAGTGACACATGCCTGTGATCCCAGTACTTGGGAGGCTGAGATAGAAGGATTGCAGGTTCATGGCCAGCCTCAGAAACTTAGTGAGGTTTTCAGCAACTTGGCAAGACTTTGTTTCCAAACAAAGAATAAAAAGGGCTGGGGGTGGAGGTTGGAAAAGAATGTCCCTGGGTTCAAACCCCAGTACCACAAAAAAAAAGAAAAACAAAGAGAGAGAGAGAGAGAGAGAGAGAGAGAGAGAGACAGACAGACAGACAGACAGACAGACAGACAGACAGCCACTGTACAAAAGCTGGACAAAAAAGAGAACTGGAGAAAGATCAAGGCTTAGAGGTTTTCATCAAACTTGAGAATTTTCAGTAACAAGAAGAAGGTAAGAGGCAGGGGACCCACTGGGAGAGCTGTTCATGAGACAGAGAAGACTACACGGTTCCCAAACCCCATATAAACAAGTAAAACCAATCCAGTCTCCATTTCACAAATTCTGAACTCGCCAAGGAACCCGGCTTCTTTGGCGTGGCTGGAGTGGTGGAAGAAGACCGGAGACCCCATGAAGCCAGCGTAAGATCGAGCTACCTGTGGCGAGGAGGGTAACTGTGGAAACAAAAGCCATGGCCTCAAAGTCGCCTTGGTCAAGTCCGCACAGCCAGCAACCCTGCTTCTCTAGAATTAGTGAGATCCAGGCTAGAGAAGCTCACAAAGAGAAGGGGCAGAGAAGACTGGCAAGCCAGGTGGTGACCACAGGCCAGTCTCACATTCAGGCAAATGTAATGACCACTGAATTTAAACTGCCCTTCCCCTTTCAGACTGGCTGCTGACTGGAAAGTCAGCGTCCTCCCCACACCCCAGAGCCTGAATATGCTTGATGACGGCGAAGACTCGGCGACAGCAGCTTTTCTGTGCGTTCAAAACTGAGATCCTGGCAGTGTTTTCTAGGATCACTGCTGCAAAGGGGAAAGGCACAGGAGGGGAAAGGGGGCCACGTGCAAATCCTCTAGTGGCTCAAATTCCCCTCATTCCACCTCACAAGGGTGACGCAGACAAAATCATAGACGGAGGCAGGCCTGGTGCGCTGGGAGGAGCCACCTGCCTGCCTTGTGGGTTTTCACCTTCTGGAATCATTGCCGACCACCAATTAAGGACTCTCCCAGGTCACTATAACCTCATGATTTGTTTGTGATGTGGGATTCTTTCAGCAAATACCCTGGGCTGGTGTTGTTATTTTCAGGTCAGAAAGAGTTACGCAAATAAAGGAAAGGGCTATCTTCTGCCTGGCTTTTGTGACAAGAAAAGCTACAAGAAAGATTCAACAAAATAATGATGTTGTTGCTGGTTTTGAGGTCCTGGGAATTGAACCCAGGGGCATTCTATCTCCAAGCTACACCTCCAGCCCTTTTTTTTTTTGGGGGGGGGGTCTGGAGATGAAACCCAGGGGCATTCTACCTCTGAGCTATACCCCCTGCCCTATTTTTTATTTTGAAACAGGGTCTCACTAAGTTTCGGAGGACCTCACTAAGTAGCTGAGGCTGTAGGTGAACCACGATCCTCTGGTCTCAGCCTCCCAAATGCTGGGATTACAAGCGTGCGCCACCACACCCAGCTCCCTATTTTTTATTCTTTATTTTGAAACAGGGTCTAACTATGTTGCAGAGGGCCTCCCTAAGTAGCTGAGGCTGGCCATGACCCTGCGATCCTCTTGTCTCAGCCTCCCAAGTATTAAAGCAAGTATTAAAAGTATTAAAATACTCCCAAGTATTAAAAGCAAGCGCCACCATGCCCAGCTTAATAATGTTTTAATACAAGCAAGAACTCAAGATCTATGGCTCTAACCTGCTATTAGGAAGCCAAGCTTCTCCTAGTTCCCCAAAGTCTATGGATCTGCCCTTAGCTGGAAATACAAAATAGAGAGTATAAGAATACAGAACTCAGGCCCTTGAAGTGCTTTCCAACCCCTAATGAAATTCTAGTGGAAAGAGGAGATATTGGGGTGACCATCTAAGGAACAGGATGCATGTCTGTGCCGCTGGGGATTTTCAGCTCCATTTCATCTATTAGGTTACCAGAAAGCTATACAGATTTCATGAGCTCAGCTCCTTGGTTTTTACCAAGTTGCAGTTTTATGTAATCCATTTGAGTTTTATCAGCAATCTCTATAAAACAACACTACCTAAGCATTCATTGTAAAAATGGTAAGGAAACTATCATTGTGGTTGTAAAAACAAGAAAATAAAATATACTTCTTCTTGGTTACTGAAAATAATTACTGTCTTAATATTATTCCCCAACATAATCTTAGACATTGGTATAAATTACACTAAAATATAAAACTTAAAGGAATATAAAATTTTACCTGCCTTGAGAGACACCTGGTATCACAGACCGCCCAGGAACTCGAGTCAGAGTGGAAAGCCATTCACGGCAACCAAGGAAATGAGCGAGACTGGGAGATCTGCAGGCTCTTCTTTTCATTGCTGCCTGTGGCCTGTTACTCTGTTATTACCAGGATTAAGGCCTCCCTTTACCAGGCATCTACGGTGTGCCAAGCATTGTTCCCATGTGTTAATTATGTTAATTCATTTAATACTCTGAAACAACCCTATGAGGTAAATGTTTCCAGAAATTCTATTTTTACCAAATAAGAAAACAAAAGCCCAAAGTCACATAGCTAGTAAAGGAGGAGGAAGGATTCAAAAATTCCCCTTCTTTCTACCATGCCATGGGAAGTACAGTGGGCAGTTTGGCTTTGTTTGGTTTGGTACTGGGGAATTAAACCAAAGGGCATACCGCCTCTGAGCTACAGGAACCCTAGTCCTTTTTATTCCTTTTATTTTGAAATAAGCTCTTGCTTAGTTGCTAAGGGTTTCGCTAAATTGCTAAGACTGCCCTCAAAACTGCAATCCTCCTATCTCAGCCTCCCAAGTAACGGGATTACACGTGTGCACCACCATGCCTGGCTGGGGTGTTGTTTTTATTAAATCTTCTGAAGCCAGCCACATCAATTCTTTGGAAAAGACAGAATATAAACCTGAACAAATAATGTACATGAAAATGTTTTATGTGCTGTAAGGTAGTACTCAGCAACTACTGTCATCCAAGAAAAGATGCATAAAGCAGAGCTGACATCACCACTACACACACACACACACACACACACACTCACGCACGCATTCACGCACATGCACACGCACACATACTGGCAAAGCCAACAGGAAACAAACTCCAAATGCAGCCTAACAGACTTTTCTCTCAACATTAAAACTCCTAAAGCCATGTAAGTGTGCGGGTCAGTCACTCCCTCGCACTGAGGTGTTTGGCAAGACACTGAGAATCGTCCCCCTTGGAGCCCGGCCCGAGCGCAGACTCTTGTTTGTCTCAGCATCCAGGAGATGCTGGTATCTAGCCAGGCCGGCCTCCCTTGCTCCCAACCCCCTTTCGCTGCTTCTCCCTCAGCGATGACCATCCTCAAAGCATTCTTTCAAGAGATAATATCTTTGGGAGGAGGAATTGTCATTTCAAGTTTTCACATCTAGCTCAGCCTCAACTCCAAGGCTTTCGATCAAAGTTCTCTAAAACCTACAGCAGGTTCCTTTCCTATAAGCTTGATGGCCACTACCCAGAGACACAGGCCTTCTCTAGTATATCAGAGACAAAGTTCAGAATAAGATGAGCTCAAAAAAGAGGTCACTCCCCCTCCAATCCAGGACTCTAGTGGTTTTCTAGAAGCTTAATAGGCAAGTGGTCACCGGCAGCAAAAAATACTGGGAGTTACTTTATCCAGAGGGACAGGCACCTTATCTACATGCCCCCAGATCCAAACCCTGTTAGCATGTGTACAGAAAACAAGGCAAACCCTTGCAGAGAATGGCAAACAAAATAAACCTCGATCAAAAAGCATCAGGACCACTATACACCGCAATCCCTCAGGGACGACGCAGCGAGGGGGCTCACCGGCCAACCCTCCACGCTGGCACCACGTCCGTGATCAAGTCTGTGTCCTCCAAAGGTCTCCTGCTTCAGCCCCACCCACACAACTCAGTTCTTTCCCTTTCCCATCCCCCCTTCCCCCAGCCTGCTCCTTTAGGTTCTCTCCACCCTAAGAGTGGAGGGCAAGGTGGAGCGAGCACAGCCTCAGCATCTGTGTCAGGTTGGGCTTCCTGTTTTTCTCACCTTGTCTTCTATTGCCACTTAACAGGCTTCCGGCCTTCCAAAGTGCCCCAGGTCTACTGTAAAGCGGGTACTCCACACCTTCCAGCTCTCCACGGCATCACACAGCACTTCCTTCCTAACATACAGCAGGTCCGACAGCTTGTTCTTCACCCCAGCACCTTCAGTACCTATAACCACCCGAAACCCTGGTCACAATTTCCCACTTGAATTTTTTTTTTTTTTTTTGGTGGTACCTGGAATTAAATCCAGAGGAATTCTACATCTGAGCTATACCCCCAGACCAATTTTTTTATTTGGAAACATGGTCTCACTAGGTTGCTAAGGGCCTCACTAAATTGCTAAGGCTGTCCTTGAACCTGCAAGCCTCCTGTCTCAGCCTTTCAAGTACTAGGATTATAAGTGTGCACCACGCCTGGCTCTGATTTCAATTCTACTCGTGCACCTATGCAAACCTTATCATCACTAGAGACTACATATCTCAAAATCATGTTCTCTAAAATCCTACTCTAGCCGGGCTTGGTGGCACACGCTTGTAATCCCCACGCTTAGGAGGCTGACACAGGAGGATCGCACAGGTTCGAAGCCAGCCTCAGCTACTTAGTGAGGCTCTCAGCAACTTAGTGAGACCCTGTCTCCAAATAAAGTATAAAATAGGTCTGGGAGTATAGCCTGGAGGTAGAAAGCCTCTGGGTTCCACCCCCAATACCACTAAAAAAATAAAAAATAAATAAAATAAATAAAATAAAATCCTACTCTCTAAACACTAATTCCTTCCTGCCCATCACTTGGCCTTCTTGCTACCCAACAGCTGCCCTATGACCTTGGCCAGGTCTCTGCTCCCTTATGCCCTTCTCCGTTCTTCTACCTCACCCAGCCACCTCTAGGACTTTCGTTTCTGTCCATCAGGACTAAAATCCACAGCTCCGCCCTTTCTCCTTCCACTGTACCTCCCTATAAAAAAATCCCTAACTCTGAATCGATCTAACCATCGATATTCTGTTCCTTTGTCAGGACAACTAAAAATTGCTGATCAGAAATCAACAAGTCTACAACATACCTGAGAGACCTCACATTCTTAAGTATTTATGGGTGAAATGGTATGATGCCTGGAATTTGCTTCAAAAAATCCAGTGGAGAAGGTAGGGTAGTAAACAAGGATCAAAGTAAAACAAACAAGTACCTGTGCTGACAAGAGTGGAAGCCAAACGCCGGAGACGAGGGTGTCCATCCACGCGATCTACTTTAGAGTATGTTTGACATTTCCCACAATAAAAAGTTCAAAAAATAAAGCCACGTAACTGAAAGAGTAATAAGATCAGTGCCAAAGGTCACCCATATATTACCTGCAACTCACAGAATGAACACTGTCATTTCAGAATGGAAAGATCTGGCTGGACTACTTTACCCAGTAACCACATCTGGCATCAGTAACCGTAATACAACCAGAGATTATGGGTTTCTGATCCACTGCATCATTTATTTTGAGGGGGGAAAATATTGAACCTAAATATAATTAAGGCTCTACATCTAATTTATGATGTACAGAAAATACCGGGGAGAAAGGAACTACCTGAAGAATTCCCCTAAAAAAAAATCAGACAAATCTATAAAATGAAACGTGAGCTCATGTTAAAAAAGAAAAAGAAAAAAGAATGTCTACATGTGAACTCTGTCATTTGCCACTCCTCCCCTAATAAAACATTCCCCCCCCCTCTAGTTTTTCCAGTTGCCCAGGTTTCTCTAAGTCATGCCTGACTTTTAGTCTCCTTCCCGAACTTGTCCAATCTCTCGCCAAGTCCTGTAAACCCGGCCTCCTCACCATCTTGGGCTCACACTCTTCACTCCCGGTCACTCTCTTCCTCAGACCTGATCACCAGCTGGCCGACTTACTGCAACAACTTTCTAATAATCATCTCCTTGCTCTGGTTCCACTTTCTTCAGGTCTACTCTCTATCCTTTCTTTGGCTATTTCTACAATGCATATTTAACCACACCATTTGAGTGTTCAAAAAACTTTGGCAGCTCCATGGCTCCAGCAGACTTCCCCAAATGTGAGAACCTGCAGGACCCTCCACGTGTGACGTGGTCCTCCAGCAGGAGCCACAGCACGGCCGAGCACTTCCCAAGGCCAAGGCTCCAAACCTTCCCATCAGGCTACGGAGAAAGTCTCTCCCTACATCTGTCTTTTTGTTTTTGTTCTTGTTCTTGTTTTTGTGGTACTGGGGGTGGAACCAGGGACATTCTAGCTCTGAGTTACACTCCCAGTCCTATTTTTTATTCTTTATTTTGAAAGAGGATCTCACCAAGTTGTAAAGGGCCTCCCTAAGCAGCTGAGGCTGGCCACGATCCTTCTGCCTCAGCGTCCCGAATGTGGGGATGACTTACCTTACCTTGATAGTCCCTGCACACTTGATGATCTCTTCACAGGAGAGGACCTTCACAGGAAGCAGCTAATTGCTAGTTTTTAAACTTTTTGTTTTTCTTGTTATTTACTTTAAAGGTCACCTTCTGTGTATGGCAAGTAATACTGATTTTTTCATTTTAAGGGAGATATTTTCTTTTCAAATAAAGTCAGAAAGTGAGGGGACTTAATCTTCATGTAATTAACAGTTCAGGTATTAAGAGGCATTAGTAATATTGTGAAGCAAAAAAAAAAAAAAAACTGCCCTATAGCTTAAAATTCAGGTTTCTCAGTATGGTCTGGTTGGTAAATTAAAAACAAGCCTGCAGAATGATATTCCTCTCTGCTTTAAGCAGGCGGGCCTGCCTCAAGGAACAGAATGGGGCCTCTGTGAGGACGCGGAACTTCCAAGGTTAGCGGAGAGAGAATCCATGCCAACTCTGCCAGTCTCTCTAGGGGAAGTCACTTTCAGACTGTAAGCCACCTCGTAAGAATTCTAGTTACTCAAGCCAAGTGTGGTGGCGCAGGCCTGTAATCTCCATACTTGGAAGGCTGAGATGGGAGGATCACAGTTCAAGGCCAGCCTCAGCAACTTAGTAAGACCCTCAGCAACTTAGTGAGACCTTGATTCGAGATATAAAATACAAATTAAAAAGGGTTAGGGGTATAGCTCAGAGGTAGAATGCCCCTGGGGTTCCACCCCCAGTACAAAAACCAAACCAAACCAAAAAAACCTAATTACCCTGAGACTGCCCTGAAAGAACTGCATGACGCAGTAACGGTGAGGCGGGGTGGTTAGAGCGCTCTCAAGCACAAGCAAGCGAAGTGAGGGTCCCAAGACGCTGAGTTTCCCTGTTGGCCCAGCACACCTTGGGGTGAAGGAGCCCTCAGCTAGCCCTAGCCCCAGCTACAAGCTAACTAAAACCACACAAGAAGACCCCACGCAGGACGCCCTGAACCATGAGAGCCAAGAGTAAACGAGCTGGTGTTAAGCCAGTGTGTTGTGGTAGGCAGGACGCTGGCAGAGCCGCCGTCGAGGGCCACCTTGCCTCTGCAGCCTCTTCCTGGTTCTCCTCCCCTGCCCTGCTCAGGACAGTGGCACAGCCAGGAGTCCCTGGGAGCCTCCCGCTTCTCGCTTCACTCCTGTCCTGGCACACGCTGAGCTGAGCCCATCACCCGGAACGTCGGCCCCGCCTTGCCCACTTAAAGAAAACGAGGCATCTTTCCATTCTGCACCAGCACCACTTCCTTGGTGGGACTGTATCCTCGGCTTCCTCACTCCCACCCCAAAATATCAGTCTGCCGTGGCCCGGATCCCACTGTAGTATCATGGCTGTTATGCCTTGGCCACCAAACTGTCACTGTCCTGCAGGGTACGGGCTGCAGGTCTGCACGCAGAGCCTTGCGGGGGCCTAACGGATGCTCATCTATTCGGCCTCTCCTCAGCTTCCTTACTTAGCTATTTCCACTAAATTCCTGTCTATGCTCCTGGTTGACAGAGCAGAAATGCCTCCGTTCAGCCCCCCTCTCCTTAGCCTCCCAGGACCTAACCGCCAGTTCTAAGCAGGATTCCACAGCCCTCAGGTACAGCAGCCCTGGGCTGACCCAGCTAGCTGGGCGTGGTGGTGCACGCTGTAATCCTAGTGCTTGGGAGGCTGAGACAGGAGGATCCTGGGTTCACCGCCAGCCTCTCAGTCACACCCTTCCTGAGTACTAACTAACGCTCCCTGGGACTTTGGCCCACTGGCAGTGTCACTATGCTCCCACCCCAGCTGGAATGACCTCATCAAACCAGGTCTGACTTAAGGACAAGGCTTTTGTGTCACCAGAGTGGGTCTACACCACTGTATACAGGATTCACGGTAAAGCTTTCCCAAGGGGGATTGGCACAATTATCCCTAAACATTAAGAAAAGGAATCTGGCTATTCTATGGACAGGATAATAGAAAACAAACAAAAACAGGATTGGACCCTAAGAAGATTATTTGGAATCTCCCTCTCTTACTAAAGGCTTTTTTCCCCCCCCTTTGCAAATTGAATCAGAAATGTTCCTTTACAAATGTTTCCAAAGCCAGGTGGTATGGTAACCCATGCTTATAATCTCAGTACTGGGAGGCTGAGACAAGAGGACTTCAGGTTGACTGCAGCTTCAGCAATTTAGCAAGGTCCTTCTGCAACTTAGACCCTGATTCAAACTTAAAAATAAAATAGAGTTGGGATGTAGCTCAGAGGCAGAGCACCCTTGGGTTCAATTCCTAGTAACACACACACACACACACACACACACACACACACACACACACACAGTTGCCAAAAACAATTCTAATGATTATTGTACATCCTAAATAGGAAATATTATAAAAAATGAATGTAGGTAGCCATAATTCACTAAAAACACTGAAGTGAAAAGAAATTTACAAGTTTTACATAAAGAACCAATTTATTAGGAAAAGAGGTTAGAGTGTGTGTGTGTGTATGTGTGTGTGTGTGTGTTTGTGTGTGTGTGTTTTACTGGAGATTGAGCCCAGAGCATTCTATCTCCAAGCTACACCACCAGCCCTATTTTATTTTTATTTGAAGCAGGGTCTTGCTAGGTTGATGAGAGTCTATTAACTGAGACTCTCCTTGAAACTGTGAACCTATATGAGCTTTCCAAGTACTGGGATTACAAGCATACACCACCAGTATTATTGGGTTTTTTTAATCAACAAAAGTTAAAGCCTACTTCACAAGCCAGGCATGGTGGTACACACTTGTAATCCCAGCCTTCTGGAGGCTGAGACAGGAGGATTGCAGTTCACAGACAGCCTCAGCTACTTAGTGAGGCCCCTTGCAACTCAGTGAGACTCGGTTTCAAAATAAAGAATTAAACAATAAGGCTGGAGATGTCTCTCGTAGGTAGAATGCCCCTGGGTTCCATCTCTAGTACCACAATAAATAAATAAATAAATAAATAAATAAATAAATAAGCAAGCCAGCCGGGCGTGGTGACGCATGCTTGTAATCCCCACGCTTGGGAGGCTGAGACAGGAGGATCGCACAGGTTCGAAGCCAGCCTCAGCTACTTGGTGAGGCTCTCGGCAACTTAGTGAGACCCTGTTTCCAAATAAAATAGAAAATAGGTCTAGGAGTATAGCCCGGAGGTAGAAAGCCTCTGGGTTCTACCCCCAGTACCACCGAAAATAAATAAATAAATCCTACTTCAGTCAAAAAGCCAAAGTAGCTTGTGACAATGGTACACGCCTACAATCCCAGTACTTGGGAGGCTGAGACAAGAGGATCCCATGTTCAAGGCCAGTCTCAGTAACTTAATGAGACCCTCAACAATTTAGCAAGGCCCTGTCTCAAAAATAAAAAATAAAAGGGCTGGAGGTTTGGCTCAGAGGTAGAATATCCCTGAGGTCAATCTCCAGTATGAAATAAAGCAAAATTAATTTAGTTTAAAAGTAGAAGTTAGAACCATAAAACACTATAAAAAACCATGAAATATTTTTATAATTCTGATGAGTGAAGAAAATTTTTCAAAGTATAACACAAAATTCAACTCAAAAGCCGTGAAGGGGGGGGGGAAATACCATGAAGGAAAATATCATTCATTTGCCTACAGAAAAATTTAAAACATGCGAAACACAATAACTAGCAAAAACACAGTCAAGTTTTGTAACTGGGGGGGAAAATATCAGCAACACATATGACAAAGAGTCCTAATGTGATATGTATGTAAAAATCCTTACAAATCTACAAGAAAAAATACCAGACAGAAAAATGAACAACATATTTGAGCGGAAAATACACAAAAGAATAAAAACAAGTGCAATTAAGCACAAAAAGATACTGGATTCCATTAATAAGTAAAGAAATCCTAAATAAAGTAACAGTAAGAAACAGTTTTTCACCTATCAGATTGGCAAAGACTAAAAATATTTATAATACCCAGGTTGGCAAGGGTATGGTAGAAACATATATTTATATACTGTTGATGGGATTTAAGTTGCTGCAAGTTCTCTGGGAAGCAGTTTGGCAATATTTATGAACATTTTCAATAGGCACACCCTGTGATCAGCAAATCTTCCCTTCTAGGAATTGTGGAAACACAGCACTAGAACACATGGGCAAAGAAAGCCATGCGCTGCTGGTGTTTGTAGCACTGTTTATAATAGGAAAAACTGAAAACAACTCAAATACCCATCATGAGGGACTTGGTTAAGCAGAATACATGTATCTGAACAAACACAATACTACTGTTAAAAGTAACGTACAAGCCAGGCATGATGACGTGCACCTATAATCCTGGTACTCGGGAGGCTGAGACAGGAGGATCAGAGGTTCAATGACAGCCTCAACAAGTAGTGAGACTTATCCATTCAGTGAAACCTTATTTCAAAATAAAAATTTTTAAAGCAGGGCTGGCATGGTGGCATACACTTGTAATCCCAGCATTTGGGAGGCAGAGACGGGACAGTCTCAGCTACTTAATGAGGCCCTTTGCAATTCAGTGAGACCCTGTTTTAAAAGTTAAAGACTAGCCCGGCGTGGTGGTGCACACATGTAATCCCCGTGCTTGGGAGGCTGAGACAGGAGGATCCCACAGGTTCGAAGCCAGCTTCAGCTACTTAGTGAGGCCCTCTGCAACTCAGTGAGACCGTTTCCAAATAAAGTATAAAATAGGTCTGGGAGTATAGCTCGGAGGTAGAAAAGCTCCGGATTCCAACCCCAGTACCACATACAAAAAAAAAAAAAAAATTAAAGACTAAATATGTAATCCTAGCATTCAGGAGGATCGTGGTTCACAGCCAGCCTCAGCTACTTAGTGAGACCCTTTGCAACTCAGTGAGACCCTGTTTCAAAAGAAAGAATAAAAAGTAGGTTTGGGGCATAGCTTTGAGGTAGAATACCCCTGGGTTCGAACCCCAGTACTGCAAAAAAAAAAAAAAAAAAAAAAAGAATTTCATCCCTTTTATGGCTGAATAATATTCCACTCTATGTATACACCACATTTTGTTCATCTGTTCATCTGGAAGTGAAGAGTTGTGTTGTTTCCACTCTTTGGCTGCTGTGAATATTGTTGTGGTAATGATGAGCATTCAAGTATCTTTGTTCTCAGTTCTTCTGGGTGCAGCTCCAGGAGTGGAATTATCAGATTATACAGCAATTTTAGGCTTTTTTTCCCCCTGCGGTACTAAGATGGAAGCCAGGGAATTCTACCTCTGAGCAACACTCCCGGCCCTATTCTTTATTCTTTATTTCGAAACAAGGTCTCACTGAGTTGCAGAGGGCCTTACTAAGTGGCTGAGGCTGGCTGTAAACCTGCGATCCTCCTATCTCAGCCTCCCAAGTACTGGGATTACAAGAGTGCACCACCACACCCGGCTGCTTGTTGTTGTTTTAAAAATATATTTGTGTGAACCAGGCGTGGTGGCATAGTCTTGTAATCCCCGCCCATGTTTGTAATCTCCACGCTTAGGAGGCTGAGACAGGAGGACAGCACAGGTTCGAAGCCAGCCTCACCTACTTAGTGAGGATCTCAGCAACTTAGTAAGACCTTGTTTCCAAATAAAGTATAAAATAGGTCTGGGAGTATAGCCCGGAGGTAGAAAAACCCCTGGGTTTCACCCCTAGTACCACCAAGAACAAAACAAAACAAAAATATATGTGTGTATATGTTTGCTATATATGTTTGTGTATACCTATACATATACATATATATCTGGAAAACATTCACCTGAGAAAGCTCCATGCATGCTTGCTAATCTCAAACAGTTTGGCACAGGTACGCTGAAAGCCCTCACCGTGGCAGTGAAAGGCTGAGCTGAGTCCTGGGACTCACTTTTCACACCCAGAACTCCCAGCCAGTGTGCCAAGAATGGGCCCCAGCTGTGTGGACACAGCCTCCTCCAACCCTGCGGCACTACTGAGGCCACAGGAGCCCCAGGCTGGTTGCCTCGGGCTGCCAGGACTGGCCTCCTTTTATCTCAGTGTACCTGACAACTATTCGACTGGCAGAGCTGGGTCCAGTAACCTCTAACACTCTTTCCTATTTGGGAACGGAAACAGGATCTTTACTTATGCTGAACCAATGAGGGACGCTGAAAAAAAAATGAAGAGCCACAGGGAAAACCTAAGAGTCACTCACCACCACAAAGGGGGAACAAAGACCCTTCCTCAAGGGAGAAGGCAGCCCAGGGAAGGAATCAAGAAGGGAGCCCACCCAGGAAGCACGGGCAGCTTCTATCTACTAGCCCAGGTGCCTCACCTGAAGCCAGAGGCACCGAAGTGGACAGAAGGAGGCTGTGCCTGGATCCACGCTGCTGCTCAGAGGGAAACATCCCAAGGTCAGTCACCTGCCCGGGCAGCCACACAGAAAACTGACCTCTGTGGGAAGAGGTGCTGAGGCCGGTACGTGAAAGCCAAGTGAAATCCTCTCTTCCAGGTGTTCTCAGCCTTTCCACTGCCAACTGTGGACTCTGCCCTTGAAATTCAACTCCTGAGCTAAGGAGATAATCTCACAGGCACGTACTGTGTAAACACAGCTAATCGACAGAACAAACTCAGTGCCCAGCTTGCTTGCAGTTCCTGAATCAGCCCTGCCAACCAGGAGACTGTGCCCAAGGGCAGAAGGGGAAGCTTTTGTCTGGTATAAATGGCACCTATCGTAACGGAATCATATGCCCAGAATGGGCATTTTCAAAAAATCAGACAAGCAGCTGTTTAGAGATAAGCACACACCTGGAAATCTCACTGGGGAATAATACCAACACCATGAGAAGGATGACTAAGGCCACAGACGTTTACCAAGTTTTGTTGATGTAATAGGGCAAGCTGCCCAAGAACTTCTGAAGTGTAGACTTGTTCCCAGAAAATTCCAGATTAGTCAAAGAAAGTCAATTAATATTAGGCCCTCAAATCTCTACTGCAACTCAGCTGTCAAGCCTTTTAAGCAGTGGGGTACCCAACCAAGCAGTAGCATCACTTCCAAAGTTCATTCGCCAGCATCATTTCCAAAGTTCATTCTCTCTCTCTCTCTCCAGCATCTCACTCTGTTGCCTAAGTTGGCCTAAAACTCTCCATCCTCCTGCCTCAGACTCCCGAGTAGCTGGGGCTGCAGGCATGTGCCACCACACCCAGATTTTTCCAAACAAGTTAAAAATGCAAAATCTCAGACTTACAGAATAGGAAATAAGCTCTCCAGTTGGGTTTGGGGCATGTTCAAAGTTTAAATTCACTGCCAAAAAGCTCCAGGGAGCTCTACAATCTCGAGTTCAAACACCTGCTACCCCCAGAGCTCCATTATTTTCTGCTCTACATGAGTTTTAAGGGACTGGAATTAACCTCTCTAGTTACTTAGAGAAAAGCAAGATTTCTTCCATCACTGCAGTCCTATCCCACGTGGTCTCATGAGTTTCTTCTCTACAAACCAAGTTCAGTTGTGCTCCTTTCTTGCCATCCACAGAACAGCGATTCCTCAGTTCCTGGATGGCTGAGCTCATCTTTTCAGACTCATCCTCTAATCTGAATGCTGCTGCTCATGGTAGGTGATCATTTAAGATCTGCTCAGTTATTCAGTGTTTAAAATAATCTGAAAAACATCCTGTCAAGGAATCTTTCCCAAACATAGTTTGTTTTATTTTCCTTCAGAAGCAAAGTAGTTACTAAAACAAACAGGAATGAGGAGACAGGAAAGTAGATCCCAAGGTGTTTTGTTTTGTTGCAGGTCTGGAGATGGAACCCAGTGGCATTTGACCTCTGAGCTACATCCCCTGCCTTTTTTTTTTTTTTTTTTTTTTTGGCAGATCTGGGGATGGAACCCAGGGGCATTCAACCTCTTAACTACACCCCCTACTCTATTTTTTTTATTATTTATTTTGAAACAAGGTCTCACTAAACTGTGGAAGGCCTCACTGAGTAGCTCTCAGCCTCCTGAATGCTGGGAATACAAGTGTACGCCACCATGTCCGGCTAGAACACAAGGTTTTACAAAAGAAACTCCCCTTTGGGTCAGGACTCTACACTACATCTGCCCTTTGGTCTCACCCTGTTCTGCCCTTTGAAAACTATTCCATCTCAGTGGCTCACTAGTTGAAACACAGATCTCATGAGCACGCAGCACATTCTGATTTCAGAATCCTGGACCATGACTCAGACTCCAAACAGAATCCGTCCCTTCAGAAAAAGAACCACCACCAATAGAAACAGTCAATGTTCAATCTCCAAAAAGTCAAAGTTGTGGTCTAATAAATTTCTTTATTCAAACATTCCTCTTGTTTTTTTCAAACATGTTGAACAAACTTGGAGTCTCTAGAAGAGGTCTGTAAGCTAGGAAATAAGGGTTTATTTACAAAAGTTACGTTTACTGACAAGTTACTTAATTTCTCCAAAACAAATTCCATCATCTCACTATAAAACTTCCATCTTTCGTACTATATAAAATAGGAGAAATCATAATCTACAACATTAACTACCCGTGGAGTCTTACCATCTTGCTTAAGAAGGGTATTTCCGGTTATTGGGTTTGAGTCCTGTCACTCCATCCTTCTGCTTCTGATGTGGCCTGGTCATCTCAGTATTTAACCAGATACTTACTCCTTTCAGAGAAAGTTAAAAATAACTCTTTCAGCTCTACAAATGTTAAAGATCAATTGCTGTTTCCATGCCTTGGGTCACACAGGTGTAGATTTTTTTTAGCAAGTTAGTTGCTCCGAGTTCCTGTAGACATCAGGATATCAAGGAATTCACTTACAGATTGTCATTTAGTAAATGACACAAATAAAAACATCCAGTGTAACACAAGGTCTAGAATAGAATTAGCATTCTACTAATAGTATGCCACGAACCTAAAATCTTCAGAAAATTATGAAACACATATTCAAGAATTAATAGAACATATTCACTCAAATTCTATTAGCCCAGCATGGTGGTCCACACCTGTAATCCCACCTACTGAGGAGGTTAAGGCAGGAGGATAGCAAGTTCAAGGCCAGCCTGGGCAACTCAGGGAGATACTGTCTCAAAACAAAAAACAAAAATGGCTAGGGGTATAGCTCAGTGTAGAGTGTCCCTAGGTTCGATCTCAGTGCCACGGTGGGGCGGGAGGGTCTGTTAACTGAGCAACCTTGTGCCTCTCCCTACTCCGCATCCCTCTGTTTCCACAGTCTTTTTGATTTTTCTCAGCATACGCGGTACTCCTCTTAACTTGCTATTCTTCTCATATTCCCATACTTTACACCACTCAGGATTCATATCACTTTCTTTATCTCAATTATAGCTTTGTTTACTGAACCATTTCCCCACTATCCTTTAAGATCCATTACAAAGACTTTGCTACCTTGGTTATCTCCACATCCCTAGCAAATAGCAGTTAGAACAGAAGGATACTCAATCAATCAATAAATAAATTCAAAGTTTCTAAAACGAGAAGGCAGAGGTGGATCCCCCACCTTTCTTTCCCTACTAATGGTGACAGTGGAAGATGGTGACTATAAATGAGAGAGAAAAGGTTGAGGATAATCTGGGTGTGGTGGCGCACACTTGTCATCCCAGCATGCGGGAGGCTGAGGCCAGGGGATCACGGTTCATAGAGAGCCTCAGATACTTGGCGAGGCCCTTAGCAACTCAGTAAGACCCTGTTTCAAAAATTAAAAAAAAATTAAAAATAGAGCTGGGGGTGTAGCTCAGAGGAACAATGCCCCTGGGTTACAACCCCAGTACCACACACAAAGGGTTGAGGATAAAGCCTTGGAGACCAACACCCAGGTTTGGAGACCGCCTGCTATCAGGGAGGTGCACAGGTGTTGCGGAGTTTTCTATTTTACATGTCTTTCAGTGAGGCACACAGACATCTGACCCTAGGTTTTTTGGGTGAAAATTAGTCTGGACAGTATTGCTTTCAAGATCCACCTGGATTTATCAAACAGCTGTGGTCTCTGAGATGAGAGAGAGAGAGAGAGAGAGAGGGAGGGAGGGAGGGAGGAGAGAGAGAGAGAGAGAGAGAGAGAGAGAGAGAAGGGGAGAGAGATAAAAAGAGTGAGCTTTTAAAATTTCCATTTAATGAGATTTAAATAAAACAAAAATTTCCAGTTGTTTTCTTTTTGAACTTGATCCCTGCCACTCCCCCTTAGGCACTTACTCAGCGATGAGTTAACAAAGCCCACAGCCCATCTCACAGTGTCCGCACAGCAGGCTCTCCCAGCCCTGAGCAGCAGAGTGGACTCACCCAGGGAGGGGGGTGCTGCCCATTCCATTTTTGTCTCAACCCCAAGGGGTGAGTGAATGGAGTGGGGGTGAGGGAGGCACAGAACACAGGGGCCTCTGTACTTTCTTTCCTTTCTAGAACCCGAAGCCTTCATTCTCTGAACACAGTCCTGAGTTCATCAAGCCAAAGGGTGCAAACAAGGTCGGTGCAACTGCCAAGATGACCCCTGCTGTCTTAGGCATCTTCCACCCACCCCACAACCTGCACCCAGGTAGCCCGCTCTTTACAGCTGCCAGGGCCAGTCACATTCTTTAACTTCCTTTTCTCTGTTTGCATTCCTTTTTTTTGCCAAGTGACAAAGTATATAGACACTTGCATCTGACCTTGTCTCCAGATCTTAAAAAATGAGTACAAAGTCCCATATGTGGTTTCTGCATCCCACTGTCTTCGTCATTTTTTAATTATTCCATCAGAACACATGGTAGGTCATAAACTGCTCATAAACAAAATGGGAAAGATTCTGGTGTAACTTTGTACCAATGAAACTCACCTCCGACAAGGAGCAGTGGGCTCGGTTTTGGTAGCGATGAGTATCTGATTATCTACTGTGGAATCTCACCCCTGATTGTGGGAGCCTACAGAAATCAAACTACAGAAGAAATAGAGCATTTGACCCTAATCTGCAGAGTTTGGTCTTCTAAGCAAAAACCTTAAATTATACACAGCTTCACTCAAAGAGAAGCCGTGAAGCACCTACTCCCAGGAACTCACATTCTGTCCTAACACAGCCCCGTTCAGCGGGCCCATAAATTGGCACTGTTGGTATGACCTTTCCAGGCTATATTTCAACAAGAGATAACAACAAAGCTGAGAGCTTTGGTAGCACTCAAAGGAGATTTGAGGGACTTAAAACACACTGCTAAATTTGGCAGCAAAAGTTCCTGGTTTTTTTGCAGTTGGAGAAGGAAATCTCTTTATAATTATACTTGTAGATAAGGAGCCACTGCTCTCTTTAGAAACAGATTAGAACCTCCTTCTCCTCTTCCTCCTCCTCCTCCTGACCCCCCCCCCCCACTCCACCTAGGGCTGAGATCAAGCTGTTTCTTGGGCAAAAAAAAAAAAAAAACAGGCACTTGTCATGATGCTGCCTACTGTCCTAGCCACAGCTACTTACCCACAGCTATCTGCCAGACCGCTTCTTCAATACCTAGGCCCCCTGTCTCTGAGTTCCACTCTCCCTCAGCCTCCTACATCCCATCCCGCCCTTTCACACAGGGTTCTGCCATGTCCCTGCCCCAATGCCACCCAACATACATTACCCATCAGAAAGGACCGTTTCACCCTCGAAGAGCCTTTGGTTTGGCCAGATCGCCCCCCCTCCTCTGATTCATATACTTCTTTTCATTATATTTCTTTAATTTTGGTCCTGGGGATTGAACTCAGAGACATTCTACCTCCAACCTACACCCCCAGCCCAAATGTATTTATTTGGAAACAGGGTCTCACTAGGCTGCAGAGGACCTTACTAAGTTTCTAAGGCTGCCAGAAACCTGCGATCCTCCTGTTTCAGCTTCCACGCCCAGCTTTATACCGTGTGTGTGTGTGTGTGTGTGTGTGTGTGTGCGCGCGCGTGCGTGTGTGACACACAAGATGGAACCCAGGGGCATTTTACCTCCGAGCTACACTCCCAGACCTATTTTTATTCTTTATTTTGAAACAGAGTCTCTCTAAATTGCAGAGGGCATCATTAAGTAGCTGATTCTGGCCACGAACCTGCTATTCTCTTATCCCCAAGTACTGGGATTACAGGCATGTGCTACCATGCCCCAGCTTTTTTTTTCCTTCTTTTTTTTTCTTTTCTGTACCAGGGATGGAACCCAGGGGCATTCTACCTCTGAGCTACACCCCCAGCCCTATTTTTTAGTCTTTTTATATTTTGCAACTCACTGAATTGCAAAAGGCCTCACTAAGTAGCTGAGGCTGCCCACTACTGGAGATCCTCCAGTCTCCACCTCCCAGATGCTGGGATTACAAGCGTGCGCTACCATGCCCGGCCTTAAACATCTTATTAAAAGCAAGGTACAAGAGCACTGATCTATATGCCAACTGGGGCCACTTATTACTGCTCTGCCAGTGCTAGTGGGGGAAGAAGACACTGCCTCACGTTTTTCAGCACAACAAACCCTATAAAGAAACAAATACTGCTTGGGTTGCAAGGGATTAATAAATATAATAATAACTGCTGACATTTAGCAACAGCATTAGAAGTACTATCCTACACATTTTATATTTAAGGTTCTTTACAACCCTATGAGGTAATACTTCTACTAATTTGATTTTAAGAAGAGAGACTGGGCCGTGGACATGTTAAGTAACAGAACCAGAATCTGAGCCCAGTCTGAGCCCAGAGACCAGGTGCCAACTGGTCACTCAAACTCTAAAAGGGAGAGAGTCACTCAAAGACAAATCTGGACATTGGGAAAGAGCCATCCAGCAAGAGTGATGTTTAGAGCCTGTTCTCCAACCTGTGACCCTTTCAAAAGCTTTTTAATCACAACCTGTAAATGTTGGCCACTTGGGGAAGTAAAAGGTATATAACAATATGCTTAATTTCATAGAACTTCAGGGAATCTAGTTGGAAAGACATTTATATACACATGTGAAAAGTCGGAATATCAATGACAACACTCAGTCCCTACATTCTACTTTCTAGAAGAGGAAACTGAGGCCCATAAGATCACCCAACAAGTCAGAGATGGAGCCAGAATAAAAACTCAGGCCTGCTGACTACCTGGCCAGGTGTTCTGCTGCACAACTGTGGAGAACATTCTAAGAGAAAGAGACCACTGACAGCAGCAGCTAACATTTACTGAGAGCATATCAGGGCCCCTTAGGGGCCTAGCCTGGGCTGGCCAGCTGGAAAAGGGCAGACAAGAAGCAGTCCTGTCTGGGGAGGAAATACATCCTACAGGAGGAGAACACTACACTTGGGAGGCAGGATTGAGAAGGATGACTGCAGGCACCCTCCTGGGATCTGAAAGATGAACAAAATGCAAATTATAAGCTACATCTGAAGGAACAATCTAAACCAGGTGTGGTGGCACATGCCCGTAATACCAGTATTTGGGAGGATGAGACAGGAGGATTGTGGTTCAAGGACAGCCTCAGCTACTTACTGAGGTCCCTTGCAACTCAGTGAGAGCATGTTTCAAAATAAAGAATAAAGAATGGGGCTAAGGGTGTAGAGCTTGGAGGAAGAGTGCCCTTGGGTTCCATCCCCAGTACTAAAAAAAAAAAAAAAAAAAAAACTCAATTGTCAAAACTCCATAAGGTAGCCTGCGTTCCAAGATACTAATAAAAACAACTCAGTTCCTCCAGCAAAGTTGGAGTTCTAAAAACCAGCTGACAGTATAGGTCCCATCCCCTTTTTTTTTACAGGCACCAGGAGGGTAACTGACACTGGTTGGAAACCCTGTTCATTTGCTCTTGTGCTCAGAGGCATCTCTGGTACCCACCCACATGTGCTCTCTTGGTCTTCACCCCTGAGGTCAGTGGATACAGAGCATCACTGTCGCTAGCTGAGGAGGAGCCAAAGAGGGACTTGTTCCCATCTATGTTGTATTAGATGCTGTGTTGTCCTCATTTCTTCCCTATCACTCTTTCCCTTCAGCGTGAGCCTTTGTCAATGTGATTAAGAGAGAAGAAATATAGACCTGCTGACGTCTGAGGTTTTGAGGGTAGGACTAATGGCCATCTCATGTGCAGAGTCCCCTTGTAGACTTAAAACTCTGAATGGTTCCAGGTATGGTGGCGCACACTTGTAATATCCCCGCGCTTGGGAGGTGGAGACAGGAGGATCGTGCAGGTTCGAAGCCAGCAGCTGGCTTAAGAGACCCTGTTTCCAAATGAAAATATAAAACTAGGTCTGGGAGTGTAGCCTGGAGGTAGAAGGGCTTCCGGGAACCCCAGTACCAACAAACAAACAAACAAACAAACAAACAAACAAAAAACTCTGAATGGTGGAAGAGAACCAACTAGAAGAATGGAGACATGAAGAGGAGGAGGGTTCTAAGCCCTTTGAAGCTTCTCTGAGATGGTCAAAGGGTAGGGCGCATGGGAAAGGGGATCAGAAAGGGAAAAATTAGTAAGGGAGAAAAAGCCGGGTGTGGTGGCACACACTTGTAATCCCAGTACTTGGGAGGCTAGAGAGGGGGACTGTGGCCTCAACTACTAACTGTAGGGGTCTGCACCACCCTTTCTCTGGATCCGCGGGTGACAGGCCAGCTCTATCACTCCCTGCCATCCCTGAGAGTAGTCTTCCTCCTGTTCTACACCTTGTCTCAAAATCTTTGATTTATCTCATGATTTTCAGGTTCAAACAGTCCTCCATCCTCTGTGCCTATAAGTAAACATCCAGTTCACATAAAAAAAAAAAAAAACCTTGAGAGGCAATAGGTCACACACACACAGGAGAAGATTTGGGATCTCTGAGAGGTTTCGTGGCAAACAGGAGTGCTTGGGTAAGAAAGGTTCATACCCTAGTGAACCTTAAAGGGTGACCATTAAGTCACCATTTTTCCTTTTTTTTTTTTTTTTGCAGGTCTAGGGATGGTACCCAGGGGGCATTCTACCTCCTAGCTACACCCTCTGCCCTATTTTTTATTCTTTATTTTGAAATAGGGTCTCATTAAGTTGCGGAGGGCCTCACTAAGTAGCTGATGCTGGCCATGAACCTCAACCCTCCAGTCTCAGCCTCTGGAATGCTGGGATAAAAGCGTGCGCCACCGCGCCCGGCTAAGTCACCCTTTTTTAGGACGTGTTTAGATGAGAAGAACATTGTGATAGCTTCAGCAGTCCTCTTCCCCAACAATAGCATATTTATTATGTCAGAGCCAAGGAAAATAAGAGACGGGTTTTTGAAGAACTTCAATAAAGTAGTCTAGATTTCTTGTGTGTGTGTGTGTGTGTGTGTGTGGTACTAGGGATGAAATCCAGGGGCATTCTACCTCTGAGCTACACCCCCAGCCCTATTTTTTATTCTTTATTTTGAAACAGGGTCTCACTGAGTTGCAAAGGGCTTTACTAAATAGTAGCTGAGGCCGTCCACGAACCGCGATCCTCCTGTCTCAGCCTCCCGAATGCTGGGATTACAAGCATGTGCCACCATGCCCGGCTAGTCTAGATTCTTTTAACACCATCCTCTCCCCTCAACACACACATACACCATACACACAAGTTTTCTACAGCCTATGGATAGAAACAAGAGAATTTAGCATTTTTCTTTTTTTTCCTTTCTTTTTGCGGGTCTGGGTTGGAACCCAGGGGCATTCAACCTCCAAGCTACACTCCCCCAGCCCTATTTTTTTTTTTTATTCTTTATTTTGAAACAAGGTCTCACTGAGTTGCAAAAGGCCTAAGTAGCTAAGGCTGTCCACGAATCATGATCCTCTGGTCTCAGCCTCCCAAATGCTGGGATTATAAGCGTGCACCACCCCACCTGGCTACCTTAGCTTTCTTCTATGAGCACAATATTACATCGTGTGTTCCCCTAAGACAGATGCTCCCAATATTTTCCCCCACCTACTCACTGAGCTGGAGATTCATGGCGCCTCCTCCCCTTTTGCATAAAAGACATGCACAGGATCTCCCGCCCTACCCCAGAGGAAGGCACACACTAACAAGTTTTCCCACAGGCTTTAAAGAGAACTCTGTGCTGACTATGCCAGATGGTCTCTCCCCCGCCCCATGCCCTCCTGGCCCCTTCTCCACTTTCCATGGTCCCTCTAACTCAAAGAACTCAATTATCTGCCTGTAGACTCCCCTCCCCCAGCTCCTAAGCCAATGTGTAGAGGCACAGAAGGGAGGCTGAGGCAGCCCCGAAGGGCTGTGGCCCGGCCCTCACAGGCTCACATTCTGTGTTGCCTCAGCAAATGCCCTTGGGCCCCACAGTGGAAATCAGACATCACCCAGACAGTGACAGCTAACAGCGAAGAGAAGCAACAGGAGGCAGACAAGTTCTTCAGTCCCTCCGTCCTGCTGTCCCGCAAGGACTCAGACCCTCCTGCCTCCTTTAGGCACCAGGATACCTCCTCGTCTAGGTCTTAGAATCAATGGGGTGGGGAGTGGGGCACGGTGGCTTTTAGCTCCCAGAGGTGGCCATGACTCTTGGAGTTCCGTGCCTCCCCCAGCCCTTCACTCCTGGGGCAGGGGCTGAACCTGCAGAAGGGAGGATGCCTGGTCTGTTCTCCAACGCGTTTCAAAGTCTCAGCTTCCCTGGGTGACTGATTATTCTGAGTTTAAAAGGAAGGAGCCCAGCCAGGCGTGGTGGCGCACGCTTGTAATCTCCGCGCTTGGGAGGCGGAGACAGGAGGATCGCGCAGGTTCGAAGCCAGCCGTGCTGGCGTAAGAGACCCTGTTTCAAAAATATAAAATAGGTCTGGGAGTGTAGCCCGGAGGAAGAAGGGCTTCCAGGAACCCCAGTACCACCAAAAAAAAAAAAAAAAAAAAAAAAAAGGAAGGAGCCCAGCGGGAGAGTGTACAGGAAGGGGGAGAGAGGGAGCACAGACAAGAATGTTACATTTCAATCCTCAAGGAACAGAGGGGATCCAATTTGTGACTCACCCCTTGGAAACTGGGCTGATGGGTGGGGGGAGGATGACTTCTCCTTCCCACCAGAACCTCCTCAGTGGCTATGATGAGGCCACTCACCTGGAAGGAGAGCTCTGTTGTTTACAAAAGAAAGAAGAAGAATAAAGAACAAAATCACTGCCTACTCTGGATCTGCTGGGGGCTCCTTCCCATATACCAGTGCAGGGCATGGCTGGCAGGTCCTCCCCTGTCCCACAGTGAAGGGTGAGGCTGCAGGTGCGGTGTTCTTGTATGCCACACGCCCCACAGGTTCACGGAGGACAGACCTGGGACGCCCTTGCCTGGAGTCTCCCCTCCCCTGCTACTCCACTCCTTGGCAAGGTCCCACAACATATCGAGTATCTGCCCTTGGAATTCCCACTTCCTTGTTTTTCTTTTTGGTTTCCCGGTCAACTATAGTCTTACAAGTTCCTGAAAGAGCTGCCCGGCCCCAAGGAGGTATTCAAAGCAATACACCTTCCTACCAGTAAGAAGTCTACCTTTCAAGCCCACATCTGAAGAGAAAGGGCCCTCTGCCCACTCAAGAGCTTCCCAAGCAGCCCCCAGCAGGATGAGAGAGCCGGGCCTGGCACCAAGCAGCCGCTCTTCCAGCTACTAAAATGCATGATGACACCATGGCTACTGGGAGCTGTGGAACCCTGGAATCCTACTCCTTTATACTAAAACACATGGGTTGAGCGTGTTTAGCTTCATCTTGGAAAAAATCATTGATGAGGCTCAAAATCTATGGCACAGCTCACTCATACTGAACTTCCCAACCCAAAGAAAGCACTATTTGTTTCTTTAAACAACTCAAATAAGTCTAAGGTTCTTCTGATTCATCAAAGCAGAAGAGCAGAGGAAACTTTCTAAGTGGGAGAATCAGAACAGAGAGGGAAAGTGACTTTGCAGAAGCACTGACCACGGCTCAGGCATCACTCATAACATGGTACGCTATATAGGACTTGACTTATTTAAAACTACTGTCATGGAACCTCTCCCATTTGCATCTCCCAACAGTACCATGAAATAGGTGTTATCAGTATCTCCTTCTCACGGCAAATACCCTGAAGCGCCTATTAGTTAAAGACACTTGACCATTGCCACCCAGCTGTTAAGCAGCAGAACCTGGCCCTGGACACAGATCTTTTAGCCCCTAAATTCATTATTATTTTGTTGTTGTTGTTGTACTGAGGTTCCTGGAAGCCCTTCTACCTCCCAGACCTATTTTTACATTTTTATTTGGAAACAGGGTCTCCTAAGCCAGTGTGTGTGGATGGCTTCGAACCTGCGCGATCCTCCTGTCTCTGCCTCCCAAGCGCAGGGGTTACAAGCGTGCGCCACCACACCCAGCCAGATTCATTATTTTATCTGCTATATCCAAAGAAAGAGTATCACTTCCTTGAAACCCACTTATAGCCCTCTTCATACATGCAGAAATGGTAAAACTATAGCAGCCCTAAGTACACCCCTAAAAGTAGAGGAAAAGACCTGAGATTCTGGACTTACAGGGCTCTTGAAGGGATCAACGAGCTCAGAGGCCTCTTCCTCACATCACCCACCTTTAATCCCAACTAACAGTGTTATACCACATCCCTCCAGTAAAAAATAGGTTTTGAAGCCCAGAGTACTGGTGCGCGCTTGTAATTCCAGTACTTGAGAGGCTGAAACAGGAGGATTGCAGGTTCATAGATAGCCTCAGGAACTTGTGAGACCCTCTGCAACTTAGTGAGACCCTGTTTCCAAATAAAGAACAAGCCAGGCGTAGTGGCACATGCTTGTAATCCCTATGTGCGTGAAGCTGAGATAGGAGGATTGCGCAGGTTCAAAGCCAGCCTCAGCTACTTAGTGAGGTTCTCAGCAACTTAGTGAGACCCTGTTTCCAAATAAAATATAAAATAGGTATGGGAGTATAGCTCAGAAGTAGAAGGCTCCTGGATTCCTTCCCCAGTACCACCAAAATAAATGAAAGGAAGGAAGGAGGGAGGAAAGATCAGGCTGGGAATAGAGTTCAGAGGTAGAATGCCTCTGGGTTCAATCCCCATATACAATACCCCTGCTACACACCAAAAAAAAAAAAAAAAATAGGTTTCAGCTAAACAGAGGATCCTTGGAGAGTATTAAAAGGAGAAATTCCTAAAGAAAGTGCCCATTTGAGGCTTGGGCACACTGATTTCACCCTTGTGGACCCTCAGGCCACAACACTGATATATACATGGCCATGTTCAGGGAGAAAGAATGGGGGACGTGGCCAGTGCTTGCATTGGCAAGCTGACCCGAAGTGAATCAGAAGGCCCCTTCATTGTTCACCAGAATACAAAAGACATTCTGTTCAGAAAGTTCAAGAAGAAAAACTGAGGAGCCAGGACAGCAGCTGTTCCGTTGTCTCACAGAGAAACCAAAAGTATCCACGAAGTTCCCTGAGGCTGAAGAGTGTAAGATAGAAGATGGCTGAAATGGAAGTACATCTCCTGAAGGGTCTCTCCTGCAGAGAGGATCTGCAGCACTCATCCTCCTGATAATATTCCTGAAGACCTAACTAGTCATCACCTTCCTGGGAGGGTCCTCCTTTCTGGACCACACTGAGCTCACCATGTCCTGTCACTCCTCCAGGTCAGAACATGGGTCGCCAAAATTTAGGACTGTCGAAGTAGAAGGAGTACACAGAGTGGACACTGCGTGCCCTGAGATTTGGTTAAAATATTAACCAAAGGAATGCACCCAGCACAAACACAGTGATTCAAGTTACCCTAGCTCTTAGCAGCTGCCACAATGAAAGCTCACTCTGCAACATCTGGATGGAACACCTCTTTGCAAGCCCCAACCCCTGATAGCCCGCTTCCCCAACCTCATTAATGAGGCAGGACGGCTTGCTTCTTACCAAGCCACCTGGTCAGAAAGAGTGCCAGAGCCCAGATCAGATATTCCCGTTACAGCTCCTAGGTCCTAATAACTGCTCCAGAGGACTATGAACTCACTGTAGGCTCCTCGACAATTTTAATTAGCTTTGTTGTTGCTGTTGTTACAGGTCAGATGCAGCACCAAAAAACAGGGTCCTCTGGGGTGACACCAGACTTTCCACGAAAGACCTAGAAACCGTACTAAAGCACCAGAGAACTCATTTTTGTCTATATGAAAGAATCTTCCTGTAAAAATATCCCATGGCTTTGTGCTAAAAAAAAAAAAAAAGTTAAAATATTGCTTTCTAGATTCAAGCCTAAACACCTCAGATTCAGCAAGAGTAGGCTCAGCTAGATTTGCAAAGTCAAGAAAACTGGCTGATTCCCTCCTCCTCAAGCTAATAGAATCCAACTGTTGGAGCATGACATCATTTCTGAGCCCCAAACTCTGAGCAGAGAGTACAGACACTCGCCAGCCTCCCAGGAAACAGCTTCAGTCGAGATCGGGAAGGCAGAAGAGTAATCCCAGCCGAGCTGCCCTTACCTGAAAGTCCCGGTGCTTTCCTGCCCACTCCATTCTCGGCGGCAGAGTCTGGCTCACACCACAGTGGATTTGGGAGCCCAGGGCCCCCAAATCCACTGGCTTAAGCTCCTATACCTGCTGCGAGCTTTCCACAGCTTCTTCCTCTGACCTTTCTCGGAGCTCCTTCCAGCCAAGTAAGCAGAGCGCTGTTTGCGGGCCAGGCGGGTTGTCATGGAGACCCTATCCTCCGGATTGGGCGGGGCCGGGGCGCAGGGAGCGAGCACGCGCACGCGTGCACTCGCACACACGTGTTCTCTCGCGCGCTCCCTCTCTCTCTCCCTCTCTCCCTCCCCCTCTCCCTCTCTCCCTCCTTTCCTTCCCCTCCCTCTCTCTCTTTTGATCAGCTGTTTTCGCACGCATTCCACTCGTTCTACCTCCCTTGCAGTCAACCAGAGGCTCAGGGCTGTTCCTGGGAACTTGCTTGAACAGCTCTGAGGGGAGAAGGGTGAAGACAGAGAGGGGACTTGTTTTGCTCCCCTCCGGTATCTCTTTTTTTTTTTATAACTTGCAAGGATCCCCGCCACGGGGGAGGGAGCTTTCTGGAGTGCTCCAAGGGGAAGCAAGCCCTTCCCTCTGGGTGCCTGGCTGGGGTTTGGGGGGGGGGGGGCTGATGCACTGTCCCGACTTGTTGGCGTGCTTGGGATTTTCCGGGCTGCAGTTGGGGCGGAAGCGCACTCACATCGCAGGACCTCTCCTGGACTGGCCTCTCTGCTTACCTTGCTGCCTGTCCAGGTCCTGGAGAAGGCTTTAACCAGTACAGGGACCCATGGTATTAGTTCGGATGCCCAAGCAGTCTCTCATCTTCCTGCAATGGAGAGGAAACACACTAGGTCAGGAATTAATAGGAGTCCTGGGCAAGCCCAGAGTCTCGGCCAGGGCAACAAACATGTACAAACAGCCTCTTCTCTCCACCCATTTCAGGACCTGCAGCTAATCCTAGGACTATGAACCACTGTCCAAAAGCTAGCAGCAGGCCCTCTGAGTTTAGTGCCCACACTACACTCCTGTTTGGGACACTCTTTTACATGTATTATTTTGTTTGATCCTTAAAACCTTTTGAAATACACTAGACTGATAAGTATGACCATTTCATAGATGGCAAAACTGAGGCTTATGGAGATGTTTGATCAGTTACACAGCTTTAGTCAAGTACTGCTCCCCCAATCCAATATATTTTCCACAAAAGTATGCTGCCACTTGATCCTGAAAACTACTAGTTTTCTGTTAACCAGTTATGAGATAAAAGACTGGGTTCTCACAGGAAAGGGGAGAATCTAAGTCCTAGTGAAGTACTCTTGATTACCATTCTTCTATCCTCAAGATTTTATGATAGCATCTATAAGATACAGAATGTCCTAATGTACAGGTAGGAGAGAAAATATCCTATCACTACATATTAGCTTACACTTTTCCAAAATGCTCTGAGAAATCTCAGCTCATCTATATCTGTTCAACATGGTTGGCCTGCAAGTTAATTTAAAAGACTTTTGAAAAATTTAAAACAAAGATAAAATTACTTGCCCCAGGTCACAGACCCAGGAAATAGCAGATCTCAAAACAGTACCTTTCAACTCTCTGGCACACAGTAAACAGGGGAGTTGCAAGAAGATCACAAAGCACCAGAAGGCCTTGGCAGAGTCTGACTCTACTACTAAATGGCCACCTGCCAGTGGGAAAGACCCCTGACCTCCCTGATTCCACTTGTATAACCATCACCTGGGCAACTGACAGGACAGCATGGGCATCAGAATATGAAGTTAAAGCCAGGCGTGGTGGCGCACACTTGTAACCCTAGCACTTAGGAGGCTGAGACAGGACAATCGCAGGTTCACAGCCAGCCTCAGCTACTTAAGTGAGGCCCTCCATAACTTAGTGAGACCCTGTTTAAAAATAAAGAATAAAAAATAGGCCTGGAGATGAGAATAGGAGGTAGAATGCCCCTGGGTTCAATTCCCAGTGCTGTAATAATAATAATAATAATAATAATAATAATAATAATAATAATAATACGTCAACCTCAGCAATGTAGCAAGACCCTGTTTCAAATTTTTAAAAAAATAATAATATAATAGGGCCGGGGGGGGGGGGGGGAGAGTGTAGCTCAGAGGTAAGAATGCCTTTATGGTCAACCTCCAGAGAGAAAGAGAGAGAGAGAAAGAGAATATAAAGAGAGGGGGGAGGGAGAAGGAGAGAGAGAAAAATGCTGTATGTCAAGGCACCCTCCTTAAGTCAGGCATTGAGCTAAGAACTCCTCATCTCAGCAACTCCTCACCAAAAGCAAACAGAAAGCGCTAGGACAGTGGTATCCTCCTAGGTGAGGACGCTGAGGCTGAGGAGGACATTTCCCCATGATGCTCCCCAAAACAGTGCTAGAGAAGTCCTGAGAGAATCTTCAGTGCCGCGCTCCCTTGCAGGATCCTTATGATTCTGATTAACTTCCAGCATATTGCAAATTTCTCAAAACAAGATTTTGATGGCCTTGAGTTTAAAATATAAGTCTATCCTGGAAGCTAAGGAAGGAAAAGTACCATAAAATCCTACAGGAAATGACAGGCCAGGACAGAGCAGAAGTGGTGTGTTAGGGGGCACTCAGAGCTTCAAGGGAGGTACTCAACCACCCACTATAAATACCCAGCTGTCCCCAAGCCACAGTTCAGAAATCCCCCATCGGCCCTTGAGTCCCAAGTTGACAAAGGAGGTCAAAAAGGAGGGAAAAGGGTAACACTAGAGAATCCCAAATGTCTTCTTCCCATGCCCAACAAACACCCTTCTGTTCTCCTGATCCAGAAAATGCAGTAGCTCACCCAGTCTCCATACTGAGCAAGAAGAGGTAATCCCACCTATTTTTGCAATAAGGTAAAATTCACAATATAATAGTTAAACCAACTAACATTTCTTGAGCATCCCACCATATGTCAGGCATCCTTTTAAGCAGTATGAGGAGCCAGGGGTCAGGGCTGAGCACTAAAGCTAATATAAATCAGTCACTCGAGTAATCCAAACTTGCAAAGCCCTCAATACGAAACACAAAATGCAGGCCACGCTCCCCCTAGTGGCACTCAAGAGTTACATGGTTCCTTAGGGCCTTGTCCTCAGGGGAAGGCACTAAGGGCCCCATTAGTGGGAGAACTAAAATCCTAACTCGAAACCAGGCAGGTGGCATATGCCTGTAATCCTAGTACTTGGAAGGCTGAGAAAGGAGGACTGCGGATTCAAGAACAGCCTCAGCATCTAGTGAGACTTTCAGCAACCTAGCGAGACCCTGTTTCAAAGTAAAAATAAAATAGGGCTGGGGGTGTATCTTGAAGGTAGGATGCCCCAGGGTTCAATCTCCAGTACCACAGAAATAAAAAATAAAACTCTAGCTTGGGTGATGCTATTGTGTATGAGCTCCTTGAACCAGCAGAGCCAGGGGGCAGCTGACTCCCCTGCCGCCTCTGCAAGGCTGGCTTCAGATCAATCCAGCCTGGCCTTTCCTGAAGGATAAGGATTTTACAGGCCTGAGATATCTGCCATCTGCTAAGGGGTCCTCATGCATGCTTAAGCCAAAAGTCTGGGGATAACTTCCAATCTCCCTACCTCTTTCTCCTCACATCCAACTATTTGCCAGTTCCAAATAATTCTGTTTCTAAAATATATGATCTGGTTGGTGTTGGTGGTATAGTGGTGAGCATAGCTGCCTTCCAAAATATATTATCTGCCCGGCATGGTGGCACACATTTGTAATCCCAGAATTCAGAAGGCTGAGATTGGAGGATCACGGTTCACGGACAGCCTCGGCTACTTAGTGAGGTCCTCTGCAACTTAATGAGACCCTATTTCAAAATAAAGACTAAAAAATAGGAAAATAGGGCAGGGGGTGTAGCTTGGAGGCCGAATGCCCCTGGGTTCCATTTTCAGAACTGCAAATTACACACACACACACACACACACACACACACACACACACACACACATTGTTCATTTTCCGCCACATCTATGGCTACCCATCTCTATCTTAATTACTACAAAAATCTCCTAATGGTCCCAAGCTTCCACTCTTCTCCTCTGAGAATATAGGAAAAACCAGGCTCCATTTCTCCTATACCCTCACTCAGCAATCGACCTAGGAGAGTTCCGTGATCAGCTGTGGAGGGGGTTTCTCCCCACACCCCAAGCAAGTAATCAGTTTTGTGATGGATATCATCTGGGTGTTCTCTAACTCAATTCTGATACTAGCTATGCAGAAACAGTATTGGAACCCACAAATTGAGGGCTGAGTCTCCAGGACTGCCTCCCCCACTTCAGATGCCGATCTGACGGTTGTTTTATCTGTGCTTCTCATCAATCACCTATGAATCAGAGTCTCTACAATCCCCTCCTTGGGTTCAATTAATTTGCCGGAGTGGCTCATAAAACTCAAGGAAGCATTTACTTACGTCTACTGGCTTTTTATAAAGCATATTACAAAGGATTCATATGAACACCGAAGAAATAGGGCACGGTGTAAGAAAAGGGGTGCAGAATCCCCATGCCAAGCTGGCATGCCAACCTCTAGGAGCTTCCAGCTGTGAGGTTATTTAAAAACTCTCAGAATTTGGTCCTTTTAGATTTTTATGGAAGCTTGCTTGCTTTATTGCGGGTCTGGGGATGGAACCCAGGGGCATTCGACCTCCGAGCTACACCCCCTGTCCTATTTTTTATTCCTTTTTTTGAAACCAGGTCTCACTGAGTTGCAGAGGGCCTCACTAGGTAGCTGAGGCTGTCCGCGAACCACGATCCTCCTGTCTCAGCCTCCCGAATGCTGGGATTACAAGCGTGCGCCACCACACCTGGCTTGGAAGCTTCATTTATAGGCATGATTAATTGCATCGCTCACCATTGGTGACCAACTTAGCCTTCGGCCCCTCTCCTCTCCCTAGAGGTTGGGGAGTGAGGCTCTGAGTGCCAACCTTCTCATCACAGGTTGGTTCCTCTGGCAACCAGCCCCCATTTATCAGTCAACTCAACAGCCTACAAAAAAAGTTATCACTTTGGAGAGTGCAAGGATTTAGGAGTTGTATGCCAGCAAAGGGAGGAAGATCAAATATATATATATTTCTTTTCCTTTCTTTTTTTTTGTGTGGTACTGGGAATTGAATTCAGGGGCATTCTACCTCCAACTACGCCCCAGCCCAATTTTTTTATTTATTTATTTTATTTTTTTGCTGTACTGGGGATGGAACCCAGGGACATTCTACCTCCGAGCTACACCCCCAGCCCTATTTTTTAGTCTTTTTATTTTTTTGAAACAGGGTCTTCCTGAGTTGCAAAGGGCCTCACAAAGTAGCTGAGGCTGTCTGTGAACCACGATCCTCCAGTCTCAGCCTCCCGAATCCTGGAATTACAAGCGTGCACCACCACGCTCAGGCTTTTTTTTTTTTTTTTTTTTTTTTTTTTTGGTGGTACTGGGGTTCCTGGAAGCCCTTCTACCTCCGGGCTACACTCCCAGACCTATTTTATATTTTTGAAACAGGGTCTCTTACGCCAGCGCGGCTGGCTTCGAACCTGCGCGATCCTCCTGTCTCCGCCTCCCAAGCGCGGGGATTACAAGCGTGCGCCACCACGCCCGGCTTTTTTTTAATTTTTGAAACAGGGTCTTGTCAAGCCAAGTTGCTGGGGCTGGCCTCAAACCTGCGATCCTTTCTCAGTCTCCCAAGTGTCGGGATGACAAGCATACATCCCCATGCCCAACTCCAAACATATACATTTCACAATGCCACATACTCGCAAATCTGCCCTCCACAGAGCTATCTGAATCACCTTTTTACATAAGATCATGTGGTTTCCTGCTTACCACACTTCAATGGTTTCCCACTACACTTGAGTTTTTAAAATCTAAATTCTTATCGGGACCTACAAGGCCTCGCAAGCTTGCCTCTTCTCAGCACACGTCTTGCCCTTCTCCCTCTGTGCACTAGTCACACAGAACTTCTTTAGTTCCCTAAAAATGCCAGTTGCCCCCCCACCCACCCAGGTTTTGCTCTGCCTGGGACACTCTCCAACCCCACAGTCTGCCTAAATAACTCACTCACCTTGCCTCGACTTGACTCTCTCCTTTCAACTTCCACCATCCGCCAGTCTAAATGAGATTCCTTGTGCTTATCCTTCAAAGCTTTCTCCTCGATTTGTAATTATGCACTGGTGCAATTATTTGCTTCATGTCAGTCTTCTCCCATGAGCTCCTTAGGCTCAGGAACCCCGATGACTCTGCTAATCGCCATGATCCCTGCGGTGAGTCTAGGCCCCAGGTCACGGCAGACCCTCAGTAAATATTTGCTGAGTGAATACATAAAATCCTATTTCTTCCTGTCCTACAGGAAGGAGAAACTCAGAACAGCTATTTCACATCACTCACTGCATCTTTTCATAGATTTACAAGCCATAATTGCATCTCTTTTCCACATGTGCCTAGCCTGTGGGCTCAAGCAGAAATTCCTGTAAAGTCTCCCTGTGGTTTGTTTCCCAGAACTTTGCCCGTAAGGTCACAACACACTCCAGGGTTTTCCCGCCTCCCCCGCTGCTGGAGTGCCCACTCACAGGCCCTGCAGTACCTCCCTGTCACTGCCAAGCCAAGCAAGCCGCAGAAATGGCCAGCCCTCACCATGGCAGGGTGCTCAGGGGCCAGCTCCACCCCAGGACAAAACACTGTCTCACCTCCACTGCGAGTGTGGCTGTGCTGCACTTTACAAAATCATCCTATAACCAGGCATGGTGGTGCATGCCTGTAATCCCAGTACTTGGGAGGTGAAGACAGGAGGGTCACAGGTTTGTGGCCAGCCTCAGCTACTTAGTGAGGCCCTCCGCAGCTTAGTGAAACCTTGTTTGAAAATAAAAAATAGGGCTGGGGAGAGGGTATAGATCATCCCAGTCCTGGCTTTCAGATTTCTGAGGTGAGATTCTGGACAAGTGTCTGTCTGTCTGTCTCTGTCCGGACTTCTGCTTTTTACTGCATATAAAAGGGCTGGACTATCTATTTTCTAAGGGTCCTCTTAGCTTCAATGTTTTTGTTTCTGTTTTTGTTTTTACGGGTCTGGGGATGGAACCCAGGGGCATTCAACCTCTGAGCTACACCACCAGCCCTAGTTTGTATTCTTTATTTTGAAACAGGGTCTCACTGAGTTGCAGAGGGCCTCACTAAGTAGCTGAGGCTGTTCACAAACCATGATCCTCAGGTCTCAGCCTCCCGAATGCTGGGATTACAAGCACGCGCCACCACCCCGGCTCAAGCTTCAATGTTCTATTGCAGGCACCTCTCCTACTGTTGTATTGTTTTTTGTTTTTGTTTTTGGCACTGGAGATTGAACCCAGGGGCATTCTACTGAGCTATATGCTATACCCATCTCTCCACCATTTTTTTTAACAGAGTCTCACTAAGTTGCATAGGACCTCACTAGTTGCAAGGCCGGACGCAAATCCGTCATCTTCCTTCTCAGCCTCCCAAGCACTAGTGTTACAAATGTGTCCCATCACGCCCGGCTTCTCCTATTGCTTTCTGAGTAAGTCCGAGCAGCAGAAAGACTTCTCACTTTCACTAAGTCCAAAGTCTATATCCAATCCTTTTAGCAGAGCCCCTGGCCTGGGAATGGAAGATCACCCCCAACAAACCTTTCCTGCAGAAAAAGATGGGAGAGACAGGCTTTCTGCCTAAGAAAAGCTGTAGAAAAAAATCAGCCGGGCGTGGTGGTGCACGCTTGTAATCCCAGCACTTGGGAGGCTGAGACAAGAGGATCATGCAGGTTCGAAGCCAGCCTCAGCTACTTAGTGAGGCTCTCAGCAACTTAGTGAGACCGTTTCCAAATAAAATACAAAATAGGTCTAGGAGTGTAGCCCATAGGTAGAAAGCCCCTGGGTTCCATCCCTAGTACCAAAAAAAGAAAAGAAAAGAAAAGAAAAGAAAGAGAGAAAGAAAGAAAGAGGAAAGAAAAGAAGAGACAGACAGAAAGAGAAAAATTCACAAAATAGAGAATGAGGAATCTAGGAAACAGATGCACCTGGAGGACAACCGTGGCTCTGCGGGACCCTCCAGCCACAGTCACAGACGAAGCCGCCCATCCAACGCAGAAGGACTGGCAGTACCTACCAAAATCCTCCTGGAAGACAAAACATCCACTGCAAATCAAGCCATCTCTATGTCACTTCTACTGGTGCCTTCAGAGCAACAAAATAAATGACCCCTTCCAGATGGCATTTCCAGCCTCCTGTGCCTGGGAGCCATGGCTGGTCGGGCCCCAGGGCACTGGCCACGGCCACATGCACCTCGCTTGTACAGCCCTTCTAGGAAAATAAAGAAATAACCATTCTATGCTCAAGGCTTGGCATTTTATGACTGGAAATCTTCCCAGGTCCTTATTTCTGCTCTAATCTTCCTGCCACCCACCCACTCTATTTTACCCCACCCAAAGGCTCTCAACAACATTAGTGTGGAACGCAGCCTACGATGACTCTAGGCTCTGGACATCGTGCTGTGGGGTTGAGTCCACACACCTTCAGGCCCTCAGCCCTCCAGCCCCACGTCACCTCCTCGCAGCTCAGGACCCTCAACGTGAAGCTCAAGGTACAGATCCCTAGGACAGATGAGCTACTTCCCTGAAAGCTCTCAAATCCACAGGCTCCTTACCACTGTCCCTTGTTAACACTGTGCCACATAAGCACAGGGGTGAGGCCAGGAAAGACTGGACCCTGAAGGCAATATTCCAGACCCCCCACACCCCCAACAAGCATCACTTTGCCCTTCTACGATGGGCTTTTCAAGCTGACACGGTTTAGACCATAGTTTAGAGCTCAGTCAAGATCCTACCACATGTAGCCAGGTGTGGTGGCACATGCTTGTAATCCCAGTAATTGGGATGCTGAGACAAGAGGATAGCAGGTTCAAGGACAGCCTCAACACATAGTGAGACTCTCGTCAACCTAGCAAGATCCTGTTTTAAAATAAAAATTTAAAAATGCTAGAGGTGTTGCTTCAGAGTTAGAATGCCCCTGGGCTCAATTCCTAGTAGCAAAGAAATAAATTTTAAAAATCCTAACTTGTCATGACTGAGCTTCAAGGGGAGTAGGGTACAAAGTCGGGGTCAAGGGCAGAGGTAAGAAGTAAGAGGAGTTTAGGCTCAGACGGCTCCCCCATGATCTAACCAAGAAAATACCTGGAGTCTGGAAAGAACCCTGCAGTGTAAGAGCTGGGCAAGACTGCGCAAGAAAGAGTCCAAATTGGGCCACCTCCTCCAGCCCAGCTCCCCAAGCTTCCAGGACCCTCCCCAGCCCTAAGCCAGCAGACCACCACTCGGTCTCCGCTGTGCCTTACTCCTTTGTGTTTTAGTGCATGGAGGTTTATTTGGCTTAATTCTCCAACCAGCATATAGTAATCTTACTTTATTTTACTTTTTATTTTTTGGTACTGGGGGTTGAACCCAGAGGCATTCTACCTCCAAGTTATACTCCTAGTCTGATTTTATTTCTTTATTTCTTTTTTTTTTCTTCTTCTTTTTTTTTTTTTGTGGGTACTGGGGTTCCCGGAAACCCTTCTACCTCCGGGCTATACTCCCAGACTTATTTTATATTTTTTTAAATTTGGAAACAGGGTCTTTTAAGCCAGCAAGGCTGGCTTCAAACCAGCGCGATCCTCCTGTCTCCGCCTCCCAAGCGCAGGGATTACAAATGTGCGCCACCACACCCAGCATTTTTATTTCTTATTGGAAAACAGGGTCTCACTAAGTTGCAGAGGGCCTCATTAAATTGCTAAGGCTGGCTTTAAACTGGCGATCCTCCTGTCTCGGCCTCCCAAGTCTGAGATCACAAGTGTGCATCACCACACCTGGCCTGATGGTATTCTTTAGAGTAAAAAAAAAAAAACTTGTCTGAATGCTGTATGAATCCTCATTTCAAAAGTGAACCCTCACCTGGGAAGGCATGGTAGTCCACATCTGTAATCCTAGAACTTTGGAAGCTAAGACAGGAGGACTGTAGGTTTGAAGACAGCCTCAGAAAATAATGAAATGCTCATCAGCCTAGCAAGACCTTGTTTTAAACTGAAAATAAAATAGGGATAGGGGTATAGCTTGGGGGTAGAAAGTCCCTGGGTTGAATTCCCAGTTTCACAAATAGACCCTCTTTCTAGCAACCTGCCTCCTTGACCACAAACTCCAGAAGACACTTCTGCAAGGGGCTGGGAGAAGATTTTAAACTCAGTCAACTGTGTACCCTCCATCCTGTGAACAGATTCAAACACAGACTGTGCCACTGCAGGCTTCCATTTAGAACCTCAGCGGCGGGCAATCTTCAGCACCAGCCACACACAGAACTCCTTTTTTTTTTTTTTGTCCTTTTGTTTTCCTCCTTCTCTCACTAAGTCATTGCTTATTCCTTTATATTATTTTTTTTTAATTATATGTAAGCTCTTCTGACAAAGGGCCTGCCTTTTATTCATTTCTGAATTTCAAACAGGCTATAATACAGTGCTTGCCTTATACAAAGCCAAGTGTTCAATATTTACTAAATAAGCAACTTTAGGGCAAAGTTCCAGAAAAGTATCTATAAAAAGTGGCAGTGTGGCAGTGCACACTTCTAATCCCAGTACTTGGGAGGCTGAGAGAGGATTGCAGGTTCAAACCCAGCCTCAGCAACATACCGAGGCTCTCAGAAAACTAGTGAGACCCTGTTTCCAAATAAATAAAATTGGGCTGGGGGCATAGCTTGGAGGTAGAATGCCTCATGGTTCAATCCCCAGTACTTAAAAAAAAGTGACAAGAACTACAAGAAGGAAGTACTGATCACCAGAGATTAAGTACAAGTTAAACCACAAAACATCATTACTTTATTTAATAAGGTTGTTCATTACAGAATTATTGGAGGTAATAAAAGAGATAGTTGTATTAAATACCAAGTAAGAGATAGCAACCCATAAGTAATAGTTTGGTGATTTAAAAATAGTATGCACTCATATTTACATGTGTATTTATGGATGATCTAAATTATATACCATATAAATAAACATGTGCAAATACAAACATAGATCAAAGAATACCAGAAACATAATTTTCCTGGACTTCAGAAAAAAAATTTCTTTTGATCTCATGAATAAAACAGACACACAGGCAGGCAGCTGGTGGAACAGTAACTCTGGACAGCTGGGCCTAAACAATGCCATGAAAAAGATGCATATCGACCAGGAGGAGGAGCTCTGGAACTCCTGAAACTCAGAACACTTCCTGTCTGTCTGTCTGTCTGGTTTTTTGGTGCTGGGAATTAAACCCAGGGTATTCTACTCTGAGCTACACTCCCACCCCTGTTTTATTTTTATTATTTATTTATTATTTATTTATTTATTTTTGTGGTACTGGGGATGAAACTCAGGGACATTCTACCTCTGAGCTATACCAAACCCTTATTTTTTTCATTATTTTGAAACAGGGTCGCACTAAGTTACAGAGGGCCTCACTAAGTAGCTGAGGCTGTCCAAGAAACCGCAATTCTCCTATCCCAGCCTTCCAAGTACTGAGATTACAAACATGTCCCACCATAACTGGCTCTATTTTATTTTCTATTTGGAAACAGTGTCTCACTAAGTGGCCAAGGGCCTCACTAAGTTGCTGAGCCTGGCTGTGAACGTGCGATCCTCCTGTCTCAGTCTCCTAAGTACTAAGATTACAGACATGTGCTACCACACCCAGCTCCATCTGTTTCATCAAATTTATTTATTATTTATTTATTTATTTGTTTTGCAGTACTAAGGATGGAACCCGGGGCATTCTACCTCTGAGCTATATCCCCAGCCCTTTTTTTATTTTTATTTTTCTTTATCTTGAAACAGGGTCTCACTGAGTTGCAAAGGGCCTCACTAAGTAGCTGAGACGGTGCAAACAGTGATCCTCTGGTCTCAGCCTCCAAATGCTGGGATTACAAGTGTGTGCCTCTACTTCCAGCTCATCATATTTATTGATCTGCATGTATTAAATCATCTTGCACCAAAGGAATAAATTCCACTTTATCATGGAGTATGATCCGTGTTTTGTGTATGTGTGTGTGCGTGCATGTGTGTGATGAGAGAGAGAGAGACAGAGAGAGACAGAGAGAGAGGGAGAGATGGATGGATGCTGGGTATTAAACCACCTAGGGACACTACCTTTGAGTTAGAAATAGGGTCTTGCTAAGTTGCGGAGGCCCTCGCTAAGTTGCTGAGGCTGGCTGAGAACCTGCGATCCCTCTGTCTCAGGCCTCCCATGTACTGGGGTTAAAGGTGTGTATCACCACGCCTTGCTTGTATGATCCTTTTATGCACTCCTGGATTGGGTTTGTTAATACTTTTTTTTTTTTTTTTTTTTTTTTTTTTTTTTTGCGGGTCTGGGGATGAAACCCAGGGGCATTCGACCTCTGAGCTACACCACCTGCCCTGTTTTTCATTCTTTATTTTGAAACAGGGTCTCACTAAGTTGTGGAGGGCCTCACTAAGTAGCTGAGGCTGTCCACAAACCATGATCCTCCAGTCTCAGCCTCCCGAATGCTGGGATTACAAGCGTGCACCACCACGCCCGGCTATGGGTTTGTTAACACTCTGTTGAGAATTTTTGCATCTATGTTCATCAGGGATAATGGCCTATAATATTCTCTTCTTTTCTCATTTCTTCTAGATCCTATGGTGTTCATCCTTTCTATCAATGATTTAGATATGACACACTTATCAAATTAACTGAAAAGGGCAATGAATATGCTAGAGATAATCAGGGGGTCAGTTTCTATAAACTGGAGCCATAGTTTAACTATAATAAAATTTTAATGGGAAAAATACATCATTTTATGCTTAAGATTAGGAAAAACTTTATGAAAACAGGATGAAGATGGCACAAGTGAGAAAGGCTCGAGGGAAAGTTCAATACGCATCCACCAGAGTCAACGCGATGCTGAGCTTTGGTGGCTGAAATGCAGAGCCCAGGCCAAATGAGTCAGAGTTCTGCTTAGTTCTGCTTAGAACAAGTGTTTCTAGGAGATACACACTGTGTCTGCAGATCTAAAGGGAAATGGAGTGTTGGGTAAAATTTTAGCCAAGTATATTGAAAGAAAGAAAATCATGTCTGTGGAGCCCCTTGAACTGAGCAATACGATAGCCTGTCAGGTTCACGAGGCTCTAAGTCCTCCTGCAGAACAGGAAGGCAGAAAACCACCACTTTTTTCCCTGAACACACATTTCTGAGGATACTTGTGGCTAGGTGAGATAAAGAATGCTCACAGAGGCCAGGAACAGCGGTGCACACCTGTAATCCTGGATACCTGGGAGCCTGAGGCAAGAGGATCCCAGGTTCAAGACCAGACTGGGCAACTCAGTGGAACCCTACCCAAAAGATAGGAAGGGAAGGAGAGGGGAGGGGGGGAGGGGAGGGGGGAGGGGAGGATGGGGGTTTAGCTCAGTGATAGAACACTTAGCAGGAAGTTCTGGGTTCAATCCCCAGTATCATCAAATAAAAAGAAGGAAGAAGAAGATGATGATGAAGAAGAGGAGAAGGAAGAGGAGGAGGAGAAGGAAGTAAAGGAGGAGGAAGAGGAGGAGGAAAGATAAAAAAGCAAAGACTGCACATAGGAAGAAGGGACAGCTGCTGGGTGCAGTGGCACATGCCTGTAATCCCAGTATTTGGAAGGCTGAGACAGGAGGATCACAGGTTTGAGGCCAGTGCATGATAACTTAGTAGACTCTGTTTCAAAATAAAAAATAAAAATAAAGGGCTGGGGGTATAGCTCAATGAATTCCCCTGGTTCAATTCCTGGTACCACAAAAAGGGAGGGAGGGAAGGAAGGAAGGAGGGAAGGAAGGAAGAAAGAAGGGAGGGATAACTGAGCTCTGGTCCCTTCTGCTACTAACATCAAAACCTCCCAACTATCTCTGACCTTCTGTGCTTTAGTAAAGACATTGAGCAGCTCAGGAATCCAAACAATTCTTACCCACCATCTCCCAACCACAGTTCATCATGATCAGAATGACAACATTTTATTTTTAACTATCAGAATGAGTTCTTGTGAATCTTTAACCTTCTATACTAAGCGGTCATCTGATAGCTGTTTGTGAGCAAGAGCTCGGGTTTGAACGGCCTGAAACTTTAGACGGTAGGAATGCAGCGCTGCAGCCTCTTCGGCGTTGCTGGGGTACATACAAAACAGCTGAGCTCCCATAACAGGAAACCGCAACGCCTCTGAGGATTTCGAAAAGACCAGTGGCCCGTCAAAAGCCAGTTCCATCCAGGGAACATGGAAGATGGCTCTGATTCATAGATGAGTGTTATACCAGGTATATTATTATTTTTTTTTCTTTCTTTTTTGTGGTGCTAGTAGTAAAAGCCAAGGCCTCTTGCACCATAGGCAAACCCACTACCACCAAGCTACATCCCCAGCCTGAGTGTTCTACTAAATAGACACCAATATCCTATAGATGCCATTTGTGTGTGAGAGTGTATGGTACCGGGGATGAAACCCAGGGGCAGCGTACCTCCGAGCTACACCCCCAGCCCTATTTTCTATTCTTTATTTTGAAACAGGGTCTCACTGAGTTGCAAAGGGCCTCGCTAAGTAGCTGAGGCTGTCCGCAAATCGCGATCCTCCGGTCTCCGCTTCCCAAATGCTGGGATTACAAGCGTGCACGACCACGCCCAGCTTTTCCATTTTCTTAGCCATTCTTTTTCCTCAGAGTTAGGATCATAGAAGTCTCTAATCCATGCAGTGATTGGTTCCTTTATTAATAATGCAGGCACTGGGTATATCGTGTGTCTGTCTGTCTGTCCATCTCTCTTTCACTGAACCTAGAAGCAGTCTACCTCTGAGCTACATCCTCAGTCCTATTTTTTATTTGGAAACATGGTCTCACTAAATTGCAGAAGGCCTCACTATATTGCTGAGGCTGGCTTCAAACCTGCGATCCTCCTGTCTCAGCCTCCCACGTACTGGTCATAGTACTGACTGGATTGATCCTACTTTACATAGAACAGAGCTAGTTTGCCTTCTTTGTAAAAAAAAAAAAAAAAAGTGCTCATTCTCTTAGAGATCAAATGGAGGAACACTTATGCCAAAGAGAAAAACATGAGACCCCAGGAAGCAAAGAAGGAAAGACAGGTGAGACGATGATAGGAAAACAGGAATGTGAAAGGAGAAGAGACAGTAATTTAAGATCCTGAAGGACAGAAACAGGAGGGGAATCTTGTTTGGAAGTCTGAGAAGCACCAACTTGGGGGAATTCCTGAGCATCGCTCCCAGGGCTGTCAAAGAACATACTTGAGTACCACTTAGCCTTTTGGAAGCAAGAAAGAATTCAGAAAGCCCTTTATCCTCTCCACATCTGGGGTGCCTCTTAAAGGACAAAGGGTCAAGGGCCATAGTCCCCAGCACAGCAATGGCAGCAGAAGACTTTCCTCCCCAGGCCGTGGAACCAGACGCCACCAACTGGGAGACAGACTTCAAACCAGAGCAGACAGAGGAAGCTGACCAACCCTTTCACAGCCCTGAAAGTGATGAGAGTTCGCTGCAGACAGCATCTGCCATCAGCAAAACATGATGCACTTCTCCAAGAAAAAGCCCAAGAGCTGAGCAGGGGAAGCAGACTCGCGGAAACTCAGCAAGGTGAGGCTGGACTCTGGTCCTGCCAATGGTTCCCAGGTTACCACGGTTTTTATGAGATCATCCATCCCGTCCAGATTATGGACTTCTCCAAACACAGCCAGACAGCGGGAACACGGTCGCCAAGGTCAGAGGGTCAGAAACCAAGAGGAAGACGTGACAGTAGTCAGGGGAAAAGATGGAGACTTGCAGTTGGGTTTAGAGATTTGAAAGGATTTCTATTTTGTTGTCATTTTTTTTCCTTGCAATATTGGAGATTAAACCCAGAGGCATTCTATCTCTGAGTTACACCCTCAATTCTTATTTTCTTTTTCTTTTTTTCTTTTTTTAAACGGGTCTGGGGATGGAACCCAGGGGCATTCGACCTCTGAGCCACACCCCCTGCCCTATATTTTATTCTTTATTTTGAAACTGGGTCTCACAGAGTTGCAGAGGGCCTCACTAAGTAGCTGAGGCTGTCCGCGAGCCGTGATCCTCCAGTCTCAGCCTCCCAAATGCTGGGATTACAAGTGTGCGCCACCACACCCAGTTTCTTTTTCATTTTTGAAACAAGGTCTCACAGGGCATAGCAGCACATACCTGTCACCATAGTTACCTGGGAGGCTGAGACAGTAGGATCACAGATTCGCGGCCAACCTCAGCAACTTAGCAAGGCCCTCAGCAACTGAGTGAGACCCTATTTAAAAATAAAAAAGGGCTGGTATCTAACTCAAATGTAGAATGCCTCCAAGTTCAATCCCCAGTATTATACATACACACAAAATGCCAGGTATAAACAATCCAGGCTTGAGTAGGGGCAGGAAAGACAAATGCTGAAAACTTAGTTTGTTTTTGTTTTTTTACAGTACCAGGGATGGAACCCTGGAGCACTGTACCATCCCACCCCTATTTTTAGACTTTTTTATATTTTGAAACAGGGCCTCACTGAGTTGCAAAGGGCCTCACTAAGTTAGCTGAGGCTATCGGCAAACCGCAATCCTCTGGTTTCCTCCCAAATGCTGGGATTACAAGCGTGCACCACCATGCTGGCAAATTCAGTGCTTTTTAATTATTAATATAAAATAATAATGTTATTATTATTAATAATAATAATGCCAGGCATGGTGGTGCACGCTTGTAATCCCAGTACTTGGGAGACTGAGACAGGAGGATCACGGTTCGTGGACAGCCTCAACTACTTAGTGAGGCTCTGCAATTTAGTGAGACCCTGCTTCAAAATAAAGAATAAAAATTTGGGCTGAGGGTATAGCTCAGAGGTAGAATGTCCCTGGGTTCAATCCCCAGTTCCACAAAAGATAAATATATAAAAATTAATAATAATAATAATCAAGAGGAAATGTCAAAAAGAAAGAAATGAAATGATACAAGGTCTCACTAAATTACCATGCACTGCCACCCTCAAACCTGAGATCCTCCTGTCTCAGCCTCCCAAGTACCAGGATTACAGGTGTACATATTTTTAATAAGTGAGACTGTTTGAGAGCATGCTTCTGAAGAGTGAGCCACCTATTTCTATTTTACCAAGGATGGCTTAGAAGAGAGACTGTTCAACCACACCTGACTTCCCCTGCTGCTCTGAGGGGCAGGAGAGATAGACCTTCAAAGACAAGGTAACAGTGACCAGCCCATAAACTTCCTCTACCACTCTTGTGTCCATTTTCCCGCAAGTCCACACAGTACCAGACTGGGAGTGAGAAGCGACACAGAGCTTTGTTCCTTCAACAACATAACTCAGGGTTATAGCGGCACACCGGACTCACCCAGGCCCGGCCCCAGGCAGAGCAAAGAGCTTCTATTCCCCAGGATGCGGCACGTCTCTGGTTTGTCTGCAGGGGCTCCTGTGCAGCTGCACCTGCGGGGAAGCTAAGGGTCAGGACACAGACCACAAGAAGACACGTCATGAGGGGCACACACCTCAAAACGCTTTCAAGGACACTGAGGGTGACCCGCGCCTGTTATTTTTTCTTCAATCATGATCCCTTTCTGCTCCCTCTCCTGCTGTAGGTGCCCTGAGTACAGACACAAGGAAGGAGCCCAAGGAGCTCTTTTAATAGAAGAACTTGGGGGAAGACAGGCTAGAGAAGTGAGGAAGGTCCAGAAGGGCTCCTGGGTGCTGTCCTGGATCGCTGAGCCTCAGCCACGCTTCAGGGAACACAGGCAGACTCTCCCACGGCCCTGAGATGGAGTGCTGTCTACATTTAACCAAGAGGGATGGCTGCTCCAAAACAGGAAGCTACTTAGACAACAAGACAGACAAGACGGAGGGGAGAGAGAGAGAGACATGGAAGATGGGGAATGAGACAAGAAAAACTGTGCAGGGGGAAAGGAAGGAGGGAGACAGTGGGGAAAGAAGGAGCATGCATATGAGAGAGAGAGAGAGAGAGCGAGTTCACACACACATGTGCGTGCGTCCCTTTGCATGTGGGCATGTGCCCATTGGGGATTGATTCCAGGGGAGGATGTACCTCTGGGTTACATCCTCAGCCATATATATATATATATATATATATATATATATATATATATATATATATTTTTTTTTTTTTTTTTGAAACTGGGTCTCACTAAATTGATGAGTCTGGCCTCTAACTGCAATCCTCCTATCTCAGTCTCCCAAGTACTGGGATTACAGGTGAGCCACTACACCTGGCTTCTAATTGTTTAATAAATATTGCCTCTCCCAATAGATTATCAATGTCCTAGCCAGGCGTGGTGGCGCGTGCTTGTAATCCCCACACTTGGGAGGCTAAGACAGGAGAATGGTACAGGTTCTAAGCCAGCCTCAGCTACTTAGTGAGGCTGTCAGCAACTTAGTGAGACCCTGTTTCCAAATAAAATATAAAATAGGGCTGGGAGTATGGCCAGGAGGTAGAAAGCCTCTCTCTGGGTTCCACCCCCAGTACCACAAAAATAAATAAATAAATAAATAAATAAATAAATATCCTCAGGTCAGAAAGAGAAAGTTTAATATGATATTGGTATCACGACATTAGTTAAGCTGAAAAATTCAGCTAGTGCTTGCTGACTGCCAGGTGGCTGGAGAAAGCAAGACCGTGGTTTTCTCTCTAGCTTTTTACAATGTTGGCAGAGCAGAAAGGAGGAAGGAAGGGATGGAATCAGTGCCCTCTCGGCCCCTGAAGTACTTTCTCCCTCTCCTCCCTGCTTCTCCATCTGGGGTAGAGCAGGCGCCCTCCCAGGCGCAAATCAACCCTCCTCCGCAGACAAGACTGAGCTCCTCAATCAGCCTGCAGACACTTCCATGTAGCTCTACCCTTAATGTCCAGATCAGCCTGTGTGACAGCAGTGGCTGCTCCCCAGGCCTGATGGTGATCGAAAGATAAAGGGAAGAGAGAGACAGACAGGATGAAGAGCCAAAATTAGAAGTAATCTTTCAATACACATTTCAGATCTGGGTTCTTGAAATGGTTCTGCTTCCAATTAGGCCCCAAAGAGGCAGGGTACCATGAGAAGTGCTCTGTAGCCTGCCAGGGCACAGACACCTCTACAGGCCAACCAGGTGACGACTGGCAGCTGCAAAGATGCGTCTAACCCTGAGGCTGCCCACAAACAGGAGGTGCGGCTCTGGCTGGCCAGCCCACTCAGACCCAGGGCCTCTGCCAAGACCTCCCCCACAGGCAAGAAGTACCTAGGTATACTGTGGGTGGAGGCTGAGGAGGGCCGGCAGGGAACAGGCAGCCCTATTCCCAGAGGAAGGCATTCCTGGTCATCATACCCAGGATATTCAGTATCACAGGTACAGCCAAGAAGGCCCAACCCAAACCCACCTCCACTGCTACTGGCCTCTAGCCACTCCCCACTCTCCAGTCTCCACAGTCAGCCTCCTCCTCTCCCTCTCCATAGTTACTGCCATTTTCTGTTCAATAGAAGTGTTCACCTCCTATCTCCACTTCCAACCACACACACACATACACACACACACGCACACACAGCCTCAGGTTGGGCAAAGGGCCTCTCTCTCTGGCTCATCTTCTGCCCAGGGTGTTCAAGCTTTTGTTTTTTGTTTTTTGGTTTTTTGGGTTTTTTTGGTTTGGTTTTGGTTTTATTTTTTTTTTTTTGCAGGTCTGGGGATGGAACCCAGGGGCATTCCACCTCCAAGCTACCTCCCCTGCCCTATTTTTTATTCTTTATTTTGAAACCGGGTCTCGCTGAGTTGCAGAAGGCCTCACTAAGTAGCTGAGGCTGTCTGCGAACCGCAATCCTCCAGTCTCAGCCTCCTGAATGCTGGAATTACAAAATGGGATTACAAGTGTGTGCCACCACACCCAGCTATGTTCAGGTTTTTAATGTTCTCTTAGGCCCTTTCTACTTTCCAGGAACTGCTGCTGCTGTCCTCTGAAAGACTTTAAGCCAGGTAATGATGGCACATGCCATGCCGGGCGTGGTGCTGCACGCTTGTAATCCCCGCGTTTGGGAGGCGGAGACAGGAGGATCATGCAGGTTCAAAGCCAGCCGTGCTGGCTTTAAGAGACCCTGTTTCCAAATAAAAAAATAAAAAATAGGTCTGGGAGTGTAGCCCGGGGGTAGAAGGGTTCCATCCCCAGTACCACCAAAAAAAAAAAAAAAAAAAAAAATGGCACATGCCTTCGGGGACAGAGGATGCCTACAGAAACTATTCAGAGCTCCAACAAAGCCAAACCGGGAAGTCACCAGGACAGCCAACTGACAGACCTCACACCTCCCTCCTGAAAAAGGAAGGGAACCTCTGTACCCACCTCCAGTGCCAAAGAAGACCGCAGGAAAGTAAGCACTCTTTCTCCTCGCCCTCTCCCTTCCAGAGTGGCAGAGAGAAGGAAGCAATTGCAAAAATGTTTTAAAAAAGAGTCAATACCATACCACACTCCATGAAAAGCTAGCTCTGGGTTCCAGACTTGCAAGAAAAGGCAGTTCCACCTCCAAACTCCTGGTCACCTTCGGCGTCTAGTCTCCTTGGCATCCCACATCACAGAGGCATGAAGCAACCGCACCCACACAGCCCCTGAGGCAGAGACTTGGGCAGAAAGGAATGCAGACACTTCCCAAAAGTGCCTGGCTGAGAAGGAAACCAAAGGCTTACCCACAGTTTCCTGGGCCCAGAGGAGAGGCACTGGGCTCTGGGAACAAGGGCTTTGGCAGCTCAGAGACTGCGAAGGCCCTCCTATTTGTAATCTCAAAAGGGAGAGACAAATGCAGGGGTGGGAAGATGCCGGAGGTCCTGGGTTCCATACCCAGACACACACACACACACACACACACACACACACACACACACACACACACTCTTACTCACTCACTTACTCACAGAGTAATAGAGCTTGATGAATTAATACATCTTGCATAAACTAAGGTGGCTTCTAAGTTATTTGAAATGGGAGATTCCCTCTACTCTTTTGAAATCTGTATAAGCCTGAGCTGGCCCCCCAGGCAGCTTCAGGTGGGTAATGGCCACACTTGAATGTTGGGGTCTCAGAGAAATCTTAAGCTAGCCTCAAGCAGGCCCAGGACGGGGGATGTCTATGCCTCTTCATATAAGCTTTGACATCACCTGCTTTCCATACGACAGGCTTCGTTTTCTAACTTGTCTTGGGGGAGGAGGGTGGGACCAGAGGAGCCCAGCGCCTGGCAGGAGAGTAAGCTGGAGTGCAGATGGGCTTCTCTGGCTCCGTCGCCTCCCTACACCCGCTCTCTGACATGCTACAGGGGTCCGAAAGTTTCTCCCAGCCTATGGTTGGCTAATGGCTTCCCAAGAAGCCCCACCGAAGTCCTCAGAAGCCCACCCACAAGCAAGGCAGAGCTTCCTGGCAGGCACAATTTCCCCCACCTGTCACCCAAGTACGGCCCTGGAGGCCCGGTTCTAGGACATGCACAGAACACCGACTGGAAGTCATTACAAAGGCCTTCCTCTTGTACACAGAGTGTTCAGATTAAGACATGCAGAGAAAATAATAATTTTAATTAAAAAATGATTTATTACATCCTAGACTTCTCTGCTTTCCAAGGAAAGAGCAATTGCTCATACAGATGCCCTAAAACCCACTCAGCGTTTCCCTTCATTGCTTCATATCCAATCCCCAGTTTGAGAACTTTAATTAAGTGTTGGCACTAACACAGAGCGTGCACATAATGCTCCTTAAGACAGGAAGATCACAGGTACAAAGCCAGCCCCAGCTAGTTAGTGAGGCCCTCCACAACTTGGTGAGACCCTATTTCAAAATAAAGAATAAAAAATAGGGTTGGTGGTATAGCTCAGAGGCAGAATGACTCCGGATTCAATCTCCAGTACCACAAAATAGATATATAGATGATAGATAAATAGCCAGACAGACAGACAGACAGGCCTAGGGGTATGGCTCACTAGTAGAGTACTGACCTAACATACACAGGATCCTAGATTTAATCCCTAATAGTGCACACATGAAAGAAAAAGAAAAAAATGAATGAATGAATGAATGAGAGAGAGAGAGAGAGAGAGAGAGAGAGAGAGAGAGGAAGGAAGGAAGGAAGGAAGGAAGGAGAAGGAAGGGAGGAAGGAAGGGAGGAGAGAAAGAAGAGAAGAAAAAGAAAGAAAGAACACTTAGACAAACACATCTGTCCATTCCTCAAAGCTTTGTTACCACAGCCAAGGCTGTAAGACCCCTTCCAAGTTCAGATCCCTGTGGGGCAGCAGGAGACAGAGTGAGGCGAGGCCCTGCCCAGGCAGGGGCCATGGCTGCCAGCAGGACTGGGGGTGGCTTCAGACACCCCCACATGCAGGAAGAAGGCTGAGCACCTGGAATCCCCCTTGCTCCACAGAACCAGTAAGCTAGCTGACGTCATCTCTCTGGTAGCCACATGTCTGTCTCTCATTCCCTGGGATTTTGCCCATTCTCACCTCAAAAATTGCACAATAAGGCTCTGCAGCTGATGACTTCCGTTCCCTACCGCCTGGTGCCCATGAAGCCAAGGCAAAAGAATCACGAGCTTCACCCTGCCCTCTGGTCATAGATTTTCCACCCAAACCTAACTGGAAATGCATGCTGCTCCTTTCAAAGAGAGGAGACTAGAAATGAAGGAGGAGATGGAGACTAAAGATGAACTCAAAAAGAGCATCCCTGTGCACCACAGAAAGGAGGACAAAGAAAGATAAGATCAGCCATGCTGTACTTCTCTGAAACTTTATGACACACACTGATCCCGGGGCAGAAACATCTGGATAAACTTTCCCACCCTAACAGGAAATTTCAAATCACCTGGAACCTAACGCAATTTTGAATTTTATTCAATAACTCATTCCATTTTCCTGAATTGCTCTTTCCACAAGGAGATGCTACAGTTTGCACACAGGGCAGGGGGTCATCTCTTTTTGTATAAATTAGTAGCATATGTATCCTACAGGAAATAAATACAGCTTCAAACCAGATTCCCATGTAAGATCTGATAGAATATCACAAGAATCTATTATTTTCTAGTCAACAATGGGAGGAGATAATTCTATTAACTTCACTACACAAACTGTTTAAAAGAATGTGATCTTACCATAATTAGATTATATTCTCAAGTGGAGGAAACTGTCAGGCTTTTAAGCTAAAAGTGTGTGTGTGTGTGTGTGTGTGTGTGTGTGTGTGTGTGTTACTAGGGATTGAACCCAGGGGCATTCTACCTCTGAGGTATACTCCCAGCCCTATTTTATTTTTATTTTGAAACATGATCTCCCTAGGTTGATGAGAGTCTCACTACTTGCTGAAGCTGTTCTTGACCTGCAGTCCCCTGTCTCAGCCTCCCAAGTAGTGGGATTATAGGCGTGTGACACCACGTCCAGCTAAAACACTCTCTGAAGTATCACAGGATGAGAAAAAGAAAAGCTTGGGTAATTCAAGCATGGCACGCTCCTGCACCTCGGCCTAGAGACCAGCACAGAAGGGAGGTCTGCGCTCTCTAACCTAGCTCTGGGTATCCTTTGGAAGCACTTTTCTTCCCTCAGTGTGAGAGGAATAGAATCAGCTCCTTCCACAACAGCATCACCCCCAGGGCCAGAGCGGGAGCAGGCTGTGTTTTATGGAGCTCTCCTTTATCAGACGGTCATTTTTATGAAGTGAAGATATTTTCCCAAAGAAACAAATTAGACACGGTAGTCGGATGCCCGGATGAGCTCATTACTGAATAAGAAAGATGGCCAAATGGGGTTTATATGTAATAAAGATATATGTAATAATGATACCTCTCTAAATACAATAAAATAAAACAGGAGAGGAACGAAATTAAGAAATGTTTACATATCTCAAACTGTACTTGAAGGGCAGGTTAATTAAAAGATGGATATTTTGCCAAGTGCAGTGGTGCAAAGCTATAATCCCATAGTCTTAGGAGGCTGAGGAGGATCACAAGTTCGAGGCTAGCCTCAGCAACTTAGTGAGGCCCTGTCTCAAAATAAAAAATAAAAATATTTTGGGATGTGACTCAGCGGTAGATTACCTCTAGATTCATCTTCAGTACAAAAAATACGGATATTTGTATGGATAATTTTAGTTTGGATATTTTTGGATGTTGGTACTAGAGATGGAACTCAGGAGCATTCTATCTCTGAGATACACCTCCAGGCCTATTTTATTCTTTTATTTATTTACTTTGTTTTGTTTTGTTTGTGATACTGGGGTGGAACCCACGGGCTTTCTACACCCAGGCTATACTCTCAGCCCTATTTTATTTTTTATTTGGAAACAGGTCTTGCTAAGTTGCTGAGAGTCTCACTAATTTGCTGAGGCTGGCTTCAAACCTATGATCCTCCTGTCTCAACCTCCCAAGTACTGGGATCACAAGCATGCACCACCATGCCCAGCTTATTCTCTTATTTTGAAACAGGGTCTCACTAAGTTGTGGAGGGCCTCACTAAGTTGCTGAGGCTGGCTGTGAACCTGTGATCCTTCTGTCTCAGCCTCCAAGCCACTCTTGTGGGGATTTTTTAAAGTGCTAAGATAACATTGATACCACTGATCTTCATACATCCAATTTCATTTCCAGATGTCTGAGTTTTACAAGTGTTCTTGGTATCATGCTAATCAGCTATGATGTAGGGCTTTCACTTCCTAATCAAAGAGGAATGGGAAGAGGAGGAGCATATATTGAGGTAACTAAGCAAAACAGACAGGAGAGAAAAGGAGAGAAAGATGAGGGTTAAAGAGGATATGAGTAGGGTTTTAAAAACAACTACCTGAATTACTATGACCGGTGAGAAATGCAGAAGCCAGAAGGTGCATGAGTACCTAGTGGCAGAGAATATACTGGGCATTACAAGACATTTATCAACTCATGTCATCTGCCTAGAACATCTTGGTTTAAGACCAAATGGGGTGGGGTTTAAGTACTAAATGCTAGGCACAGGCTCACAACTCATATCAAGCTCCCAGTCAAATCATTTTGTCAACCAAGCCGGGCGTGGTGGTGCAGGCTTGTAATCCCAGCATTCGGGAGGCTGAGACAGGAGGATCACGGTTCACAGACAGCCTCAGCTACTTAGTAAGGCCCTTCACAACTCAGTGAGACCCTCTTTCAAAAATAAAAAGACTAAGCGGGTGGCACACACTTATAATCCCAGCATTTGGGAGGCAGAGACCAGAGGATCACGGTTTGGGGACAGCCTCAGCTATTTAGCGAGGCCTTTCGCAACTCAGTGAGACCTGTTTCAAAAATAAAAGGCCTAAATAAATAGGGCTGGAGGTGTAGCTCCCAGTACCACAAAATAAATAAATAAATAAATAAATAAATAAATAAATAAAAAGACTAAAAAAAAAAATAGGGCTGAAGGTATAGCTTGGAGGGAAATGCCTTTGGGTTCCAGGGTTCCATCCTTAGTACCAAAAAAAAAAAAAAAATTATGTCAACCAGATGTTGGCATTCACAACACACATGCCAACAGAGCCTACAGGCAATGTTCACTGCCCATTCTCTTGGGAACAGCTGGACAATGGTGCCGATTTATCTAAAGAAAAGGTCCTAGCCCAAGGTTCTATGTCACCTAGTCTTAACAGTTTCAATAAAGTAGAAGGTACCCTCCTCATTGGTGATATAGGGTCAAGATGATGTCAAGGTTTATAGAATTAAACAACATATGGGATGAGGACTACAATGAATAGTCACTGGGGCTTAGAGATTAAAGAGAGAGAGAGAGAGAGAGAGAGAGAGAGAGAGAGAGAGAGAGAGAGAGAGAGAGAGAGAGAGAGAGAGAGAGAAGAGAGATTACAAAGTAGCAGAGAAGACCTACTTGACAGTATATAGAGTCAACTAAGTAACTCTTCTCCCCAGAACTATTCCACCAAGTTCCCTGGCTTTCTCTAACAAGTTTCAGCAGCCTGAGAACTGCCAAGCACTCTCACCACCATAGTGAGTGCACATCCGTATCACTAACCTCACAGAGACAGGTATCCCCATGTACCCATTTAGGACGGTCTCTGCTGCGTGTGCCTCGCCACGGGTAGCAAAGAGCTTTGGAGATTATCCTTGTCCAACTCATCCTGCACTGAAGGAGACCAAAGCAAAGCTTTAACTGGAGAGAGAAAATGTATAAACTAGGCTGGGTCTGATGAAATCCCAGAGTCATTTCAAAAGGGAACAGAGATGGGAAGACTGTAGCTCTCAGTGGTGACTGCTGGGAAGGAAGGCTGTGGTTTATATAGGCAGAAGCTAAACCACTTGGTTTGCCGGGCGTGGTGGCGCACACTTTTAATCCCAGCATTTGGGAAGCTGACACCAGTGGAACGCGGTTCGCGGACAGCCTCAGCTACTTAGTGAGGCCCTCCACAACTCAGTGAGACCTGTTTCAAAATACAGAGTAAAAAATAGGGCAGGGGGTGTAGCTTGGAGGTTGAATGCCCCTGGGTTCCATCCCCAGACCCGCAGAAAAGAAAAAAAGAAGAAGAAAAAAGATTAAACCACTTGGTTTCTTCTTCAAAGACACCTTAGCTTTCTTGAGAGGTATCTCTCCGAGTTGTCTGTTGCCTATTTTTACTTCCTAATTCTTGGTGATAGGATCCCCCAAATACTCTCCCCTTCCTTGACGGAACCAAAAAATGTCTCTTCTAGGGCAAAAGAACTGGAACATAGCCATGCACAGAAGGAGCAATCAGGAAATGCAGAAGTTAGACATGTTAGCAAACATTTAAGGTTTCTGGAAGCTACAGCTTCCAAGGACCAACTCCACATGATGGGGAAATCAAAGCCAGGTGAAGGTCTGGGCTGAGTTTCAAGCGTTCCTGGGTTTGTGAAGGAGGTGGAAGGTGGGAGGAGGAATTCTGGAACCGAAGCCACAGAGGAACAAGCCTCCCATAGCCCCGGGCGACAGTGACAGGTGTGGGCCCAGCTCAGACGGGGGAGGCGAGGCCCTTACCTCCTGAAGTGGCTTTGTCGGAGAGCTTCTGTCATTTTTGTCACACTTCATACTTCTTCAAAGTGATTACATATACTAACTTTTCCTTCTTATGTGTCATTTGAGTCCCCTTCTGGTTCTACTAGAGAAGAGCTATGCTGTGTGTGTGTGTGTGTGTGTGTGTGTGTGTGTGTGTGTGTGTGTGTGTTTTATCAGGAACTGAACCCAGGGGCACTCTACCCCCAAGCTACACTCCTAGCCCTATTTATTTATTTATTTATTTATTTATTTATTTATTTGCAGTACTAGGGAAGAAACCCGGGGGCATTCTATCTCCAAAGTATACCCCTAGCCATATTTTGTATTCTTGATTTTGAAACTGGTTCTCTCTAGGTAGCTGAGAGTCTCACTTTAATGTGAAGTAAGATCTTTTTTTCTTTTTCTTTTTCTTTTTCTTTTTTTTTTTTTTTTTTTTTTTTGGTGATACTGGGGATGGAACCCAGGGGCTTTCTACCTCTGGGCTATACTCCCAGACTTATTTTGTTTTATTTTATTTGGAAACAGGGTCTCACTAAGTTGCTGAAAGCCTCACTAAGTAGCTGAGGCTGGCTTCGAACCTGTGTGATCCTCCTGTCTCAGCCTCCCAAGCGCTGGGATTACAAGTGTGCGCCACCACCCCCGGCTTTCTTATTCTTTATTTGGAAACAGAGTCTCACTAAGTTGCAGAGAGCCTCACTAAGTACCTAAGGCTGGCTTTGAACCTGTGCGATCCTCCTGTCTCAGCCTCCCAAGTGCTGGGATTATAAACATGTGCCACCATGCCCAGCGAAATAAGGTCCCTTTTTTACAAAAGGAAATTGCGACAGAAAAGCGCCTTGCACAAGATCACACCACAAATTAGTAGCACAGCAGGGATTAGAATCCGATTCTCCAAATTCTAGTCCAGCGCTCTTCCCAACTGACCACAAAACCTCAGTTATAGAGAAACATCTGCCCTTAGAGCATCAAGACCAAGAAGCAAAAGTTTATCTGCATGTCTTCCTAAGCAAAACAACACAGCCAGAATGTTTGGCAGAGACTAAATATTTCCTCTGTGACCTCGGCCAGAGGGGAGGACTGTGGGAGGGGGCGGCACAACATGGGTCGGAGGGGGTTGGAAGAGAAGACCGCGGCGCACATGCGCCAGCAGATGGGTGGCGAAAAGAAAAATACAGTCTTAAACTGAGGACAAGACGGGCAAAGAAGGCAGCGCTTAGAAAGGTAGCTAAGAAAGCCGGGCATGGTGACGCGTCTGTAATCCCAGTACTTGCAAAGCAGAGACAGGAAGATCGCAGGTTCGAGGACAGCATCAGCAAGTAGTGAGACTTGCATCACCCTAGCGAGATCCTATTTCCAAATAAAAAATAAAATCAGGCTGAGGGTGTAGCTTAAAGGTAGAATCCCTCTGGGTTCAATCCCCAGTGCCAAAAAAAGAAGGAAGAGGACAACTAAGGATTAAAAATAGGATTCTAGATCTAAATATGAATAAATTGTTAATTAAGATGAAAAACATTTTTTTTTTTTTTTTGGTGGTACTGGGGGTGGAACCCATAGGCTTTCTACCTCCGGGCTATACTCCCAGACCTTTTTTATATTTTATTTGGAAACAGGGTCTCACTAAGTTGCTGAGAGCCTCACTAAGTAGCTGAGGCTGGCTTCGAACCCGTGCGATCCTCCTGTCTCAGCCTCCCAAATGTGGGGATTACAAGCGTGCGCCACCACGCCCGGCTATGGAAAGCATTTAGAAGAAAATTTAGGAAGACTGCCTTCATGACACTGGGATGAAAAAGTAAATTTTTTAACTAGGAACTGAATCCAGAGGTGTCTTACCCCTCTGACCTCCACCCTAGCCCTATTTTATTTTTTATCTTCATTGTATTATTTATTTATTTTTGTGGTACTGGGGATTGAATCCAGGGGCATTCTACCTCTGAGTTACACCCCCAGCCCTATTTTATTTTTATTTTGAAACTGGTTCTCTCTAGGTTGCTGAGAGTCTCACTAAGTTGCTGAAGCTGTCCTCTGACTTGTGATCCTCTTGTCTCAGCCTCCCAAGTACAGGTACATCAATTTCTTTTTAAAAAGGGCGCTTCCACCAGGCGTGGTGGCACACGCTTGTAATCCCAGCGCTTGGGCGGCTGAGACAGGAAGATCGCGCAGGTTCGAAGCCAGCCTCAGCCAATTAGTGAGGCTCTCAGCCACTTAGTGAGACCCTGTTTCCAAATAAAATATAAAAAAATAAATCTGGGAGTATAGCCCATAGGTAGAAAGCCTCTGGGTTCCTCCACCAGTATCACAAACAAAAGGGGACACTTCCTCAAAAGAACAAAAAGGTCTGAGGGGGCTTCTACCAATGCCCCTGGGGTTAAGGACTTTCTCTCACCCCTACCATGAGCCCAGGCTTAGGAAGCACCTCATGAAGGCATCCTCAGAGAGGGAGAAGCTGGAGCACTGGAGCAGGATGGGGTGACCTGCAGGTGGTCACCTTCCCCGTGGCATCCGCTCCTCTCTCCTGTGCCTACAAACACACAGGGAACGAGTAGGAAAGGACTTGATACTCAAGCTCAAAGGGTTTACCTGCCCAAGGAACCAGGACACTTTCCAGAAACTAGTGACCCTGGCATCCACACCAGCTCATCAAGTGCCAACCAGCAGCAGTCAGTCCAGACTCAGGCTGGGAAAGTTATTCCTTTTATTAGGGGAGCGTGCTGAGGATCACAGCCGCCATAAGCAAATGGGAAGGGGCCAACAGACCCCAGCACATGGGAATTTCAGTTTCTCTGTTGAGAAACTGCTTCCTGGTTCCATTCCCTGGGCAAAGTGAGCAAGGAGTTAATCAAAGAAAGTTTTATTTTTATTTTTTTTTAAAGGATCTACCCTAGCTAGAAAAATTGAGAAAACGGAAGAAAGGAAGAAGTGACATTCACAGACAGTCGCTGGGGAAATCCCCCACCCAAGGCCTCATTTGTAATCAAGGGCAGAAGGCCCGAACTAATGTAAACAGGCCAGGGACGCTAAGCGCCCTTCTCCAGGGAGGCCATGGCGCACACTTCCCCCAGCACAGCTCCTGGAAATGCAGAGGTAGGTGTTTCCTTGCACAAAAGAGGTGGGCAAGGAGAGGTGGGGCATCCCCAGAAGCTCTCGGAGGCTCCTCTTTCGGTTCCCAAGTGCTCACAGCAGTCACCAAAACTCTAGGCCACTGACACCAACAGGAAGGTACAGCTAAGATTTTGCTGCCTGGAGGAAATTGCAGTTTGTAACATGCCCACAAAAGATCCCAGCGCTTGGGAAGCTGAGAGGAGGCTCACACAGGTTCAGAGTCAGCCTCAGCTACTTAGTGAGGCTCTCAGCAACTTAGTGACACCCTGTTTCCAATTAAAGTATAAAATAGATCTGAGAGTGTAGCCCAGAGGTAGAAAAGCCCCTGGGTTCCACCTCCAGTACCACAATGAAAGAAGAAAGGAAGGAAGGAAGGAAGGAAGGAAGGAAAGAAAGAAAGAAAGAAAGAAAGAAAGAAAGAAAGAAAGAAAGAAAGAAAGAAAGAAAAGGAAGGTAGGTTGGTTCTGAAGAAAATAATCAGGCAGAGCAGCAGGACCACCCCAGCATCTGAGCACCCAGACGGGAGTCCTGACGCTCCCCCTACCCCCACTCCCAACTTTCCCCCAATGCAATAAACAGCTGCCTGAGAAAACAATGGGCCTTTGTGCCCTCTCCTGGAGATTACCTTGGAGAAGCAACAGATGATTCCTTTATAGCAGAAGTTCTCCTACATATGGTCCAGGCCAGAGTGACAGATTTTACCATCCACAGATCCCTCTTAAATAAATTCCTACCTGCTCCATAGTAAGCAGCAAGGGTCCTGAGCAGCCCCCCATCTCTACCCTACACAGAAAGCGAGGGAGATGTGTCCTGCAGCCCCTTCCTGGAACCTGCACTATTCAGACACCAGGGCTTTCCTCACGGCCTTTCTTTCTTCTAGCCTGACTGAAAACTAAAGGCTTAAGAACTGTTCTCATTCCCCTCTGCACCATTCACCAGAATATACCATTAAAAGCTGGGCGTGATGGCGCATACTTGAGACAGGGGCATTCTGCCTCTGAGCTATACTCCAAGAAAGAGGAGGAGGAGGATGAAAAGGAAGAGGAGGAGGAGGAGGAGGAGAAAGAGGAGGAGGAGGAAGAGGAAAAGAGAAAGGGAGGAAGAGGAGGAGGGAGAGGAGGAAGAGGAGAAAGAGGAGGAAGGCAGCCAATAATCACAATGCTCAATGCTCATTATAAAAATGAAAATCAAAGCCACATTGAGACAACCACCTCACACCCATTAAAATGGCTTCTTCTTTTGTTGTTGTTGTGGTGGGGGTGGAACCCAGTGGCTTTCTACTTCCGGGCTATACCCCCAGCCCTATTTTATAATTTATTTGGTAACAGGGCCTCACTAAGTTGTTGAGGGCCTCACTGAGTAGCTGAGGCTGGCTTTGAACTTGTGTGATTCTCCTGTCTCAGCCTCCCAAGCGCTGGGATTACAAACACCAGCGTGCGCCACCATGCCCTGCAGAATGGCTTCTTCTTTTACAATATAAAACAAACAACAAAAAGCCAGGCGTGGTGGCGTACATTTGTAATCTGGGAGTGTAGCCCAGAAGTAGAAAGCCCCTGGATTTCATCCCCAGTAAAACACCTTACACACACACACACACACACACACACACACACACACACTTGCACGCGCACGCACACACACACACACACACACACACACACACACACAGAATATACCATTAAAGGTTAAATCTCTATTCATGAACATACTGTCAAAATGGACTCTTAGCAGTAACTGATAAAAAATAAAATAGAAAAGAGGCTGGGTAGTCAAGCTTCTGATAATGCACTACCAAATAAAAGCCTAATTGGAAAACTCATCAAGAAATGTATGCTGCTTTTTTACTTGATTCAAAATATTTTAAATGTTAATACTGTAATACATATAAGAACTCTTAGGCATATAAGAACCCTTTCTTGACTATCCTATTATCACAGTATATTTGTTTGTTTTAAATTTATTATTCTGATTTGCAGATGTCTTCTATGATATGAAAATGATAACAGGCTTGGGGTTATTATTTGTTCTTAGTCATTATCCCTGGGAAAAATGCAAAAGCTAGGAATCTTATGTTGATCTCAAATTAAGGAATAAAACAGAAAGTGTCTTGTGAAATCCCATATCCCTGTGGTGCGCCATGCTTCACCCATTTTCCCTCACTGGGATAACTGGTGGCAGGTGAATTCAAGACCCTTTTTTTTTTTTCTTTTTTTGGTACTGAGAACTGAACCTAGGGCATTGTGCTTACAAGGCAAGCACTTTACCACTGAGCTACATCCCAGCCCAACCCACTTCTGAATGTCGGAGAGAAGACATGAGGTAAGTTAGAAAGGAGATATGAAGGACAAGAGTGGCCATGATTAAAAGTCCAGACTCAAAGTCCATTTTCACAAGGACTGAAAACCCACACAAGCCAGGTGTGGTGGTGCACGCTTGTAATCCCAGCATTCGGGAGGCTGAGACTGGAGGATCGCGGTTTGTGGACAGCCTCAGCTACTTAGTGAGGCCTTCTGCAACTCTGTGAGACCCTGTTTCAAAATAAAAAAATAGCACAGGTGGTGTAGCTCAGGGGTTGAATGCCCCTGGGTTCCATCTCTAGATTCGGAAAGAAAAAAGAAAGAAAGAAAGAAAGAAAGAAAGAAAGAAAGAAAGAAAGAAAGAAAGAAAGAAAGAAAGACCCAAAGTTCATTTTCACATACTTTGATCACAAACAGCAATATATTCATTAAATCAACTATTAAACCTTATGTACAGGTCCATGAATAACTTTTCTGACCTGAATCTAAAAGAAAAACAGATTCAGGAATGTCTTTGCACAGCAATCAAAGGCATTCTAAGCAGTCAAAAATTGTACACAATTTTTTTGGTGATTTCTATTTTCAAGTCTGATTCATTCATCTGTATGTCGTACTTTTGATCAGCCCCTCTATATTACACCAATGTAATACTGTTTAAATTCACAAAGCAGAACAGAGCTTCCTGATGAGGAAATCAATAGAGATTTTTCATCAACAACAAAGAGGAAAAGAAAATAACTCTGGTAGGTAATAATTAATATATCCAGTCTCCAACACAAAGAAGAACTAAAAATACCCTCTTAGATCATGTCTTTATACAATAGGTTTTACATATAAAAGTATGCCCCAGATGCAGCTAGCAGGTTCCTACACCACGCTTGCACTCTACAGTCTCTCAGGGTGTGTACTTCCTCCTATCTCTCAATAAAATCAACCTGTGTCTCACTGTGACGTGTGTGTGTGTGTGTGTGTGTGTGTGTGTGTGTGTGTGTGGTATTACTAGGGATTAAACCCAGGGGCATTCTACCTCCAAGCTACACGTTCAGCCCTACTTTTATTTATTTATTTATTTGTTTGTTTGTTTGTTTGAAAACAGGGTCTCACTAGGTTGATAAGAGTCTCACTACTTGCTGAGGCTATCCTCGAACCTGCCATCCTCCTGTCCCAGCCTCCCAAGTACTAGGATTACAAGCATGTGCCACCACTCCCAGCTATGATCTGTCTTTAAAGTCTATTCTGTGACATCAAAGACCCTCATGACCTGAGTCAAGGTCCACCTTTCTTTCTGGGAACCTCTTTAGGACCCCCAAACCAGTGACACTTCCAAACCACCAGTAAGGTCTAGCTGCCACGGCATAAAATGCCCAGGGTCCATGAAACAGAGATAGTCTGAAAAAGTCCTAGAATTGCCCCTTGATTCCTGGCTTCTAGCCAGCATTAGTCCCCTCCCCAAGGGCTCCAGGTCAAGGGTACCGTATTTCAGAACAGTAAGCTAGATATCACAAGTTCCCTAATTCAACCCAGAATATCCTTCATTCTCCATGATTTCAACAAGAATAGTGGAAAGGAGCCGGGCGTGGTGGCGCACGCGTGTAATCCCAGCACTTGGGAGGCTGAGAAAGGAGGATCGCATGGGTTCGAAGCCAGCCTCAGCTATTTAGTGAGGCTCTCAGCAACTTAGTGAGACCCTGTTTCCAAATAAAGTATAAAAATTGGTATGGGAGTATAGCCTGGAGGAAGAAAGCCCTGGGTTCTTTGCCCAGTACCATCAAAAAAAAAAAAAAAAAAAAAAAATAGTGGAAAGGGCTTTGGAATCCACTGAAGCGGCGTTTGAATTCTGAATCTTGAGCAAGTTGCTTGATCTCTCTGAGACACGATTTCCCCCTAAGACAATGGATGAGATCAACGCTAAATATCAAGTCATGAAACAGCACACAGTGGATCCCCTGTGCTGGCCCAGTACTTCCTGATAGCATTCTCCCTTGTCCTCCTTTCAAAAGCAAGGCTTTTCAGAAATCTTTTTAAAGTCAGAGAGATGGAAATAATAATGATACAACATATATACCATTTTCCCACAAGAAATCAAAGCATGAACTCCTTACCTCGCTGGGCACCATCCCAGACTGCCCTCCATTTCTTTCTTGGCTCTTGTAAGAAAAAAATCAGAATATCTACTTAATGATACAAATTTCCCATTCCTCCCTCTCAAGAGCCAAGAGCCTGGAACAATGAATTATTAGGTGGTGCAGGGTTCTCTAAGGCAAGACTTCCAGTATCATCCCGGAAAATATGAAAATGTGGAAAAAGTGCTCATCTGACCACCTCGTGTTTCTGTGTGTTGGCGGATCAACCCTTGGATGGTTTCCTCCTGGAGTGCGTTCAATCTGCTCTACGCAAATGCTGTATCGGGTCTCTATCACTGTGCAGAACAAACGCTAAATGGGCAAAACAAAGTGCCACCAATTTTTTCCAGGACTGCACGCAGTCTTAAGAGACTGCTCTCCATCATGAAAGCAAAGGAGCGCACGGTACGAGAGCCGCCTCTTCTGGGACCACAGAGAATGTGTACCGTGGAGTTCATTACAATCAAGGTGACTGCGGAAATGCATACATTAAGTCTGATTTAGTTTTTATTTATTTATTATTATTTTGGTATCGGGGATTGAACCCAGAGACATTCTACCTCCAAGATATAAATTTTATTTTTATTTTTTAAACAGGGTCTCACTAGGTTGGTGAGAGTTTCACTACTTGCTGAGGCTATCTTCGAACCTACAATCCTTCTGTCTCAGCCTCCCAAGTACTGGGATTACAGTGACCTGGCTTTGATTTAGTTTTCTGAAACTTGTAAAAGCTTCTCACATAAAAAGACAAAAATTTAGCCGGGCGTGGTGGCGCACGCTCGGTAATCCCCGCGCTTGGGAGGTGGAGACAGGAGGATCGCACTGGTTCGAAGCCAGCCTCGCTGGCTTAAGAGACCATTTCCAAATAAAAATATAAAATAGGTCTGGGAGTACAGCCCGGAGGTAGAAGGGCTTCCAGGAACCCCAGTACCACCAAAGAAAAAAGAAAAAAAAAAGAAAGAAATTCTTTACTGGCCCATGATTCCATATTTTGGTTCCAAAATTGTAGTCACCTTTTTTTCTTCTTCTTCTTTGTACTGGGGATTGAACCCAGAGGCATTCTATCTTCAAGCTTGCCTCCAGCCCAATTTTATTTCTTATTTGAAAATAGAGTCTTGCTATGTTGATCCGAGTCTCACTACTTGTTGAGGCTTTCTTCAGCCTTCCAAGAAGAGGAATTACAGGTGTATGCTTCCACACCCAGCAAAGCCACCCTTTTCTATTCTTTTATTCTCTTTTTTTTTTTTTTTTTGTAGCATTGGGGATTGAACCCAGGGGTTACACCTCCAGCCCTATTTTTTATTAAATTCTTTATTATGAAACAGGGTCTCACTAAGTTATGGAGGGCCTCACTAAGTTACTGAGGCTGGCCACAAACTGGTGATCTTCCTGTCTCAGCCGCTCAAATACTGGGTTTATAAGCATGCGCCACCATGCATGGCTCTAGCCACCCTTTTTAAGGACAAACTGAGGGACAATTTCCCCCTAAGACAATGAATGAGATTAAACTAATCTCAGTCTTCTTATAATTACTAAGGTGCAACACTTGCAAAGGATGAGACTCTCACTGGGCCTCATTTTCCTCCCCTTGCGGAACATAAATAAGAATCTCTATGTTTGTAAGAAGGTCCAGATGTCTCCTAATATGGAAAACAAGTACTGAGAAGGAAGCACCCTAAAGGATCACTGTCGCCTTCTCACACCTGGTCCCTGGCGGCGCCCTCTCCACAGCCCTCCCGCCCCTGCTGGGCGCGCTGGAAATCACCATCCTGCACAAGCCACTCCTGCCACTTCCTCCAAAGTTTCCATGCCCCTTCCTGCATGGCCAGGTCTTTTGTAGACACTGGTTGCTTCTTCCAGGAATGCCCTTCCACCTCCATTTTGCTTGGCCAACATCAACAGTCCCTCAAGATGCGGCTCCCCTGGCAGCTTCTCGGGTGGCTCTGCGACCCCAGGGCTGTCTTTCCTGCGAGCACGGAGGCCACTCTGTCACCGGCACTATGATGTGAGACTGTAAGACTATAATGTGCCGATCAAAGTGTACGCAGTTTTGTTTATTCATGGACAATTAGCTGTTATGTTTCAACAGAAAGAGACTGAAAACAAGTGAAGTGTGCTTCCATAAGTATCTGAGTAAATTATGGAGCCTCCAAGAACAAAAATCATACTATCTGATCCCCCCTGGCACTCTTTTTAGTTTTTATTTTGAGACAGGGTCTCACTAAGTTGCCAAGGCTGCCCCACAACTTGTGGTTTTCTTGCCTCAGCCTGTTGAGTAGCTGGGATTCTAAGTGGACACCCCCGGGGCACAGTAAGAAATAGATATTTTTTCATGAAAGAAATAGAGTAAAAGAAGACACAAGATGACAGCTATGAAAAGGAATGCATCTTGGAGAACCACCCTGCAAATAGTAGAAGTCTTTGAACAAATGGTCTTAAATCTATAATTAAAAGTTTAATAAAAGCAAACTGTCTAGAAATGACAGGAGGGTTTAGTCTGAATACAAAAGATGTAGAAAATCTGGAACAAAATTCACAACCGGGAACTACTATGACATTCATATTTTTATTTTTTTATTTTGAAACAGGGTCTCACTGAGTTGCAGAGGGCCTCACTAAGTAGCTGAAGCTGTCTGTGAGCCGCGATCCTCTGGTCTCAGCCTCCGGAATGCTGGGATTACAAGCTTGCGCCACCGCCCCCCCGCTTTTTTTTTGTTTGTTTTGAATCAGGGTCTCACTAAGTTGCAAAGGACCTCACTAAGTAGCTGAGGCTGGCTGTGAACCGCAATCCTCCGGTCTCAGCCTCCCAAAGGTTAGAATTACGAGTGTACCACCAAACCCAGCTTCTCATATTTTTTTAAAGGAGGAAAAGAAAATCTTTGCATTTAGAGAAGCCCTAAATTCAGTGGTCTTCCAGTTTTGCAGAAGATACAATTAAAGCCCAGATATGCATAGAAAACACTCAGAGAAAGTTTTTTGTTTGTTTTGTTTTGTTTGCGGTGCTGGAAATGGAACCCAGGGGAATTCTACTTCCGAGCTACACCTTCAGCCCTATTTTTTATTCTTTATATTGCAAAGGGCCTCACTAAGTAGCTGAGGCTGACTGCGAACCCGGATCCTACTGTCTCAGTCTTCCAAATGCTGGGATTATAAGCATGTGCCACCACGCCTGGCTTCGAGAAAGTATTTTCACTTCAAATTATTAAGAAATGCCACTTTTTTATTTTTCTTGTTTTGCAGGTCTGGGGATGGAACCCAGGGGCATTCGACCTTTGAGCTACACCCCCTGCCCTATTTTTTATTCTTTGAGACAGGGTCTCACTAAGTTGCAGAGGGCCTCACTAAGTAGCTGAGGCTGTCCACAAACCAAGATCCTCCAGTCTCAGCCTCCCGAATGCTGGGATTACAAGCATGAAGAAATGCCTCTTAAGAGCTTTGATTTTAAGAAATGGGATTTTTCCACAGGTCATGGTGGCACATGCCTTTGATCCCAGCTACTTGAAAGGCTTAGGCTAAGGCAGGAGGATCACAAGTTCTAAGACAGCCTCAGCAACTTAGCAAGACATTGTCTTAAATTGTTGTTTTGTTTGTTTGTTTGTTTGTTTGCTTGTTTGTTTGTTTGACAGTACTGGGAATGGAACTCAGGGGCATTCTACCTCTGATCGACAACCTCAGCCCTATTTTTTATTCTTTATTTTGAAACAGGGTGTCACTGAGTTGTAAAGGGCCTTACTAAGTAGCTCAGGCTGTCCATGAACCCCGATCCTCCTGTCTCAGCCTCCCAAATACTGGTATTACAAGCGTACCACCATGCCTGACTCTTTTTTTTTATTTTAAATGAGGTTGGGGAGCGGGGAATGGCGGCACACACTTGTAATCCCTGCGCTCGGGAGGCTGAGACAGGAGGATCACACAGGTTCGAAGCCAGCCTCAGCTACTTAGTGAGGCTCTCAGCAGCTTAGTGAGACCCTGTTTCCAAATAAAATATAAAATAGGTCTGGGAGTATAGCCCGGAGGTAGAAAGCCCTTGGGTTCCACCCCCAGTACCACACACACAAAAAAAAAAAACCTAAATGAGGTTGGGGTACCACACACCCACACAAAGATGTGACTTTGCCATAATACAACTCACTCCAAAATATACCTGAAAGAATAACTGTAAAGGAGGAGACTGAAATATTTGTTTTAACCAAAATCAACACTTTATTAAAGTTTTAAATTAATTTATTACTACTTATTAGCTTTTCAGTAAGTAGGGAAGAATAAGTGCCCAAAATAAATAAGAAGAATAATAACAGAAGTAAAAAAGCAACAGAAAAGGTAGAGGCGGTATAAGCACATTAGGATGAATTAACAAGTTATTCAAACAACATAATTAGCATTTATGGAAGAGCCATATCAACATGCAAAGTGTGAGCATTATATGAATCCCAATTCAAATGCACAATTTACATAAAAGACATAAAAGACGTTGTGACATAATACTGGGGAACTATTATCAAGCAGCACCCTTTCTCTCCCTGGCAGAGGTGCACACAGGTTGAAGACTTTCTGGAGAGCAATTTGGCTAAACACGTCAAAACCTCTAAAAAAGCCAAGCGTGGCACACACTTGTAATCCCAGCATTTGGGAGGCTGAGGCAGGAGGATCGACATTCACAGTCAGCCTCAGCTACTACTTAAGTGAGGCCCTTTGCAACTCTGTGAGACCCTGTTTCAAAATAAAGAATAAAACATAGGGCTGGGAGTGTCACCCGGAGGTAGAATGTCAGTAAATTCAATCTCCCGTACCGCAAAAAAAAAAAAAAAAAAAAAAAAAAACCTCTAAAAATATCCATCCCTGTTATCTTTCCATTACTTCTAGAAGTGCATTCCCAACTGCATTAAAATACTGGAACAAGAATGTTCATTAGTGCTTCTAGGGAAGTGCTCAACCACTGAGCTATAATCCCAGGCATTGCAATGTTTCTATGGTAGTTTAAATGGGGGTTTGGAGAACTTAAAGATAAACAGGAGACTAAGGTAGATAAATATTTAACATTTTGTGGATGTATATTTGTTTTAAAGTGTTGGTGTATGTTTTGTATTATGTAAATAATGATCATCTCTGCATACTGGTTAATGTGGATGATTAACGGGGTATTGAGAATTAAACCATGGGGTTTTTACCTCCAAGCTACACCCCCAGTCCTTTATTTTTATTTATTTATTTTTTTTTATTTTTATTTTTTTTGCGGGCCTGGGGATGGAACCCAGGGGGCGTTCAACCTCCAAGCTACACCCACTGTCCAATTTTTTTTATTCTTTATTTTGAAACAGGGTCTCACTAAGTTGCAGAGGGCCTCACTGAGTAGCTGAGGCTGTCTGTGAACCGCGATCATTCTCTGGTCTCAGCCTCCCAAATGCTGGGATTACAAGTGTGCACCACCATGCCCAGCAATTTTTATTATTTTTTTGGCAGGTTTGGGGATGGAACCTAGGTGCATTTGACCTCCGAGCTACACCCCCTGCCCTATATTTTATTCTTTATTTTGAAACAGGGTCTTACTAAGTTGCGGAGGGCCTCACGAAGTAGCTGATGCTGTCTGCGAACTGCGATCCTCCGGTCTCAGCCTCCCGAATGTTGGGATTACAAGTGTGCACCACCACACCTGGCTCCGGCCATTATTTTTTATTTTGAAATAGGATCTTGCTAAATTGCTGAGACTGGCCTCAAATTTGTGATCCTCCTATCTCAGTCTCCCAAGCATAGGGATTACAGGCATGTGCCACTGTGATAGCTAATTTTTTTGCCTTAACTTTCAAATTTATCCATAAAGAATATGAACTACATGTATAAAATTCAACTAACCAATTAAGGGGGAAAATGTTCTATCGTCCATGGGCTCATGAAAGCAATGAGTAAAGGAGAAAGATGTGTAAACAAGCAACTAATTATAATAATCCTGCCTCCAGAGTACATAGAAGAGCTTGATTCTGGCTGGAGCCAGAGTTGTTGTTGTTGTTGTTGTTGTTTGATACTGAGGATTGAGCCCAGGAGCATTCTAATTTCAAGCTACAACCCAGCCCTATTTTTTTTATTTTTTTATTTTTTTCATTTTGAAACAGGTCTCACTAGGTTAATGAGAGTCTCACTACTTGCCAAGACTGCCCTCCAAACCTGTGCTCCTCCTGTCTCAGCTTCCCAAGAACTGGGATTACAGGCTTGAGCCATCATGCCCAGCTGGAGGTGAGTTTGTTGTTGTTTTGTTTCAGAACTGGGGACTGAATCCAAGGGCATTCTATCTCAGAGCCCTATATTTAAATCCCCAGCCCTATATTTTATTCTGTGTGTATTCTGTGTGTGTGTGTGTGTGTGTGTGTGTGTGTGTGTGTGTGTGTGTGTTACTAAGGATGGAACCTAGGAGCATTTTGTAGCTCTGAGCTATACTCCAAGCCCTATTTTTTAGTCTTTTTTTATTTTTGAAACAGGGTCTCACTGAGTTGTGAAGGGCCTTGCGAGTAGCTGAGGCTGTCTGCGAACCAGGATCCTCTGGCCTCCACCTCCCGAATACTGGGATTACAAGTGTGCACCACCATGCCTGGTGCATTTTTTTTTTTTTAAACAGGGTCTCCCTAAGTTGTGGAGGGGCTCATTAGTAGCTGAGGATGGCCACGAACCTGAAATCCTCTGGTTCAGCCTCCTAAGTAATGAGGTTCAAGTGTACACCACCACACCTGGATGGAGCTGAGCTCTGAAGGATGAATTTGCCAAGGAATAAAGTCAAAATGGCAAGATAATAGAAATGCAAAAAACAATGGAAGCATAAAAGAACCTGTTATATTTGCAATTTCAGCATGGCCCAAAAGGCAGGATATTGGAAGTAAACACCAGGTAAAAAAGAATGTCATGCCAAAGGATGGTGTTATCCTGTGAGAGAAAAACTAATGAAGAGCTTTTGTGATTCATTTATACAGAAATTTTAAAAATCAAGAAATGGCAAAACAAATGGTAACAGAAGAGTGGTTAGGGGTTATAATGCAACTGTCATCTGGGAAGAGGCCTCAGACCTTTGAGAATGCTACATAAATATTGAAAACTATTAGGCTGCAGTCTTCATATCTGCATACTTTATGTCATTCCTTAATAATAATAATAAAAAAACTTTTACAAGGATTATTAGCTGTATTTCAGAAAGCTCACACTTAGGAGCCTGGAGATTAAAGAACATTCAAGGCAGGCATCTGAGACATTAAAGCTGCATTCCAAGCAGGGTATGGAGGCCCCAGACAGGAGGATTACAGGTTCAAGGACAGCCTCAGAAATGTAGTAAAACTCTAAGCAGCCTGAGTGAAAGCCTGTTTCAAAAAACATAAAATAAGAAGGGCTGGAGGCATAGCTCAGAGATGGAATTCCCCTAGATTCAATCCCCAGTCACACACACACACACACACACACACACACACACACACACACACACAAACACATTTGTGCAAAAGCTTCATTCCAGCCAAAAAAAAAAAAAAAAAAAAAAAGGCCAAGGCTTTAATTGAACTGGAGGTGACAAGGCCTCCAGTTCAATCCCTGACATGTTTGGGAACTAGAACTGGTAAGGCATCGAGTATGCTGGCTGAGAAAGGAGGAGAAACAGACAAAAGTTATATAACTAATGGGATCCATAAATACAAGAGGAAGAAGAGCAGCTTTACAGAAGTAAGCATTGGACATGAGAAGCCTGAGGGCCAGTGGGTCATCCAGCCGTCCAATAATAGTAGCCAGCTATATGCCAGGTCACCTTTGAAGAACTTTTTTATTTTATTATTATTATTATTATTATTATTATCATGTGTGTATGTGTGTGTATGTGTATGATCCTGAGAACTGAACCCAAGAGCATTATACCTTTGATCTATACCCCCAAACCCTTTTTTTAATTTTTTTTATTTTGAAACAGAGTCTAGCAAATTGCAGAGGACCTTACTAAATTGCTGAGGCTGGCCATGAACTTGTGATCCTCTTGTCTCAGCCTCTCAAGTACTGGGATTATAGATGGATGTCACCTATAATCTCAGTACATGGGAAAAAATAAGTATATCTATATATATGAATATATATATATGTGTGTGTGTGTGTGTGTGTGTGTGTGTGTGTGTGTGTTTAGATATAATCATAACCTTATGAGGCAGATACTGAGGCACAGATTCTTATCCAAGATCACATATAATAAGGACTTTTCCAGATAGTTGAAGAGTCCATACTCATAAAGGTAACCACTGAGCATAGGTGACATATTTCTAATATAAAGAAAATAGCTAGCCAGGCGTGGTGGCACATACCTATAATCCCAACATTTAGGAGTCTGAGACAGGAGGATCATGGTTCAGGGACAGCCTCAACTACTTAGTGAGGCCCTTTGCAACACAGCGAGACTCTGTTTCAAAATAAAGAATGAGCCTGGCCTGGTGGCACAAGCTTGTAATCCCTGTGCTTGGGAGGCAGAGACAGGAAGATCGCACAGGGTCGCAGGCTTAAGAGACCCTTTTTTTAAAATATATATGTTAGGTCTGGGAGTGTAGCCCGGAGGTAGAAGGGTTTCCACGAACTCCAGTACCACCAAGAAGAAGAGGAGGAGGAGGAGGAGGAGGAGGAGGAGGAGGAGGAGGAGGAAGAGGAGGAGGAAGGGAGGAAGGGTGGGTTAAAAATAAAGCTGGGGGTGTAGCTCAGAGGTAGAATGTTTGTGGGTTCCATCCCCAGTACCACAAGAAAATAAAAATAAAAATAAATAAAAGGACAGGCCCCTATGAGGCACTGAATCTGCTGGCACCTAATCCTGGTATTCACAGCCTCAGAAACATGAGCAAGCAACTTGTGTTTATAAATTACCCAGGCTCAGCTTGGCAGACATCGTGGTGCACACCTGTGATCTCAGTACTTGGGAGGCTGAGACAAGAGGATCGCAGGCTTATAATCAGCCTCAGCAACAGATAGCAAGGCCATGAGGCTCTGTTTTCAAATAAAATAGGGCTGGGGGTGTAACTCAGAGGTAGGAGGACCCTGGGTTCCATCCCAGTACCACAAAAAAAAAAAAAAAAGAAAAGAAAAGAAAAGAAAAGAAATACTCAGTCTAAGGTATTTTGTTTTGGGAATCTGAATGGACTGAGACATGGGTAAACTGGGGAAACCTAAATATGGTCTGATGGTGAATAAAAATATAATGAATTGGAAAAGTGGGTATAACTAAAAAATATGATAGTCTATACAGTATGATATTACTTTGACTACAAATATGTGTATCTCTATCCCCAGAGAAAGACCTAAAAGGGAGTGGAACAATATTAACAATGATGATCACTGGACAGGAGGAAACTGAGGCTTTGTAGTTTTGTTTAGAATGGATTACAATACACATATTTTATTTCTGTTTTGGTTTTAAATTATCCTATTATTTTTATATTCATTATTTTTTTGTGGACTGGGGGTTGAACCTAGAGCCATTCTATCTTCGAGCTATACCCCCAGCCCTATTTTATTCTTTATTTTGAAACAGGGTCTCTCTTAAGTTGCAGAGGGCCTTACAAGGTGCTGAAGCTGGCTGCAAACCTGCAATCCTCCTGTCTCAGCCTCCCAAGTACTGGGATTACAAGCGTGTACTACCACACCCAGCTGCTGCTGCTGTACTGTTACTGCTGCTTCTCCTGCTTACTAATATTATTATTACATAAGAGAAATAAAATCCACTTATTATCATATAAATATATGTATATACATACACACACACATACACACACACACAGACTCTGAATTTGACCCAATAGACAGAGATAGATGGATAGATAGATAGGTAGATAGATAGATGGATGGATGGGGGTATGCTGGGATTGAACCCAGGAGCATGCTACATTTGAACTATACCTCAGCCCCTTTTATTGATTTTTTTTTAAACAAGGTCTTACTAAGTGGCTAAGGCTAGCCTGACACCCACAATCCTCCTGTCTTAGCTTCCCAAGTAATGGTGTTCCAAGCAAGCACCACTAGACCTTGAATATATTATATTTTAAAAAACCTGAAATTTGAAGGTAAAGATAATTTTCTATTTTGTAGTTCTCTACAAAACAAGCTTGCAGAAACAATGAAAGTAGAAGAAGCAACCTCAGACACAGTGTACATTCTGGCTCCAGATGCCACTCAAAGGAGGGGGAAGTAATCTCGCTCCAGCTGGCAATACAAAAGTTTTAAAAAAATAAAACCACTCCTCTTCTGTATTCATCTTTCCCCTTTGTTCTGAGCAGCTCCCCTTCCCAATGATGGGGAAATCTAGCAGGATAGTCTTCCTCTCATTTGTATCCATCATTCTAAGAAAACAAGACACCGTACCCCTAAGAAAACAAGACAGCGGCCCCTGCCAGTACATCAAGGGAGCCAACAATGCAGAGAGAAGCAGAAAAGAGCCTGAGAAACACAGGCACTGTGCGTGCAGGATCCACCCTGCGGGCAAATGCAACTTTCACAGGAAAGAGGAAAGATCACACCAGCTCTCTGCAACAGAGTTTATACACACAGCAGAGATTCTCCAGGAAACGTTTCTAAGTTCAAGATTTCCCCTGGGAAGTTCTGTTCCTAATGAAGCTTTGCAAACTTAATGCAAAGGAGCTAATTTTCTTATCTCTTTAAAAAAAAATGCTTTTGGGTGCTCATACCTGCTAGGCAAGTGCTCTACTACTAAGCTACATCCCAGCCTGCCCCTCACTCCCCCTCCTTCCCTCCCCCCCCTCTTAAAGATGGAGGTTAGGCAGCAAAGACAATGGGAAAAAAGAGCAGCCAGTGTGGCCAGAACAAGGGCTATATTACCAGTGACCACCCTACCCTCTCATCTAGGAAGCCCAGCAAACTGGAAAACTGCCAGATCTCCTAGGTAAGTTCTAATCAACCAGCTGGGGACCCTCACTGACTCATGTCTCCTCCAAATACCTTAGCATCCAGCATGCTGCCGGTCAGCCAACAGTGGGTGCCAACATAAATGAACAGTCTTAGATCACTGTGGACCTATGGGCCAAGCATATAAACTCTGGGGCTAAAGGAGCTTACCGTGGCATAGGATCAAATGCCAAAACTCTATCCATAACATTTGATGGACCGTGATCAAAACAACACTGCCGGGAGTGGTGGCGCACGCTTGTAATCCCAGCATTGGGAAGGCTGAGACCTGAGGATTGCGGTTCACGGACAGCCTCAGCTACTTAAGGAGGCCCTTCACAACTTAGTGAGACTCTTTCAAAAAAATAGAAAGACTAGCCAGGGCGTGGTGGAGCACGCTTGTAATCCCCGTGCTTGGGAGGCTGAGACAGGAGGATCACACAGGTTCGAAGCCAGCCTCAGCTACTTAGTAAGGCTCTCAGCAACTTAGTGAGACCCTGTTTACAAATAAAATATAAAATGGGTCTGGGAGTGTAGCCCAGAGGTAGAAAGCCTCTGGGTTCCACCCCCAGTACCACCAAAAAAAAAAAAAAAGCTTCTGTACTCAGCAGTTTCTGGCTTACTAGGTGCTGTACGTATCTGTTGAATGTTGGATGCTTCTGGATTTTTTTTCTTCTGCAACTCAAACTTTCACATCCAGTCTGAGATATTAAAGATCTGTGTTCTCACTTTCATGCGGACTTACAAAGTCTTTCCTTTCAGATGGAAAAAGATTTTAGAAGATGGGAAAAAGTTTTAAAGGATCTTAACCTGTGCCAACTTACTGGTCGAGTAAGGACAGTATCAATCTGTTCTCATCAGCTCTGCTTGAAGACTTATGTGGCCAAGACTTTAGTACAACCCATCTGTCTAAAGCATTAGTGGGCCCAGGACACAGGTTAAACTTCCACTAGCCTCCTGTGTCCTAAAACAGTGTGAAGCCAGGCATAGTGGAGTACGCTTTTAATCACCATACTTGGGAGGCTGAGACAGGAGGATCGCAGGTTTGTGGCCAGCCTCAGCAAGTAGTGAGATCAACTGTAATTTAGTGAGACCCTGTTTCAAAATAAAAGAATGATCCGGGGATGGTGGCGCACACATATAATCTCAGCATTCTGGAGGCTGAGACCGGAGGATCGTGGTTCCCGGACAGCTAACTTAGTGAGACCTTGTTTGAAAATAAAGAATAAAATATAGGGTTAGGAGTGTAGCTCAGAGGTCAAATGCCCCTGGGTTCCATTCCCAGACCCACAAAAAAAAAAGAATGAAATAGGGCTGGAGGTGTAGCTCAAAGGTAGGATACCCCTGGGTTCCATCCTCAGTACCACAAAAAGCAAACCCACAGTGTGAGGGCAGGGTCCCTTGCTGCCTACCCGACTCCCGGACAAAATGCGGCTCCTCTAGCACGCAGATCCAAGACCCTCCTGGAAGCCACTCACGCACATTTGCACATTTGCTGTCTGTTCCTTCTCCTCTCCTCACTCCCTCCGTCACTATTTTCACACCAATATAATGATATTTTCCATTCCCATGTCCTAACATGGCCCAGGTTTCTGAAAGGAATGATCATTTTAACCCATCATTACACAGAAATAAGACAAAATACCAGGTCTTCTACTTCTCACCCTGCCAATCTCTTAGAAACCTGAATTCCTACATCCTACCTGAGAATTACATGTCATCTTCTCCAAAAGCCACCACAAGTTTCCAAACAAAGCAAAACTGAGATGCTACCAGGCCTCCCTAGCTGAGGTAATCTTTGGATTGATATGAAAAGCCTCCTAACTGCTCTGAAAGTCCAGTTTCTTCCTCAATTCCCACCCATTCTCTACGCTACCAATCACATGTCCCTCCACCGGAAAGAACACCGAAGCATTTTCACATTCTTCCCTCTCTTTCCGACTGTAAAGTCTTGGCGATGACATCTGAGATGGCGCAGGATCTGATTCACCTTACACTGCCTACTCGCCGGCCAAGGATCATTCAGGGACCTGCAGATTCAATTAGGATGACCTAATCTGCATCCCACACAGGCCAATATCTTTGCTACCTCTGGGCCTTTGCTTATACTCCTCCCCCGTGACCACACACATGCCCGCTCCCAAGGCCCCCCAACTCTCAAGACAGCTCTGCAAAGCAAAGGAAACAAAAACATTTGGATTCCAGGCATGCTTCTGGCACAAACTAGCTGTGCACCTATGGACAAGTCCTTTGCTTCTCTGGGCTTCTATAAGCAGAAAGTTTGAAGTAGATCACCTAATCTTTCTAGTTTAAAAAATTGGGGGGGAGGTTCCTACAAAAATTGGTTAAATTCAATTTCTTATTCAAAGTCTGCAAGTCCTCCACGAATTTTCTCTGAGCACTCCAGCCCACACTATTCTCTCCCCTCCGATCTCCTATGTCCACAATCCAGAACAAATCTCATAGCGCCTTCATTCAACCAAGATTTTTTTTTAACATTTTCTTAACCAGGTATCAGGACAAAGCCTTGGCAATAAACATAAATCCAACTAGGATGTAGCTCTGTATCTATCATCTGCATTGCCCTCTCTTCTCTATTATTTTTATCAAAGTGAAATCATGTTAAACATCAACATCAAATGCAAATGCACAGCCGGGCATGGTGGTGCACACCTATCATCCCAGTACTTGGAAAGCTGAGACAGGAAGATCACGGGTTCAAGACTAGCCTCAGCAACCTAGTGAGTACCAAAAACAAACAAACAAACAAAAAAAGGCAAATGCACCATGTATCATTTATTCATTTATTCAACAAATATATTTTTGTGGCACTGGGGATTGACCCCAAAGACATTCTAACTCCAAGCTACACTCCTAAGTCCTATTTCATTTTTATTTTTGAAACAAGGGCCTAAATTGCTGAGACTGGCTTAGAACCCACGATCCTGTATCCGCCCCCCAAGGACTGGGATTACAGGCGCGTACCACCACACCCAGCAACAAATATTTAAAGAAACCCTTCCATGTACTATTGTCTAAAATAAAGATGCCAGTAAACAAATGGACCAAATGCTCAACCTCATGGAGTTTATTTGGGAAAGCACACAGGAAACACGCAAATATGTAATATAATTTTGGGGGAACAAAAACAAAGCAGGGATCAAAGGGTGACTCGAGGCAATTTAACACAGCAGTCAGAGCAGGCCTCCTGAGGCTGTGCGTTGGAGCCCCCCTGGAATGAACTGAGGGTACAAATTAGCAGCGTTCTGGACAAAGAGCTTCCCAGTGTGGGGCAAAGAGAAGGGAGGGAGGCGGAGAGCGTGTGGAGCGCTGGGGTCAGTCCCAACTGCAGGACTTGGTAGTAAATCTGGATCCTATTTCTAAGTGTGAAGACTCCATATGAGGATTAAATAAGGCTCTGGTTGCTATGTCAGGAAGAGACAGTAGGGGACAGGAGTGGGGGGCTGGGACCAGTGAAGCTATACAGAGCCAGTCGGGCTGAGGCTTCCAGGACGCCACTACACAGCCTCGCATTCTGGATCTCCGGCTCATGAGCTGGGTGATCACAAGAAAGTTCATCTTTTTGATGTCTCTGGAGTGTGTGTGTGTGTGTGTGTGTGTGTGTGTGTGTGTACTGGGAATTGAACCCAGAGGCGTTCTACCTCAAAGCCACACTCCCAGCCCTATTTTAGTTTTTGTTTTGAAACAGGGTCTTCCTCTAAATTGCTGAAGCTGTCCTCAAACCTGCGTTCCTCCTGTCTCTGCCTCCCAAGTACTGGAATTACAGACATGTATTGGGCCTTCTAAGTACTGGGATTACAGGCATGCCCAGCTCCAGTTTCTGTACCTTTAGGTGAGAATGAAACAGTACCTACATTATAAGGCTGTCTGAAAGAGTGTACTGGAGCATGCAAAACCCTGATCACAGAATCTGTCATAGGGCAAACACTGCAGAAAATTCTGGCGCTGTGTGTGTGTGTGTGTGTGTGTGTGTGTGTGTGTGTGTGTGTGGTACTGGGGGTGTAACCCAGAGGCTTTCTACCTCCGGGCTATACTCCCAGACCTATTCTATATTTTATTTGGAAACAGGGTCTCACTAAGTTGCTGAGAGCCTCACTAAGTAGCTAAGGCTGGCTTCGAATCTGTGCGATCCTCCTCTCAGCCTCCCAAGCACTGGGATTACAAGCATGAACCATCACACCCAGCAAATTCTGGCATTTTAAAGCCATAATACAACCTAAGAAGGCTGAAGACTGAGCCCTGGTCACTGCACTACATTTAAACACCCCCGTTCCACCCCAGGTTTGTCATCAGCCTGCGTGGCCCAAGCCTTCTTGGCCCCCCAGCCCCTATCATAACTTGCAACTCAGAGCTTGATAAATTAATACTTTTCAGGGTTCCCTAGGTAGCAATTACATATTCTACGTTCAAGTTATTCTTCCGCGTATTTGTCTTGTATCTCTACTACCATACCTGACATAGGGGGAGACACATACTCTTTCTTTCATGGAAAAGAATAACGGTTCTCCTTTTCAGGGAACGGTGGCATTCTGAGTTATAGCCTCTGCACCACCCCACCATCCAACATCAGCCCCGCCTGGCAGAGATAAACACAGCGGCCAATCACATCTGCACTGCCACCTTCCCAATCTTTATGATCAACCTTTCCTTTTTTTTTTTTTTTTCTTTTTTTCTTTTTTTAGGTACTGGGGATGAAACTAGGGGCACTGTACATCCAAGCTACAGCCCAGCCCTATTTCTTAGTCTTTTTATTTTTTATTTTGTTTGTTTGTTTGTTTGTTTGTTTTGCAGTACTGGGGATGGAACCCAGGGGCATTCTACCTCCAAGCTACACCCCCAGTCCTATTTTTTTTATTATTCTTTATTTTGAAACAGGGTCTCACTGAGTTGCAAAGTGCCTCACTAAGTAGCTGAGGCTGTCCTTGAACAATCCTCCTGTCTCAGCCTCCTGAATGCTGGGATTACAAGCGTGCACCACCACACCCGGCTGTCATTTTATTTTTCTGAAACAAGTTCTCACTGAGTTGTAAAAGGCCTCACTAAGTAGCTGAGGCTGTCCGCAAATGGCAATCCTCCGGTCTCAGTCTCCCAAATGCTGAGATTACAAGCGTGCGCCACCACAAACATGCGCCACCATGCCCAGAAAGGTATGATCAACCTTTCCGTCTCTTCTTTCCTGGCAATTTGTCTCAGTATAAAGACCTCTCATACCTGGCAACATAATCATACTTTCCCTCAGCCCAGGTCCCCATGCCCCTCTCAAATCTAAATGCCAAAACCAAATTAATCCCAGGAAGCCCACAGCAGAAAAAGAGGGAAAGAAACCCACACACACATCCAGAGAATGATCCAACAGGCTCTTCCCACCCACATACAGGAGTCACAGTGCCTTCAACTAGTTACTGTATTTATCAAATGACCTCAAATGATGAGTTTCCCATAGAACCTAAGTTATTAACTTAGTAAGGGGAAAAAAAGATTTTTAACCTTTTATTCAATTTCCCTAGAACTATAAGCCCTGTTTTTCTCCCCTGACCCATTTACACCCTCATCTTTGGTGATAAACCATGAAAAATAATGCTGACCCAACAGGACCAGATTTTGATGTGGCTTCAACCAAGTCGGAGCCTCATATCCTGAGAGCTACCCCTGGCCCTCCAGGGACCAGAAACAGGGACATATAAGTGGGAACAATGTAGGCGACCAGCATGTGGCCAGAGCTGGGTACATGATACTGCTCCCAAACTGGCTTTCTTTGCACAAATCATAGCCTGAAACACACAGATATGTTATACCAACTAATTCTGTTTCTAACTAATTTTGATCACTGAGCTCTGGGAATTTTAAAAATGGTCCATCTGAACAAGATATAAAGTGGCCTCTGCCCACCTCCCACGACTATCATAGTACTTTCTGTACAAACACCAGAGTCCTAAATACTTCTCTAATGCAAGGCAATGACCTGCCAAGACACAGATGTGGGGGGAAATAGCAAAAACAGAACACTCACAAATGATATTGTCGATTAATTAAATGGACAGTAAGGATTCAAATGAACACTTTGACCTTAAGTCCCATTTTTCCTCTGTTAACCCTAACCCCACAGCACTACTCATTTGCAGGATGAGTGTTCTTTGTTGCTAGGTCTCCTTGTGTGACGCTGGTATCCAGTGATAGGCAAAAGCTTTTGATTTTCCCCCATAAGTGTGTGTGTGTGTGTGTGTGTGTGTGTGTGTGTGTGTGTGTGTGTGTTACTGGGTGTTCCTGAGGGCCTCGTACATGCTACACAAGCAGTCTACCACTGAGCTACATCCCAAGTACTACTCCTACCCTTACACCTTTTAAATTTTATTTTAGAGCTGGTGTAATGGTTCACGCCTATAATCCTGGTACTTAAGAAGCTGAGACAGGAGGATTGCAGGTTCGAGGACAGTCTCAGCAAGTAGTGAGATCAACCTAGTGAGATTGTTTCAAAATTAAAAATAAAAAAAGGCTGGGGGACATAGAAGTAGAATATTCCTGGGATTCAAGCCCCAGTACCACAATAAATAAATAAATAAATTAATTAATTAAATAAAATTTATTTGGGGACAGGGTCTCACTAGATTGCCCAGGCTGGCCTGAAACTTGCAATCCTCCTGCCTCTGCCTCCCAAGTCCTGGGGATTACAGGCATGCACAACCCAAGTACACAGTTTTTTAAAGAACTTCTTCTATTTCCCTTGTTCCCACTGTATAGCAGCAGCCTTTGAGTTGAGCCCTGAGAATCTATCTCTGGCTCAAGAGAAAAGGACAAACTTTCAGGAGAAACTTTCAGGACAAGCTTCTCCAGGAGCCCTCACCACTAACATCGAGCAGCACTCTCTAACACAAGGGGTATCGTGCAAACTCGAGTTCCCATAATAGTAAATGTAATCTAACTTGACTAAAAAAAAAAAAAAAAAAAGTAACTACCTAGGCACTATGCACTCACTAGAAAATATATCCCAGCGGGGCATGGTGGCGCACATTTGAAATCCCAAATACTTGGGAGGCTGAAACGGGGATTGCAGGTTCGAGGCTAGCCTCAACTACTTAGTGAGACCCTCCATAACTTAGTGAGTCCCTGTTTCAAAAATAAAGAATAAAAAAATAGGGCAGGGGTGTAGCTTGGAGGACAAATGCCCTTGGGTTCCAACCCCAGACTCACAAAAAAAAAAAAAAGAAAGAAAGAAAACATATCCCACACACTGAACCTCCTTATCAGGGGTCATCAGGGCAGAGGCCAGAGCCATGTGTAAACAGCCACTCTCCAATGGCAGCAGCTGAACCCAGAGCTACCCCTCAAAAATGCCCATCTAACTCTTAACATCATCTACTCGATTCATCAGACCCCTGTATTCAGCATATTCACTGAGGAAAAGCTCTTCCCAGAGCAGACAGCCAGTTAACACTGGACTCCAGGAGAAGAGAGGATGAGGGTCGACCACAGAGAACGCTTCCCGGAGACCAGGCATGACAGTCTCTCAGGACGCTGACTCCTGATGAGGCTCCCAACCCAGCTCCAGCTAGCCTCCCCCAAGAGGGAAGACGAGGGACAAGGGGAGAAGCTCACAGATATCTACACTCAGGCTTGCCCCCACTAAATTAATATCTGAGAACCAAACTTCACATTAAAAAAAAAGACAAAAAAACCACCAAAACTGGCCCTTACCCATGCAAAGTAGTTTCCAGAACTCTAACAAACAGGGACATATGCCCAGCATATTCTAATCCCCAAGGGCCTTTATCACAAGAGGCCCATAAAAGGGGGATTTAATTCTTAGGCTATTAACAAAGGGCGAAGCTGATTATTTCTATCATATTTATGTAGGGATCCTAAATTCCAGCTTAAACAAATGATTCCCACACTTCTAGAAGGGCCTTAATTGGGCTAATCTGTTGCTTTTAGTGCAATCTTACAAAGGCTGGATTCTTTTTAAGCCCTTAAAGGACTTGGGCAAAATTCTTTTGATGATAACTTTTTAAAAGATCATCTCTAGAGTTTACATTTTTTCCACAATTACTTATGTTGATGGGAGGAGCACCTTTTATTCCAAAGGCTCCTTCTAAACTGAAAGCTCTAATTGCCAACATATCTGATATTGCCTTCCTGTATAAAACAAAACACAAAGCAACAAGTGTGCGATGGAATCAGAAGTCTACGAAGCGAGACTTAAAGAAAAACAGAGAGGGCGCGGCATGTTGAGCCAGATGGCAAGGAAAGGATGGGTACAAATAGGACAGTGTATACATTTATAGCTGTCACTGGAGTCCAGAGAAGGTAATTTGCTCACTGTGAATACCTATGCATAGAAGAAGACAGACTAGTGACGATAAGGAAGATAAGCTATAATCATCAATCTGGAAATCTTTTTTTTTTTGGGGGGGGGGAATTGAACCCAGGGGCATTCTGCCTCTGATACACACACACACACACACACACACACACACACACACACCCAGCCATTTCATTTTATTCTTTATTTTGAAACAGGGTCTAAGTTGCAGAGGGCCTCACTTAAGTAACTGAGGCAGGCCGCGAGCCTGTGATCTTCCTGTTTCAGCCTCCCCAAGAAGTACTGGGATTAGAAGAGTGCTCCACCACGCCTGGCAATCTGGAAATCGTAAAGAAAATGTTGCTTAGGGAGGTTGTGAAATCTCTTGCGAGAGAGCAAATCTCTTCAGAGAGATTTAAGGATATCTGGCAATAAAGTAGGTTAAGATAGTCAAATTTCTCTATACTAGATTATATCTGAGTATCAAAAAGCTATTCCAGTCCTATTTTTCTAAGCTTTGAATTGTCTTAGAAAACCTAAATAATCCTTTAATAAATTATAAAGGTGACAAATGCTTTTCAAATATGAAAGCATTAACAATTATGTACGGAGTGCTTTAAAAATATAACCAAGCAGGGTGTGATGGCGCACACCTGTAATCCCAGTACCTGAGAGGCTGACAGGGGGATTGCAAGTTCGAGACCAGCCTCAGAAAGTTAGCGAGACCCTCAACAATTTAGCAAGATGCTGCTTAACACTTGGGAGGCTGAAATGAGAGGATCACAGGTTCACAGCCAGTCTCAGCAACTTGTGAGGCCCTCTACAACTTAGTGAGACCCTGTTTCAAAATAAAAATAAAAATAAATAGGGCTAGGATATAGCTCAGAGGCAGAATCCCCAGTACCACAAATAAATATATAAATATGGTTAAAACCCTCAATATAAGAAAGACACTAGCCAGGCTGGTGGCGCACACTTGTAATCCCAACATTTGGGAGGCTAAGACAGGAGGATCCTGGTTCATGGACAGCCTGAGCTACTTAGTGAGGCCCTTTGCAACTCAGTGAGACCATGTTTCAAAATAAAGAATTAAAAATAGGGCTGGGGGTGTAACTCAGAGGTAGAATGCCCCTGGGTTCTATCCCCAGTACCACCAAAAAAAAAAAAAAAAAAAAAAAAAAAATCCCCTACACTAATACAGGTCATGTTGCTCAGAGGTCAGAACCCAAACCAAATCACATCCTAAGAGTTGCTGGTACACATTTCAAAACCCCATTCAACCGAGCAGCTCTATAGGGCTAGGAGCTCTTAAAGGTAAAAACGGGTGTGGAGATCACACTTTGGTTTTGCATTTTTATATTTTATATTTAAGAAATGATTGACTTTCGCATTAGTTAAAATAAAACTTAGCTTCCATGGCGCTGCGCTCTTGTAATCTCAGTACTTGGGAGGCTGGGACAGGAGAATGGCAAGTTTGCAGCCAGCCTCAGCAACTTAGCGAGGTTTCCAGCAACTTAGTGAGAACCTGTTTCCAAATAAAAAATAAAGTAGGGCCAGGCATGGTGGCACACACTTGTAATCTCAGCACTCAGGAGGCTGAGACAGGAGGATCGCAGCTCGTGGACAGCCTCAGCTACTTAGTGAGGCCCTTTGCAAATAAAGAATAAAATATAGGGCTGGGGGTATAGCTCGGAGATAGAATGCCCCTGGGTTCCATCCCTAGTACCACAAAAAAATAAAAATAAAATTTATAAAATAATGTCAGGGGTGTAGCTCAGAAGGTAGAAGGCCCCTGAGTTCAATCCCCAGTACCACAATCAAATAAATCTTCTCTTGTTGACAATTTTCTTTTTCTGTCTGTCAGCTGCCCTATTCCATGCAACCTCCTATTTGTTACCTGACAGTCCTTGGCCTAAGAACCAAGTCTTGAGAGCACTAGCACGTTCAGAGGAAAAGATCTAGAGGTAGCATAAGGAATAGCAAGAAATCCAGACTGTACTCAAAGTGGCAGACAATTCTGATAAAATGGCTCCACCCACAGCTGCCCTTCCTGTGGCCATTATCTGCAGAGAATCAAAGGGCCTGGCTATAAATTTGGATAGTCAATGTTCCTATAAGCTCCCCTAGCTGTACATATGAGAAACAAAATTCACTGGTAAAAAATGGGAGGGGGGAGTAAGGAAGAACTTTGCATATCTCTAAATCCTGGCATTTCTAAATTCTGATGCAGTAATTTGCCAAAGACTTATTATTCTCCCATAACAAAAAGTGAAGTAAATGCACATTTTATCTTAATCTATCTTATGAAGAAAAGCGTTATCAATTCACTATAATCTTACCAATACTGTTTTATTTTTTATTTTATTTTATTTTATTGCAGTACTGGAGATTAAACTCAGGGACATTCTACTTCCGAGCCTATCCCCAACTCTATTTTTTTATTTTTTTTATTTTGAAACAGCATCTCACTAAATTGCAGAGGGCCTCAATAAGTCACTGAGGCTGTTTCTCGAACCCAGGATCCTCCTGTCTCAGCCTCCCAAGTACTGGGATTACAAGCGTGTGCCACCATGCCCAACCAATACCAAGTTTTAAAACTCAGCATTTTTCATAATTTTTTTTTCTTTTTGTTACTGGGGATTGAACCCAAGGCCTTTCTGCCTCCGAGCTACACCCCGCCCCAGCCCTATTTTTTAATTCTATTCTTTATTTTGAAACAAGGTCTCACTAAATTGTAGAGGACCTCACCAAGTAGCTGAGGCTGGCAGTGAACCTGTAATCCTCCTATCTCCACCTCCTACGTAGTGGGATTACAGGCAAGCGTGACTATACCTGACTAAATTCAGCATTTTTTTAAGAAACAAGAGAATAGACATGTTGGGGGGAGGGCATCTCAAATAAGAAGTTTAGGCAAAGAAAGGCTCTTAAACAAATTACAGCATTCATCTACCTCTCAGGGTAGTTGTTATAGAAAAAGAAAGCTTTCACCAAAGTATTGTGAAACATGTGGGTGACAGAAAGGGCAACCCACCAGTCATGTTGCTCCGCACACACATTCCTCCTCAATGTCAGCCTGCTAAGATTCAGCTCTTCCCCATCCCAGCAGCCCTGTGGTCACTGCAACCAGTTCTTACCCAGTGATCCAAGCTTACTCGCTGCAGGGTACTGTAAATGGGGTAGAAACTGAAACAGACGGGTATCTTGGCTACATTCCCTTTGACGGGCTCCTAATTAAGAACCAGGATGACCATGATCTGGATGGGCACATCACATTCCTGTCCACAGATGTCACCACCTTTTAAAAACACTGCTTTGCCCATCACTCCTTTTCCTGAGAAATCTTTAAAAGCTAGGCGATGTTCATGGTATAAAGTTCCAGCCCCTGGGCCAGAATTCAAGCTGACCGCAGTAGGCTTCAGCTGGACCTCCCACCGCTCGCTGCGGAAGGCAGCTGTGGATGCACAAGCCTGAGAGTCAGACAGCCAGGCCTGGAATTCCAGCTCAGCCGCTTACTACTGTGTCTTTTTTTTTTTTTTTAGTATTGGAGATTGAAGGTGGGCATTCTACCTCCAAGATATATCCTCAGCCCTTATTATTTATTTATTTATTTGTGAACTAAGGTCTTGCTAAATTGCTGAGGCTGGCCTTAAAACTGTGATAATCTGGTCTCAGCCTCCAAAGTACTGGGATTATAGCCATGCACCATCACACTTGGCTCTATTGTATCATCTTAAGCAGGCTACTTATCTTTCTCATCTTCTTTCTGTAAAACAAGATTATAGCCAAGCATAGTGAAGCGCACTTGTAATCCCAGGACTTGGGAGACTAAGAAGGGAAGAACCAGCCTCAGCAACTTAGTGAGACCCTGTTTCCAAATAAAAAATAAAAATAAAAAATAGGGCTGAGTGTATAGCAGCCCAGAAGTAGAAGACCCCTGGATTCCACCCCTAGTACCACAAAAAAAAAAAAAAAAAATTTTTGCCCGAGTGTGGTGGTACACGCTTGTAATCCTGGCGCTTGGGAGGCGGAGACAGGAGGATCGCGCAGGTTCGAAGCTAGCTGCGCTGGCTTAAGAAACCCTGTTTCCAAAAATAAAAAAGTATAAAAATAGGTCTGGGAGCATAGTCCGGAGGTAGAAGGGCTTCCAGGAACCCCAGTACCACCAAAAAGAAAAGAAAAAAAAAAAAGAAAATAATTTCCTCATCTTTAAAGCAAGAGGAATAATACCCGCTTCACTAAAGGACCAGAGAGCGAGAGTAGTATACGGCATAGAGTCAATACTCAGTTATTACTTTTCTTACTAGTTCTTTATTCATTTATTCATTGGTGGTACTGGGGTTCCTGGAAGCTCTTCTACCTCCGGGCTACACTCCCAGACCTATTTTATATTTTTATTTGGAAACAGGGTCTCTTAAACCAGCGAGGCTGGCCTCCAACCTGTGAGATCTTCCTGTCTCCGCCTCCCAAGCGCAGGGATTACAAGCGTGCGCCACCACGCCCAGCTTCCTAGTTCCTATTTAAATGAACAACTCTGTGCGCTCTTGAAAACTCTCCCCTGCAACTCACCACCAGTTTCAGAAACACACTTCCAGGCCCAGCTGTAATTCTCTCTCTGCTTTGAAGGCCCTCTGCCTCAGTCATTTTCTCCTTGCGCTTCTATAATTCCTAAATTCTACGCCAATCAATCGGAAACTGTCTCCTCTTTCCCCAATAAACCCACAAACTCAAGAGCAAGGACTTTACTAATTATCAAGCCAATCTCGATCTAAGGATCAATTACAAAATACTTTGAAGATAAATTATTGTCTTGGAGTTGTCTACCCAAAACGGGTGTCCTTCTGGCCCAACTAACTGGCTAACATTTTCTGTATTTATCTGAGCAGATCTCTTCCTGTTTCTTGAGGAGTTTTTCCAAAGATAATATTTACTGGATAAATAAAAAGGAGCGTTAAATCCGTGTGTGAGTCACCTGGGAAGTCTCTGCCAGCCCAGCTGCATCCAGAAAGCCTTGAGTTCAACATACTCCGGAGTTTGCTTCTCCTAACTCACCATGGGGGACAGACTTTCTGTCTCTTACCTTCCATCAGCTTTCTAGAACCGGGTTATTTTGGATCCTTTAGGTACCCCTGTTTCTTGGGGAGAGGGAATCAAGGAAGGGATTCGCCTTCTCAAAATAACACTTGTAGAAAGCAAAACGAAGCAATGCAGTTACTCGAGTCACTGCATTTAAAATTGTGGCCCTACCCTATAACGGCCATTGAGGTGTGCAAATAAGAGTTCAAAATCCTCTCTGAGGTGGGGCAAGGACCTCGTCAACACTCCCCAGACCCTGCTGTCCCACAGCGGGAACACCTGGGTGAGAATAAAAGCAGGAGTTGGCCTCAGCCTGCATTACGGCAGATTGTCTCCGTGAAGCTGCTTTATTCAGACCCTCGTAATTATAAACTCCAAAACTCCCAGGAAAAATGCCATCGACCCTCTTTAGAAACACTTGGAAACGTTTAGCCTCCTTCCACTTTGTTCAGTTACTAGATTATTCGGCGAGGCAGCATGAAGGTTGGCTAACCTGTGTTTGTTCCTTCAGGCTTGGGTCACTTAAAAAAAAATAAAAAATAAAAATAAAAAAAACCTTTGATAACTGGTGCACAGCAGCACGAGGGCAAAAATGAAAGGCAATCGTCCCCAAATGCGCACAGTTTAACCGGCTGGGGTGCCAGAGGGAAAGGCTGCTGCTCCTTTGTTTGAGTGCAGCGCGAGTCTGCGTGCGCTCGGGACGCGGGGGGCACCCGCTCCCGCCCCAGGTGAGCGCGGCGGGGGCGCGCCCGGGTCCCGCGCCGCAGCCCCGCCCGGCGATCGCCCCGCAGCCCCCCGCCCCCAAAGCCGATACTCACGGCGCTGCCGCTCGGCGGGTCTAGCTGGGGACCCCGCGCCGCCGCCCGGCCCGAGCTCCGGCCCCGGGGCCGCAGGCGACCCCCGGGGAGGCTCTCAGCCCCCGCCGCAGCCAGGCCCCAGGGCGCTCGGCAGACCGCCCGGACCGCGCGCCCGGGAGGAGCCGCTCCCGCGGAGAGGGCGGCGGGCGAGCATCCGCGCCCCGGGCGGCGGCGGCGGCAGGCGGAGCGGGGAGGGGGCGTGGAGGACGCGAGCCTCCACCCAGACGCAGGGTGGGCTGCCCCGGCCCCGCGGAGGGGCGTGCGCCGGAGCTCAGGGGGACCCGGGGAAGGGGGGCCCGGGGCAGAGCGGGAGACCCGGTGGGAAGAGTGGGGGGCGGGATAGGAAGTCGGCCCTCCAGCTGGACGACCCTCACCTCTGCACCATCCGACCAAGAGTTGTCTGAGTCTAGAGCAAAGCACAGGGGGTCTAAAACTTTATGTCATTTTCTCATACACACGTGACCCCCCTGCAGTCCAGATGGTTTCAATCACTGGAGGAAAAAAGCGGCTCTGCTGGTATGCATGAAAAGCCGGAGCTGGGAGAGTCTGGGAAAAGCTGCCGGGACAGCCCGCCTGCCTTCAAACAAACCCGCGAGCTCCTTCCGTCCTCCCGGCATCGGCCTGGGGAGCCCTACAAAAGCCGAGCACAGGAAGCGGCCTTGGGTCCTGCAGCTACTGCAGAGCTCAGAAAGCACCGGGGCCCAAGGACCCGACTCTAAACCCAGAGCTCCAAGGGCATCCTGAGAAGTAGTCTAAAAAACCTAAAGCTAGAAAAGGGTGTCATGTAACAATAAAGCTGCGGAATTCTAGCAGTGAGATTTTGTCACTTATTAGCGGAATTCTGAAGTAAGTTGTTAACCCAGTGTGACAATCCACTCACATATACTTGGTGGGATGTTAGGAAGTCGTATAACCCAGTGTCTCCTCCTGTAAGTAACTATAAGACCTCGATATTGAAATGCACATGTCTGCTGAGCAGCAGTGAAAACTGACTTCCGAAGTTTAGAATTTCAGATTCACAATTTTATTTATTTATTTTTGGTGGTACTGGGGTGGAACCCAGAGGCCTTCTACCTTCCGGCTATACTCCCAGACCTATTTTTATATTTTTATTTGAAACAGGGTCGAACTAAGTTGCTGGGAGCCTCACTAAGTAGCTGAGGCTGGCCGCGAACCTGTGCGATCCTCCTGTCTCAGCCTCCCAAGCGCGGGGATTACAAGCGTGCGCCACCACGCCCGGCTCCAGATTCACAATTTTATATTGGCTGGTTGCATTTCAAAGAAATCGATGTGTAGGGATGAACAGAAGCTGGCTCTAAGACCCAGACAAGTTTCAAAACGCAAGCCAATTCAATTGCCACATATCCTAAAGAGGTATTTACCCAGCTGCAGGGTAAACATAAAAAATAATAAGGAATTTAAGATTCATCCTGGAAACATTTAACTTGTTCATGATCAAACACAAATACTGGTAATCACCAGGCTGGCTTTTTTTTTTTTTTAAGTCTATTGTGTTTTTGCAAAAAAAAAAAAAAAAAGAATATTATACATGAACTACTAGTATTAACTCTTTGTTTCCATACAATCCCTACCAGAGAATATATTTGGCCCCTCTAGAAAAAGGCCTTCTATGTGACACAGTTGTCTGTGTGTAAAAACTAAATCAATAGCTGGTAAATTGAATTGGTTCTACGTTAGAAACACCCACATTTTCAGCTGTTGTTGAAGCACACTGGAAACCAGGCAAGTCAGAACAGGTTTTACTGCAAACTGAGTTAGAGTATACTCCACACAGTAGGGAGTTTCTACTCTAGTTTATCAATACATATGAACCCCTGGCATATGTGAACCCCTCAGGAGAAATGGGTTGACTGCTGGGTGGACTGAACCATTCTGTCTCCAATCTCAAATTATGGTGGTTATACCCCCAACACAAAAGGAAAGAACTCACTGATATGAAAGCCCAAATCTCACCTGCAACTTCCTGTTCCCCTTAAGGAGGTTGGTTGATTAGTTGGAAGGTTTTGTTTTTGTTTTTGTTTTTGTTTGTGGTACTGGGGGTGGAACCCAAGGGCTTTTCTACCTCCGGGCTATACTCCCAGACCAATTTTATACTTTATTTGGAAACAGTGTCTCACTAAGTTGCTGAGAGCCTCACTAAGTAGCTGAGGCTGCCTTTGAACCTGTCTCAGCCTCCCAAGCGCAGGGATTACAAACTTGCGCCACCACACCGGGCTTAGTTGGAAGTTTTTGATGCTGTAGATTGAACAGAGGCCTCCAGCATGCTGAATATAAGCTCTGTCACTAAATACACCCCTGTGATGAAGGTATGTTTTCTATTTTTAAAACTATTAGGACTTCTGTTAAAACACTGCTGTTCGTGTAAGTGACATCTGTAAAGAAAGCCATCTCAACAGAAGGCATCAGGATTGTCCGCTATTCAGATCCAGGACAGTAATCATGTTCATTCCTGGCAGCTGCTGCTGCCGCCTCATGTGTGCTGAAATAACTGATGAAAAAGGGACTTTTTTCTTTTTCTTCCCACTTTTTAGGGGAGTACTAGGGATTGAACCTAGGAACATTCTACCTCCAAGCTACATCCCCAAACACCCCTTTTTTTTTCCCCTGTGGCACTGGGGAAGGAACCCAAGGGCTTTCTACCTCTATGCTATACTCCCAGACCTACTTTTTTATACATATTTTATTTGGTAACAGGGTCTCACTAAATTTCTGAGAGCCTCACTAAGTAGATGAGGCTGGCTTCAAACCTGTGTGATCCTCCCATCTCAGTTTCCCAAATACTGGGATTACAAGCATGGGATTATTAGCGTAGGCCACCATGCCTGGCTTCCCCAGCCCTTTATTTTTTTTATTTTTTTTATTTTTTTTATTTTGGAATAGGGTATCTCTAAGTTGCCAAGGGTCTAACTAAGTTGCTCGGGTTGTCCTCAAACCTGAGCAACTTAGCAATTTTCCTGTCTCAGCCTCCTAAGTCCTGGGAGTATGGAAATGCACCACCACACCTGGCATAAATGTTGTTTGTTTGCCAGTATCATCTGCAAGTTATACATGGAACTTTTTTAATTTTTTCGATTTTTTTTTCCAGTACTGGGGATGGAACCCAGGGGCATTCTACCTCTGAGTGACATCCCCAGCCTTATTTTTTATTCTTTTTATTTTTGAAACAGGGTCTCATTGAGTTGCGAAGGGCCTGGCTAAGTAACTGAGGCTGTCGGCGAACCTCGATCCTCCTGTCTCAGCCTCCCAAATGCTGGGATTGCAAGCGTGCGCCACCACCTCCAGCTTTCTTTTGATTATTAGATCTGCTCTTTCAGAAAAAAAAAAAAATTAACATCCCTTAAGTTTCTTAAACAGTCATGACTCTAAGCTCCACTTATGTGAACATTAGTTAATGTTAATACTGGACAAGTATTCAGTAAAGAAAGTGAAATCTAAGTATGTTAATGCCATTTTAAGTGGCATTAACTTAGTAATTTGCATTAACCAAATGTTCACATCACTTAACAAACAAGGCCAACTATGCGTAAGGTGTTAAGGGAGGTGGTAAACTCCTAAAGGACAGGATCCAGGTCTGTTATGCTAATAATTACATGCTATGCCTAGCACTGTGCTCGGCAGGAAATAAATACGCAATAACTACATGCTGAATAAATGAAAGACAACGAAGCCAGGTGCAGTGGTGGGAGCCCGTGGTCCCAGCTTCTCAGGAGGCTGGGGAGCTCAGGAGTTACAGGCCAAGCTGGGAAGCATGCAAGGTCCCCACTCAAAAAAGAAAAAAAAGCAGTTAGAAAGATATATAAAAACACTCCCCATGAAGTTGCAATCTGGTAGAGACATGAGACTTGTAAACAACAGAAGGAAATAATATAAGGGAAGATTCCAGCAACAAACACCAAAACGGGAGGGACAACTAGCTGATCAGGGCAGGACTTCAAGCACAATATATATTCAGAAATACACAGAAACTGCTGAAAATACGAAGCACTGGTTGGAGGAATTTCGTGGATGTGGTGCCTGGTTTAGAGACCTCGGAGACGCACTTTCCCATGTTCCCATTATTCAGGATCCTCAACACAGAGCCAAGACAAGATTTGAGCATAAACATCCTGGCTCTAATTTGGATAGCATGAATACAGTTCCTTTCATCCTCTCTGCGACGTCTCCTCCACCCCCAAGCCATTTCCTCTGTGCTGTCTTCTGTCAGGCTAATGAAAGTTTCCTAATCTTGAGAAGCAGTTGCTTTGGTTCTCTTTGTGGAGAGAGGTACAATACACCCCGATTACATGGTAATATTCCACACAGATGCCTGGCAACAGATCTTCTAGCTAAGGGTCTGTTTAATATTTTAACTTCGAGGGTCTTAAAATTCAACTATTTTATTATATGCCAAAATAGAACTTGACATCACGGAGATGGGCTTTACTTCCGTTTGCTATTTTAAATACTGCACTTAAGCATAGTGAGTTGTTTGGGTTCTCCGGCTCATGGAGTTTGCTGCGGCATGTTTGGTTTCTTTTCCTTGAGGGACAGAGGGGTGAAGATCTTCTAGCAAGACTTTCAGGTTTGCAGCTCAAGTACTCACAAAGCGATTGTTTCCTCTGAGGCAATCTGCCTGTAGCTCATAAAAAGGGCAATCAGGGCTTATTTATGCCTCATGATCCAGAAAACAAGGTTTCTCTAAAGCAGACAACTGGGAAAAGTGGTTGGCTTAGATGACCTTTATGTTTTCTAGGCCATACTTTTCCGAACACCCTTTCCTTTAAAATTTAAAAAAAAAAAGAATGTATATATACAAAGCTAGAAAAATCAGTCATGAATTTTATATGGAGGAACAAAAGACCCAAAATAACAAAAGCAATTCTCAGCAATAAGAACCAGGCAGCCGGGCGTGGTGGCGCACGCTTGTAATCCCAGCATTCGGGAGGCTGAAACAGGAGAATCGTGCTTCGCAGACAGCCTCAGCTACTTAGTGAGGCCCTTTGCAACTCAGTGAGACCCTGTTTCAAGATAAAGAATTAAAAAAAATAGGGCAGGGGGTGTCGTTTAGCTCGGAGGCAGAATGTCCCTGGGTTCCATCCCCAGTGCTGCCAAAAAAAAAAAAAATCATGCAAGAGGCATCATTACACACACACACACACACACACACACACACACACACGATCACAGGTTCAAGAACAACCTCAGCAAGTAATGAGACTCAATAGCCTAGCAAGACCCTGTTTCGAAAATTAAAAATAGGGCCAGGCATGGTGGCACACGCTTGTAATCCCAATACTTGGGAAACTGAGACAGAAGGATCACACAGTTTCGAAGCCAGCCTCAGATACTTAGTGAGGCTCTCAACAACTTAGTGAGACCCTGTTTCCAAATAAAAATATAAAATAGGTCCAGGATAGTAGCCCAGAAGTAGAAGGGCCCTGGGTCCCATCCCCAGTTCCACAATAAATAAATAAATAAATTAATTAATTAATTAATTTAAAAAATAGGGCTGGGGATGTAGCTTGGAGGTAGAATAACTTTGGGTTCAATCTCTCTCTCTCTCTCTCTCTCTCTCTCTATATATATATATATATATATATATATACACACACACACACATATACATACACACACATATATATACACACACATACACATACATGTGTATATATATATATATACACACACATACATAAATACCTTTAAATGCTAAAGATTAAAATCATTCTAAAACAGTTTTTTTTTTGTTCTAGACTTTGAACGCAGAGGTGGCCAGAGACATTTTACATCTGAGCTATATACCCCCAACCCTATTTTATTTTTAATTTTTAATTTTTTTTTTTTTGGTGGTACTGGGGTTCCTGGAAGCCCTTCTTCCTCCGGGCTACACTCCCAGACCTATTCTATATTTTTGAAACAGGGTCTCTTATGCCAGCACGGCTGGCTTCGAACCTGCGCGATCCTCCTGTCTCCGCCTCCCAAGCGCGGGGATTACAAGCGTGCGCCACCACGCCCGGCTATTTTTAATTTTTGAAACAGGGTCTCACTAAGTTGCTGAAGGACCTCAATAAATCGCTGAGGTTATACTCTTCCTATCTCAGACTCTCAAGTACTGTAATTACAGGCATGCACCACCAAACCTGGCTCCCAAAACAGTTTAAAAAACGATTATTACATTCTTCATAAATCTAGAAAAATCAGTCATGAATTTTATATGGAGGAACAAAAGACCCAGAGTAGCCAAAGCACTTCTCAGCAATAAGAACCACGCAGGAGGCATCACAATTCCTGACTTCAAACTCTACTACATAGCTGTAGTAATTAAAACAGTATGGTATTGGCACAAAAATAGGCACACAGACCAATGGAACAGAATAGAAGACACAGAAACAAACCCACACACTTATAGTCAAATGATCTTTGACAAAGGGGCCAAATTCATGTGCTGGAGAAAGGACAACCTTCTCAACAATGGCGCTGGGAGAACTGGCTATCTATTTGTAGAAAAATGGAACTAAATCTTTACCTCCCACCCTGCTCAGAAATCAACTCAAGATGGATCAAAGACCTGGAAGTTAGACCAGAGACTGTGACACTAATAGAGGAGGGCATAGGCTCAACACACCCAACATATAGGCACAGGTGGCACCTTCATCAACAAGACCTCCAAAGCCCAGTGAACTAGAAAGCCCAGAGATCAGTGTGGAGATTCCTTAGAAAATTGGGAATGGATCCACCACACGATCTGGCTGTACCACTCCTGGGTATCTTTCTAAAGGAGTTGAAATCAGAGAACTACAGTAATATATGCATACCCATGTTCATAGCGGCACAATTCACAATTGCCAAATTATAGAACCAATCTAGGTATCTATCAACGGATGAATGGATTACAAAATTATGGGAAATACACGCAGTGGAATTCGACTCAGCAATAAAGAAGAACGATTCCGGACAATACAATTGCTTCAGCAAGCAAAGTTGGTTAACATGCTGATATAGTTATAAAATGCCATATCTTTTTCCAAATAACTTCTTGGTTTTTATTTTTGTCTTAAACAATCCATCCAAAGAATAGTTCCTTCTGTTACTGTGTTAATTGACAAACAATGAAAATCTGTACAAAATTTCTGACATATGGATATACACAAAGGCAGCAGACATTTTTCTCTCACAACCTGAAAATTTTCTGTTGGAATGAAGGAAAGATTTTACTTAGATCTACATAGAATCAAAGGGGGGAAATTAACTTAATGCTCCTAGTGAATATAATTAACGTAAGTTTCAGGGTTAAAAGCATCGTGGTATATGCTTGTAATCCCAGGACTTGGGAGACTGGGATCACAGGATTGCTAAGGATTGCCTTAGCAATGTAGTGATACTCTCAGCAACTGAGCAAGACCCTGTTTCAAAAACAAAACAAACTGGGCGTGGTGGTATTAAAAAGGAATAATGCATGGATAGATACTATAAAGTGGATAAACCTTGAAAACACGCTAAAATGCCAGGCGTGGTGGCCCATGCTTGTAATACCCGTGCTTGGGAGGCTGAGACAGGAGGATCACACAGGTTCGAAGCCAGCCTCAGCTACTTAGTGAGGCTCTCAGCAACTTAGTGAGACCCTGTTTCCAAATAAAATATAAAATAGGTCTGGGAGTATGGCCCGGAGGTAGAAAGCCCCTGGGTTCCACCCCCAGTACCACCAAAAAAAAAAAAAAAAAAAAAAAAAAACACTAAATGAAATAAGCCAGATAGAAAAAATTCTCAAATTGTATGATTCCATTCATATAAATATCCAGAATAGGTAAATCCATAAAGAGAAAAAGCAGACTACTGGTTGACAGACATTTAAGGGAAAGAGAAATGGGAAGTAATTGCTCAATTTGTGCCTTAGCCTATTTTATGTTGCTATAACATAAAATAGTTATATTTTATGTTATATAACTAACATAGTTATATAACTATGTTAGTTCCTGAGGCTGGGTAACTAATGAAGTTATCACAGTTCTGGAGGTTGCAAAGTCCAATGTCAAAGTGGTGACATCTGGTGAGGCCTTCGTGCTATATCATCCCATCATGGTAGAAGGGCAAGAAAGTGTAAGAGTATAAAATAAGTAAGCAAGATTATAAATACATATTTCATATAATTATGTACATGCTTGGTTTTTAAAATTTATTTGTACTAGGGGTTGAACATAGAGGCTTTCTACCTCCAAGCTACGCCCCATCCTGATTTTATTTTTTTATTTGGAAACAGGGTCTCTTAAACCAGCAAGACTGGCTTTGAACCTGCGCGATCCTCCTGTCTCTGCCTCCCAAGCGCGGGGATTACAAGTGTGCGCCACCACGCCCAGCCTCTTTTTTTAATTTTTAAAACACGGTCTCACTGAGTTGCGAAGGGCCTCGCTAATTAGCTGAGGCTGTCCAAACACCTTGATCCTCCAGTCCCCACCTCCCAAATAAAGGGATTACAAACATGCACCACCAGCCTGGCCTCCGCCTCATCTTCACTTCTTTGAAGTGAACTCTAGCTTTGACATATAAGGGAGAACACGTGATATGTGTCTTGGTGGTACTGGGGGTGGAACCCAGAGGCTTTCTACCTCCGGGCCATACTCCCAGACCTATTTTATATTTTATTTGGAAACAGGGTCTCACTAAGTTGCTGAGAGCCTCACTAAGTAGTTGAGGCTGGCTTCGAACCTGTGCGATCCTCCTGCCTCAGCCTCCCAAGCGCGGGGATTACAAGCGTGCTCCACCACGCCCGGCCTGTGATACATGTCTTTCCGTGCCTGGTCTATTTCACTTAACATAATGTCCTTCAGTTCTCTGTTGATGAAAATCACAGATTTTAGTTCTTTTATGGCTGAATAAAATTCTATTGTACATGTGTATACCACATTTTATTTACCTATTCCGATGATGGGCAGGTAGGTCGATTGCATATCTTGACTTTATGAAGCACATTGGTGAACCATGAGATGCTGCTCCCTCTTCACTGTACTGATTTTCTTTCCTTTGCATATATGTCTACTAGTGGGATTGCCGTATCATATGGAGGTTCTATTTCTAGTTTTTTGAAGAACTTCCATACCGTCTTACAAAATGGCTGTATTAATTTACATTTCTATCAACAGTATATAAGAATACCCTTTTCTCCACATCCTCAACCAGCACTGGTCATCTTTAGTCTTTTTTTGTGTGTGTGTGTGGTACTGGGGATTGAACCCAGAGCATTCTACCTCTGAGCTTCACCCTCAGCCCTATTTTATTCTTTATTTTGAAAACAGATTTTAAGTTATAGAAGGTCTTACTAATTAGCTGTGGCATTACAAGCATGTGCCACCATGCCTGGCTTTATTTTTAGTCTTTTTGGTAACAACCATTCTAACTGGGGTGAAATGACATCTCGTTACAGCCTTGATTTGCATTTTCCTGATGATTAGAGATACCGAGCATTTTTTTTTCATATTTTTGTTGGTCATTTGTCTTCTTTTGAGAAATGTCTATTTAGATCGTGTGTGTGCATGCATGTGTGTATGTGTGTGCATGTGTTTTACTGGGGATTGATAAGGGGAGCTCCACTACTGAACTATACCCCAGCCCTTTATTTTTTTAATTTATTAATTTTATTTTTGTGATTCTGAGGATGGAACCCAGGGGCATTCTACCTTTAAGCTACACCCCCAGCCCTATTTTTTGGTTTTTGTTTTTTTGTTTTGTTTTTTTTTGGTGGTACTGGGGTTCCTGGAAGCCCTTCTACTCAGGGCTATACTCCCAGACCTATTTTATACTTTTTTATTTTTGGAAACAGGGTCTCTTAAGCCAGCGCTGCTGGCTTTGAACCTGCTTGATCCTCCTGTCTCTGCCTCCCATTTGGTCTCTATTTTTGAAACAGTGTCTCATTGAGTTGCGAAGGGCCTCACTAAGCAGCTGAGGCTGTCTGCGATCCTGCCATCTCCGCCTCCCCAATACTGGGATTACAGGAGTGCACCACCATGCCTGGCACCCAGCCTTTTTTATAACAGGGTCTCACTAAATTACTGTGCACTGGCCTCAAACCTGTGATCCTCCTGTCTCAGCCTCCAAGTACTGGGATTAATCAACTAATCTTTTTCAAATTCTAGACCCGAACTTCCAATTACCTGGGGGATATTTGTACCTTACTATCTCAGAGATACCTCAAATTTTACATCTTATCACTGGCTTAAAGTATTCCAATCTTATAAACAATTTGTCATTCTTTGAAAATACTATGAAAATACCCAGGCGTAGTGGCACGTGCATGTAATCCCAGTACTTGAGAGGCTGAGACAGGAGGATCACAAGTTTATTGCCAGCGTCATCTACTTAGGTGAGGCCTTCTGCAACTTAGTGAGACCTTGTTTCGAAATAAAGAATAATAAATAGAGCTGGGGCTGTAGCTCAGAGGTAGAATGCCCCTGGGTTCCATCCCTAGTACCGAAAAAAAAAAAAAGAAAAGAAAAAAAAAGTAAAAAAGAAAGAAAGAAAACACTATGGAAATAAACATCTCTGAAAGACCCAACTCAAATGTCAGCTGTTCAGTCCAGCCTCCTCTGCCTTCTTCCTGCCAGTCTCGACACTCCAGGCTTACTTAGTTCATAGCCCATAACACTCATGCACAGTTCACCATGACCTACTCTGCTAGATTGTGAGCCCTTGTTCATCATTTTTCTATTAGCATGAGCTCTGTCCTCACCAAGTAGCAAGTAACTATCAAATCAATTGATAGCTGTTGAGTTACAGTCTTTTTTTTTTTTTTTTTTTTTTTTGGCAGTGCTGGGAATTGAACCCAGGGCATCCTACCTCTGACCTATACCCCAGCCTTTTTTTTTTTTTTTTTTTTGTAGTACTGGGGTTCCTGGAAGCCCTTCTACCTCCGGGATACACTCCCACGGGCTACACTCCCAGACCTATTTTTTTACTTTTTTATGTGGAAACAGGGTCTTTTAAACCAGCGAGGCTGGCTCCGAACCAGCGCTATCCTCCTGTCTCTGCCTCCAAAGTGCGGGGATTACAAGCGTGCGCCACCACGCCTGGCTTATTTTGTATTCTTTATTTTGAAACAGTCTCACTAAATTGCAGAGGACCAGCCAGGCGTGATGGCGCACACTTGTAATCCCAGCGCTTGGGAAGTTGAGACAGGAGAATCGCACAGGTTCAAAGCCAGCCTCAGCTACTTAGTGAGGCTCTCAGCAACTTAGTGACACCCTGCTTCCAAATAAAATATAAAATAGGTCTGGGAGTATAGCCCGGGGGTAGAAAAGCCCCTGGGTTTCACCCCCAGTACCACACACACACACACACACACACACACACACACAAAAAGTTAAATTGCAGAGGGTCCCACTAAGTAAATGAAGCTGGCTGTCAATCTGTGATCCTCCCATTACAGTCATTTCAAATTAATTTACAGTCTAAATATTTGACAGTGTAACTGCTAATTAAGTACAGAATGTAACCAGAAACCTAGACCACTAGTACATTTCAAAATGCATCTGTGGTTCTTTTTAATCTTAATATATATGTGTGTGTGTGTGTGTGTGTGTGTGTGTGTGTGTGTATACACTATATATATACATATAGGTACTATGAACCTAGGGCCTTCTACCTCCAGGCTACGCCCCTAGACCCAGCCCTATTTTACCTTTTATTTGGAAACAGGGTCTTGCTAAATTGCTGAGAGTCTTGCTACATTGCTGAGATAGGCTTCAAACTTGCAATCCTCCTGTCTCAGCCTCCCAAGTACTGGGACTACAGGCATGCACCACCATGTCCAGCTAAAATGATTATTAGTGTGTGTGTGTGTGTGTGTGCGCGCGCGCATGTGTGTGTGTGGTACTGGGGATGGAATCCAGGAGTATTGTACCTCTGAGCTACACCCCAGCCCTATTTTTTAGTCTTTTTATTTTTGAAATAGGGCTTCACCGAGTTGCAAAGGGCCTTGCTCAGTAAAGAGGCTATCTGTGAACCATGACCTCCTGTCTCAGCCTCCCAAATGCTGGGATTACAAGTGTGTGCCACCACGCCTGGCTTAAAATGATTGTTTTAATTTTTTTATTTTTTTGGTGGTACTGGGGTTCCTTGAAGCCCTTCTACCTCCGGGTTACACTCCCAGACCTATTTTATATTATTTTTATTTGGAAACAGGGTCTCTTAAGTCAGCGCAGCTGGCTTCAAACCTACACAATCCTCCTGTCTCAGCCTCCCAAGCGCAGGGATTACAAGCGAGCGCCACCACGCCTGGCTAAAATGATTATTTTTTAGCCAAACTTTTCCAATCTTATCCAAAGGCACATTCTTCATAGTCATTTGCACATATGTAAATTCAAAAATTTAAAACCTAATTCAGAGCTTCACCAATGTAACCAGACTCTCAACAACCTAATGATACCCTGCTTCAAAATAAAAAATAAAAAGGTCAGGGAGTATACCTCAGAGATAGAATACCCCTGGGTTCAATCTTCAGTAACACACACACACACACACACACACACACACACACACACACACACACACACAGCTAATTCATCTTAAAATCATCTGCTCACCCAAGCATGCACCTGAACAAGTTTTGTTGTTTAGAATAGACATAAAATAAAAAATGCCCAAAGAGATCCTTTTAGAATGTATCACATATACAAAAATGTTAATAATGGGTAACCCACAAGCATGTCAACCCTGTGATCATTTTTTCCAGAAATGTTAAATGATCAAAAAGTAAGGAAAAGAAAGACATCAGACCCCTTCTGAGAGCACCGCTGCTCAGGGCATCTGAGGCTGAATAAAGAATGCTCATTTGTATGCGGGGATTAGGCTCTGTGGGCTTTCTGTTTAGTTTTGGTTCAATTTTCTTTTTTAAACTGAGCCTTAATGCCAAATCTTACTCTTTTTTTTTTTCCTTTTCCTGTTGAACTGATGCTATGTTAAGATATAAGCACAAACATCTCATAAGCGTTTTAAATCCATCCAATTGTTTGAGAAGGCATACGTGCTGGGCCACTGAAGCCAAAACATTAGGGCTAGGAATTTTGATGAAGATAATAATTGCTTACAGACCAGTTCTGTTTTAACTTGCTGAACAAAGAGCGATCTTATGCTACATTTTCACCACAGGCTTTTTCTCTGCATAATCACTACTATAATGAGCCCTTTAAAAAGGGAGATTATCTGCAGGTTAAGTAGTAAGGAAGTTATCAATTAGATTCCATCATCTTCAAAATTTTACTTACTCAAACTTTATATTATAAAAATAATTTCTGGCTCACGTAGCTTTGCTTTTATAAACCGTTTGTTTAGTGTGCCCTGCATAAATCTAGGAATGAGGACACCCAGTCCATTGTGCTGACCTGAGTGGTTCTAGAGCCTCAGATAGGACAATAGTCTCCTTGTACCTAGTTTACTTTCTAGGACATTCCTATACCTCTATGTAGTTCTGTCTTATGTCTAAAGCCACACTCAGTCTCTGGGCCTGTGTCGGCAGTGGCTCCCTCCCTCAATCTCTCCTCCAGTTACTCTCATCAGCAAAGACCCTCTAATTCAATATCCAACCATTTATTCAGAGCCTCCTCCCTGACCGGCAGTGGAGGGTGGGTGGGATGAGCTCATTTCCTCAGAGGATGCTAATACTGGTTTATTGACAACAGAAAGGATTGTCTCCGTTGTACTGCTGGTTTCATCCTGACTCTTTGGGTTTCCTATCCCCACCCCCAAGATTATATAGCTGAAAGTCCTTAAAATTGGTTAGAGTTGCAGGACTGGGTTAAGGCAATCACTCAGCAGTCTAGAAGTCGGCATGGTTTCAAGACAGAGAAAAGAGATCATGCAACAGACCAAAGTCACCAATTCATAAGACCAAGACAACTCTACACAGGGTTCCTGTGATGGCCCTGCCTGGGTTCGATGAATCCTTTGCCCTTTTAACTGGAGCCTCAAAGGCAGAACAAGCCCTCATCCAGATCTTGAGACTTCCAACTGTTGACTTCCTTCTCCCTTAGAGTGAGGAGCTAGTCATCCTACAAAGCGTTCAGTATAAGTGTATAAAAGATAGGATGATGTCTTCCAACTAAGCCTGAAACCTCATAAAGAGTGGAAGGGAGGGTGAGAAGTAGAGACCTGTGCTGTCCAGAAGGTACTACAGGGCTGGATTCTCACGGCACAAGGCCGGGTGCGACTCCGAACTGTACACACCGCCTCATCCTCCCCCACCTCCCTACCCGCTTGGTATTTGTGTGACAAGCTCCTCTGCTTTTTTGTCTCTGACCTGTTGCTTTCCTGGACCCTTGTCATTCAGAGGCCACTGGTTCTGGTCCATGGCCTTGTTCTGATCTTGGGTCATGCATCTACTCCCAGTGTGACCCCCTCATCTGGCTGCAGACCCCAGCCTTGGCCTGCTCACAAATGCACTCTCTCGCCACCCATTTCCATGGCGTCCATCTCAGGCTCGCTGCTCCTGGCCCTTCTTCAACAAGCCACTGCCACCTACAGTTCTAGTGCTGGCCAGAATTATACGATCTCTTTTAGATCATTCTGGAAGGACAAACGAATCAAGTAATGATTCATTTATTTAACAATACTATGCAGAGAAGATAGAAATTTGCTCACAAGAAGTTGTAACATGTGCATCAAGTTATTATATTTCTCTGTAGACCATTTTTCATCTTTAATATATTTTTATGGTACTGGGATTGAACCCAGAGGCATTCTACCTTCAGGTTACACCCCCTGCCTGATTTTTATTTCTTATTTGGAAACAGGGTCTCACTAGGTTGATGAGAGTCCCACTACTTGCTGAGGCTGTCCTCGAACCTGTGTCCTCCTGTCCCAGCCTCACAAGTGCAAGGATTGCAAGCGTTCACCATCAGGCTCGGCTTTCATCTTTGTGTGTGTGTGTGTGGGGGGGGTCTGGGGATGGAACTCAGGGGCATTCGACCTCTGACCTACACCCCCTGCCCTATTTTTTATTCTTTTATTTTGAAACAGGGTCTCACTAAGTTGCGGAGGGCCTCACTAAGTAGCTGAGGCTTTCTGGCAACCTTGATCCTCCGGTCTCAGGCTCCCGAATGCTGGGATTACAAGCGTGTGCCACCATGCCTGGCTGGCTTTCATCTTTAATATAATGGACACTGCATTCTCTCAGAGATATAGTTATACTTAGTTAACATGAATTCTGGGGTTGAAATAAAGCTATAACACACTCCTGCATTCCTAACTGCATAACGGTATTAAAAACACCTGGAAAAAATTAGCTCCATAAAAGAAATATAAATGTTGAGTAATTTATTTTACCAATATAGTGTCTCTGCCCCTTTCCAAAACATTTTAGAATTGTGATCTAGAACAAAACATACTGTAAATAGAGTAGAGCATATTCTTCTGAAGAAACTCAGTTGCGGGTTCTTTTTCATGGTGAAGCACGATTTGGGAAATGTGGACAATTATCCCATAATTAACAGGTTTTGTGCACTCACGATATAATTGCATCGAGTTTTCTGAAAGAGAAACTTATCTGAACATACTTATGGGAAAGGAATATTCTTCTGAGTGTACTTTATTGGGTTAACTCACTTTAAGGCGCTGACTTTTCTACTAGCAAATTACTAAAACAGATGCATTTTCCTCTTAAAGACAAGCATTTTCATTGCTCTAATATAAAGAGTATAATTCTGGAGTATCATATAAAGTATGCTTCTAAAATCTGAAAGAGTTAAAGGAGATCCCTCGTCTCAATTCCTAGGAGATGCTGTGTCTGGGAAGGGTAAACAGAAGCAAATAGTTTCCTGAAATTGTGCCAGGGCTACATGTCAACTGCCTGGCAGGAAATGCTTTTGGAGGACCTAGATAAACAGACTATCATCTTTTTTTTTTTTTTTTGAAAACATTCCCTTTGGTTTCTTACAAAACAAACGCACTGAATTTAACCAGTATCATGCACACACTATGCAGAAAAGGACTCTGAGAATGTTTAAATAATGGTACCTGCAGAAGCTATGACAAGTAAATCGACTGCACTTCAGTGTGTGTGTGTGTGTGTGTGTGTGTGTGTGTGTGTGTGTGTGTGTGTGTGCGTATGTGCGCTAATGACTGAGCCGGCTCCGTTTAGGAGTTTCACGAATTGAAACTCCTAAACGGAGCCGGGCGTGGTGGCGCACGCTTGTAATCCCAGCATTCGGGAGGCCGAGACCGGAGGATCCAGTTCACGGAAGGCCTCAGCTCCTTAGTGAGGCCCTCCGCAACGCAGTGAGACCCTGTTTTATTTATTTATTTATTTATTTATTTATTTATTTATTTATTTATTTATTGGTGGTACTGGGGTTCCTGGAAGCCCTTCTACCTCGGGGCTACACTCCCAGACCCATTTTATACTTTTTTTAATATTTGGAAACAGGGTCTCTTAAGCCAGCAAGGCTGGCTTCGAACCTGCGTGATCCTCCTGTCTCCGCCTCCCAAGCACGGGTACAAGCATGCGCTACCATACCCGGCGACCCTGTTTTCAAAATAAAGAATAAAAAATAGGGCAGGCAGTGTAGGTTGGAGGTCGAATGCCCCTGGGTTCCATCCCCAGACCCACAAAAAAAAAATAAGTAAAAATTGAAAATTGAAAATTTATTTATTTGTTATGGAGGATTGAACTCAGGGGGAATATACTTCTGAGCTACACCCTCAGCTCTATCTTATATTGATTTATTGGTTGTGGTACTGGATATTGAACCCAGGAGCATTCATTCTACCTCTGAGCTACACCCCCAGCCCTATTTTTTTATTCTTTTTTTTTTTTTTTTTTTTTTTTTTTTGCTGGACTGGGGATGGAACCCAGGAGCCTTCTACCTCTACCTCTGGGCTACACTCTCAGACCTATTTTATATTTTATTTGGAAACAGGGTCTCTTAAGCCAGCTGAGGCTGGCTTTGAACCTGAGCAATCCTCTTTCTCAGCCTCCCAAACCCAGGAAAGGGGGATCATAAGCCTGCGCCACCATGCACAGCTTTTTTTATTCTTTTTTTGGAAACAAGTTCCTCACTGAGTAGCTGAGGCTGGCTGTAAACCTGTGATCCTCCTGTCTCAGCCTCCCAAGTACTCCCAAGCATGTGTCACCATGCCTGATACCATAGCCCATCTGATAATGAAATGTTTAACTTCTTGTGTTTATACACATATGGGTGTTGTGTGGACCTGATTGGATATAAAATTAAAATACAATATCAAAAAAAGATGTCGAGCCTGGTGGCACACGCTTGTAATCCCAGCATTTGGGAGGCTGAGAAAGGAAGATCGTGGTTCACAGACAGCCTCAGCTACTTAGTGAGGCCCTTTGCAACTCAGTGAGAGCCTGTTTCAAAATAAAGAATAAAAATAAGGCTGGAGGTGTAGCTCAGAGGTAGAATGCCTCTGAGTTCCATCTCCAGTACTGCAAAAATTAAAATTAAAATTAAAATTAAAAGTAGCTTGGGGTAGCTGAGCACAGGTAATCCCAGCTGTAATCCCAGCACTTGGGAGGCTGAAATAGGAAGATTGCAGGGTCAAGGCCAGTGCATGGTAACTTAGCCTGACCCTGTTTAAAAATAAAAATTAAGTCAGACATTGTGGCACATGCTTGTAATCCCAGTATTTGGGAGGCTGAGACAGGAGGATTGCAGGTTTGAAGCCACCCTCAGCAGGTTAGTGAGGCTATCAGCAACTTAGTGAGACCCTGTTTCAAAATAAAATATAAAAATAGGTCTGGAGGTATAGCTCAGAGTAAGAAGGCCCCTGGGTTCCATCCCCAGTACCACAAAAAAAAAAAAAAAAAAAAAACACTGGGAGTGAGCCGGGCGTGGTGGTGCATGCTTATAATCCCAGCATTCAAGATGTTGAGACTGGAGGATCACAGTTCGCAGACAGCCTCAGCTACTTAGTGAAGCCCTTTACAATTCAGTGAGACCCTGTTTCCAAATAAAGAATAAGAAAATAGGGCTGGGAGTGTAGCTTGGAGGTAGAATGCCACTGAGTTCCATCCCCAGTACCGGAAAAAAAAAAAAAAAAGACACTGGGAGTGTAGCTCAGAGGTACACTGCCTCTGGGTTAAAAAAAGAAAAAAAGGCTGGGGGGTGTGGTTTAATGGTAAAGAAGCCTCAGGTTCAATCACCAGTACAGGGGGGGAAAAAAATCTTCCCACAAAGAAAAGCCCAGACTCAGATTGTTTCAGTCCAACATATAAGAATAATACCATTTCTGGCTGAGCGTGGTGGCGCACGCTTGTAATCCCAGCATTTGGGAGGCTGAGACAGAAGGATCGCAGTTCTCGGACAGCCTCAGCTACTTAGTGAGGCCCTCTGCAACTCAGTGAGACCCTGTTTCAAAATAAAAAGAGTTAAAAATAGGACTGAGGGTATAGCTCAGTGGTAGGATACCCCTGGGTTCAATCCCTGGTACCGTTAAAAAAAAAAAAAAAGTCTGGGAATGTAGGTCAGTGGTAAAGAACTTGCCTAAAATGCACAAGGTCTCTGATTCAATCTCCAGCAGTACAAAAAACAAAAACAAAGACAAAATCCTCAATATTATTAAGATTGCAATTATCAGCCGCTGGGCATGGTGGCACAGGTTTGTAATCCCAACATCTGGGAGTCGGAGACCGGAGAATCACAGTTCGTGTACAGCCTCAGCTACTTAGCAAGGCCCTTCACAAGTCAGTGAGACTCTGTTTCCAAAAAAAAAAAAAAAAAAAACCTAAAAAATAGGGCTGGTGGTATAGCTCAGAGGTACAATGCCCCTGAATTCCATCTCCAGCACAAAAAATAAAAAATAAAAGATCGCAATTCTCCCCAAATTGACCTATATATTCAATGGAAGCTCCACCAAAACCATAACTTGCATACAGAAATTGACACGTATTTTAGAAATACAAATGACCTAGAACACCAGAACAATTTTGAAAGTGAAGAACATAGCTGGTGCACTTATACCTATTAATTTCCAAACTTACTCTAAAACTGCAACAATAAGGACTGGCATTTAGCTCAATGGGACAGAATTAAAAGTCCAGAAATTAACTCAGACTTATAGTCAGATGACTTTCGACAAAGATGCCAAGACAATTTAACAAGAATAGGCTAGTCTTTTAGACAAAAAGTAGTGAGGCAATTGAACATTCTCAAATAAAGAGATAAATTTAGACCCTTGCCTTGTAATGTACACAAATATTAATGCAAAATTGCATACAATGATTCATTCAATTATTTGTTTAGCAGTACTAGAAATTAAACCAGAGCTGCACTATATCCTCAGCCCTTTTATTTATTTATTTATTTATTTATTTATTTATTTATTTATTTATTTATTTATTTTGTGGATACTGGGGATGGAACCCAGGGGCATTCTACCTTTGAGCTACATCCCAGCCCTATTTTTTTTTTTTTTAAATCAGGGTCTCACTGAGTTGCAAAGGGCCTCTACTAAGTAGTACCTGAGGCTGTCCTCAAACCGTGATCCTTCTGTCTCAGCCTCCCAAATGCTGGGATTATAAGCGTGAGCCACTGTGCCCAGCTTTCAGTCCTTTTTAAAATTTTAGGTTGAAATAGGATCTCACTAAGTTATACAGACTGGCCTTGAAATTGCCATCTTCCTGCCTCAGCCTCCCAAGTAGCTGAGATTACAGGCCTAGCAAAATGCCATACATTTTAAAAACTAAAATATAAACTCTTAGGAAAAACAGAAAAATATTTCTATGACCTTGGGGTAGGCAAGAATTTCTTAGCTATGATACCCAAAACACAATCCATTAAAGAAGAAAATAAATAAATTGGACTTCATCATCAAAATTTTAAATGTTTATTTATTTTCTTATTTATTTATTAATTTATTTAATTTTTGGTGGTACTAGGGATGGAACCCTTCTATCTCCGGGCTATGCTCCCAGACCTATTTTTTAATATTTTTTATTTGGAAACAGGATCTCTTAAGCCAGCAAGGCTGGCTTTGAACCTGAGTGATCTTCCTGTCTCTGCTTCCCAAGCCTGGGGATTACAAGCATGGGTCACCACACCCAGCTTAAATGTTTATTTTATTTTATTTATTTAATTTTTTTTTTTGGTGGTATTGGGGGTGGAACCCAGAGGGGTTCTACCTCCAGGCTATACTCCCAGACCTTTTTTTTATATTTTATTTGGAAAAAGGGTCTCACTAAGTTGCTGAAAGCCTCATTAAGTAGCTGAGGCTGGCTTCGAACCCATGCGATCCTCTTGTCTCAGCCTCCCAAGTGCGGGGATTACAAGCGTGTGCCACCATGCTCAGCTAAATGTTTATTTTTTTAAAAGACATCATTAAGAAAGTAAAAGCATGACACAGACTTGGATACATCTGATAAAGAATTCTTGTCCAGAACTGGAACTCTTATAACTCAATAAGAAAACACATACAGGCACACCAGATCAAAAAATGGACAAGATTTGAATAGAGACATTTCACCAAAGAAGAAATAGAAATGGCTAATAAGTACCAAAAAAAAGGTATGCGATATCATTAGCTGTTAAGGAAATAACACATTAAAATCACAATGAGCTATCACTAGAATGACTCTAATAAAAACGACAATAACAAGCATTAGGGAGAAGGTAGAAAAACTGGGGCCCTTATATATTACTTGTTCTTTTTATGTGTGTGGGGTACTGGGGATTGAACCTAGGGATGCTTCACCTTTGAGTACACCCCCAGCCCTAGCTTTTTTATTTTTTTATTTTTATTTTTTGAAACAGGGTCTAAGTTGCTGAGGATTTTACTAAATTGCTGAGGCTGGCCTCAAACCTACAATCATCCTGTCTCTGCAACCAATTTTTTAACAGGTTGTGAACGTTAATTCTTGTAAGTTGGATTCATTTTCTTTAATCTTTATAATCAAGATGACACTTTTGATAATGGGTTTCTTTCACTCCTCAATAACCCAGTGAGTTGATGTAACCAGGGAAAATTAATGACCTAATGACTCGGAGTTTATACTGCTTTATAAGACTGTAAGATTCTAATCCCTTAAGTCTGCTAGAGAAATAAAAATGCCACCTATCAAATAAAATGACTTGTACATTCTCTGATTTGTACAGTATAAATCATTGTCTCATTCTGACACGATATCTACTTTTGCATCCTGGGCTTTTAACTTTTGTGTGTGTGTGTGTGTGTGTGTGTGTGTGTGTGTGTGTGTGTCCTTCTTCACAGAAAAAAAAATAATTTACATTTCTCTTCACTAGACTTATTTTTTTTTCCTCAAAGAGTTCCCCCCAAATTCCCATTACTAATCTCTTCCTTCAGCTCTCAAGAATAAAGATTTCCTCCAACTCAATCATATTCTCCAATACATATAACCTAGCAAATAACTTCCATCTATTCTCTGTAACGAATTCACCCTGGTGAAGCGGGAGAGCCACAGAGGTTTGTTTCTCTGGGAACCCACCACATTTCCAATTCGTTGCTTTCCTGCCACTCACTTTTCCTTTTCCAAGGCGCATCGGTGGCTTTTAGAAGTACCTGGCTTATGCCGGGTGTGGTGGCGCACGCTTGTAATCCCTTGCGCTTGGGAGGCAGAGACAGGAGAATTGCGCAGGTTCGAAGCCAGCTGCACTGGCTTAGGAGACCCTGTTTCCAAATAAAAAGTATAAAATAGGTCTGGAAGTGTAGCCCGGAGATAGAAGGGCTTCCAGGAACCCCAGTACCACCAAAATAAATTAATAATTACATACATACATCTACAAATAGATTTACAAATAGGAAAATAAAAATAAATGCAAGCTGGGCAGAGTAGCACATGCCTATAATCCTAATACTTGGGAGTGCAGAGATAGAATTGCAGGTTCAAGAGCAGCCTGGGAAAACTAGGAAGACTCTGTTCTAAATAAAATATTGCTGGGGTGTAGCTCGGAGGTAGAAAGCCCCAGGCTTCAATCCCCACATACCACAAAATAAATAAACAAATGCAAAGACTTAATTTAGTAGCAGACTTTAGGCCTCAGTTTCATCTCAGCCACCTTCTTTCTCACATATTTCTAAATGTTAAATTTTAGGAAAATGTATTCACAACTGAATATTCATTACATTCATTAAAGTGCATGTAGGTAGACTGTGTGTGTGTGTGTGTGTGTGTGTGTGTGTGTGTGTGTGTGTGTGTGTGACTGGGGACTGAACCCAGGGCCATTCTACTTCTTAGTTACACCCCCAGCCCTTTTTATTTTTTTGTTTTGAAACAGTTTCACTAAGTTGCTGAGACTTGCTACATGTCCTGCAGCCTGAGTTCCTCCTGTCTCTGCCTCCTAAGTACTGGGATTACCTGTGTGTACCACCACGCCTGGCTGACTTTATTCTTTTTTCTTTTTTCTTTTTTTTTTCCTTGTCAGCTCTTGCAGGGAGTGATGGTGGGGAGGCTGAGAAGGAGGATCAAAGGTTTGAGGCCAGCAGCACCTGTCAATTTAGTGAGATTCTATTTCAAAATAAAAAATAAAATAGGGTTGGGGTGTGGCTTAAAGGTTTAATCTTCTGTCCCACAAAATAAATAAGTAAACAAACAAACAAACACAATCAGCTCTTACCTGACCTAGCAAAGGGTCTATTTAAAAATTAAGTCAGAGCTGGGCATGGTGGGGCACATCTGTAACCCCAGTACTTGGGAAGCTAAGACAGGAAGATAATAAGTTCAAGGCCAGCCTCAGCAACTTAGTGAGGCCTTCTGAAACTTAAGAGACACCCTGTTTCAAACTAAAAAATAAAATAGGTGTGGGGGTATAGCCCAGAAGTAGAATATCCTTGGGTTCAGTCCCTAGTACCACGCCCACAAAAAAAATCAGAGTAATTTCAATAAATAGGCATTAAATAGCCACTCCTTAACAGATCTCGGACTACTTTGGGACCCATAAGGAACAGTTTCCACCTTCAAGGAGTTGAGTTTACAGGCTGTTGGAAGTGAACCATAACAGCCCATAATATAAATGATATAGGGATAAGTATCACAATATTAAAAAAATGAAATCAAGCCGGGCGTGGTGGCGCACTTGTAATCCCAGCATTCGGGAGGCTGAGACAATAGGATCAATGGTTCGCAGACAGCCTTAGCTACTTAGTGAGGTCCTTTGCAACTCAGTGAGACCCTGTTGTCCCGTCCCTAAGGCTCTGTCCTGCAGAGCCTCGGGGAAAAAAGACACAAACACCGAGTCTGCTGATGATACTTCTTTAATGCTTCCCCTTCAATGCGCACAGCAGGCAAATATATATCAGTCTCATAACCCCTCCCTCATCACTCCACCAACCCCAAGCTTCCCACAGATAGGGCATACACATTTCTAACCCTCTCATAGGCGGGCTGGTGGTAGCACGGGGCGCTGCGTCACTGATCATCCGTAGGGCGCCTGATAGGGCTCACTGCACAGGCTCAGGGCACCGCCAGCCTCGTGAGCCTCGTGACTTGGCAACATGCCTAGGCGCCATCTTGAGCCACCGCCCCATCCCGGTCTAGCCGAGCAGGCCCTGACACCCTGTTTCAAAATAAAGAATAAAAAAATAGGGCTGGGTAGCCAGACATGGTGGTGCACGCTTGTAATCCCTGCACTTGGGAAGCTGAAACAGGAGGATCATGCAGGTTCGAAGCCAGTCTCAGCTGGCTTAAGAGACCCTGTTTCCAAATAAAATATAAAATAGGTCTGGGAGTGTAGCCCGGAGGTAAAAGGCCCCTGGGTTCCAAGCCCAGGACCACTAAAAAAAAAAAAAAAAATAGGGCTGGGGGTGTAGCTCTGAGGTAGAATGTACCTGGGTTCCATTCTCAGTACTCCAAATATATATATTTGGTAAAGGTTTCAAAGAGTTGACTTGATGAAAATTAATTAATGCTTCAGTTGAAATGGAATAGATGGGAGAGGTGTAGTAACAGAGTCCTGGAAAGCACAATGAGGTGTGGCTGCAGGCTCCAGTGAGTGAGGACAAACCACGTAACCAGGCTGAAGTCTGACTGTTTATTGAGCATCTACTACACGCCAAGTACTATTAAAGCACTTTGATCCTCACAACCTCGTGAGGATATACTATTATTATTACCATTTTATAGATGACACAATTGAAGTATAGAACAACGTAAGTAACCTGCTCGTGGTTGCACATTCACAGCTAAAAATTCTGGGGCCAGGATCTTGAAATCAATAAATAATAAAGAAGACTAAATTCTGCCCCACCCTCAAGCACACTCACTGTAAAAGCAGCTAACAGCATATTCTCTACCTCTTTTCTCATCAATTCCTAGGCGATTTTTCAAGACCTAGCTCAAATACTACTTTCTCTCCAAAGTCTTCCTGATCCTCTCAGCTGAACATAATCTCTTCCTAAGCTCCACAGAATTTTATCTGCAGCAGTTGATGGCACGTCATAACACCTTCTTCCCGGCACTACACATTTCATGTACATCATTTCCTCTTTTTTCTTCTTCTTTAGTCTGATCCACTTTCTACGCTTCAAAACTCTCAGGAACAGTGCCTGTCACTTACTAATGCTAGCTGAATCTATAGAGCATTTATTCTTTTTTTGGGGGGGGGAGATCCCGAGTATTGAACCCAGAGGTGTTCTACCTCCAAGCTACACCCCCAGACTTTCTTACTTTGAAACAAGGTCTTGCTAGGTTGCTGAGGCTGGCTGTCTTCAAAACTGCTTTCTTCCTGTCTCAATTTCCCAAGTATGGGGATGACAGGCGTGCACCACCACACCCAGCTTATAGAGTGTTTATTCTTTGCAAAGCATTGTGTTAAGCATTTTAAAGGAATTATCTCACAAAAGATTTACACCAGCCCAATCCAATAGCTATTTTCAGCTGCTACTTGTGACAGATAACGTATTAGATGTACCTTAAATTCAGTGATAAACATAGATGTGGTTCTTGCCTTCCAAAAGCTGACAGTTTAAGGAGGTTGGTATATCAATATCCCAGGTATAAAGATGAGAAAAAGTGAAGCTCAAAGAAATAAAGTGTTTGCCCAGAAGCACACAGCAAAAGAAAAAAAGGTGGTAGAATTCAGCATATAACTACTAAGGTTTTTTTTTTTTTTTTTTTTTTTTTTTTTTTTTTTTTTTTGGTGGTACTGGGGGTGGAACCCAGAGGCTTTCTACCTCTGGGCTATACTCCCAGACCTTTTTTTTTTATATTTTATTTGGAAACAGGGTCTCACTAAGTTGCTGAGAGCCTCACTAAGTAGCTGAAGCTGGCTTCAAACCTGTGCGATCCTCCTGTCTCAGCCTCCCAAGCGCGGGGATTACAAGCGTGCGCCACCACGCCCGGCTACAACTACTAAGTTCTAAAGGAGGCATCTGATAAATGTGTCTGAGAGGAAACTTTGGTAATACTTCTAAAAGGAAACATCACCTTTAGGATAATGCTAGGTTCCACCCACTACTTTTTTTAGGAGAAAGCAGGAATTGAGCAAAAACAAAAGTACAGCTGGAGACTAGTAGTTATCCTAAAACCAGGCAGCTCATCCCTGCTAATCAAGATAGCTCATCTGTTGAGATTACCTGAGGACCTAGGATCTCCTTGTGTCCTTTAAAGTGCCCGGCTACCCACAAGTAGTGTCCCTTAAAATGGGCCCTCCTGAGCATCAGTGCTCCGCTGCTCCCTGGGTGGTGTAGCTGAATTATTAATTAGCTCTGAGACCTTGGGCTTCTCCCCTACAGCCCCTCCTACAGAGGGGCTAAAAATGCACGCGGTCCTTACTCTAAAAAGGTGCAATTAAACTAGGCGCGGTGGCGGTGCTTGTAATCCCAGTACTTGCGAGGGAGGATCACAGGTTCAAGGCTAATTTAGCAACGCCCTGTTTCAAAATAAAAGGGCTGGGAGTGAAGCTCAGTGGTAGAGCGTTGTTGGTTCAATCCTAGCCACACATACAAAAAAATAATAATGATGGTGCAATTATTCTTGAAAGGTAGATTCAAGCTCCAAATATTCTTGAAAAGTGATTCAAGCTCCAAGAGAAAAAGCCTCTAAAAATGCGCAAATTGGACCTCCCCACCCGGAAGAGTGAGGGAGAGCGGATTAGAGACCCTGCCGCTCCTCGGGCGCCCCCTGCCGGGTGGGCCAGGAACACCTGCCCTCCGGCGGGGACCCGCGCGTCCCCGGCCCACAACCCCGCCTTCGCTGGCCTCCCTCCGGAGCTGTCAGACTGGCCAGACGGAGCCCTCCTGTCCAGATGCCATCTCGGCGGCCGCACGGTTTGACTTTGTCTAACCACCTCAAAGTGAGGATGAGTACCGACACCGCAGAATCGAGACCAGCCAAAAGAGGCGCTGGTGACACTGGTCTTAGTCCCCACGATTTTTTAGTCCAACAAGAGACCACCTGGTGTCTTCAGGCCAGGTTCACCAAGCTGAGGTGCGCAGGACCTTTGAGCGCCAGGCCCCTTGGCTGGGGGTTCGGCCCTGGAAACCCGGGGCCCAGCAGTTGGCTTGGTAACCCGCGCGGGTCGCGCGCCCGACGCCCCGCCCCCGACGCCCCGCCCCCGACGCCCCGCCCCTGACGCCCCGCCCCCGACGCCCCCGGCCTTCCACCAATCGCCTGCCCCGCCTCCAGCCCCGCCTCCAGCCCCGCCCCCGACGCCCCCGGCCTTCCACCAATCGCCTGCCCCGCCTCCAGCCCCGCCCCCGCCCCGCCCCGAGAGCGCTGCGAGCGCCTGGAGCCGAGGCGGGCGAGGTCCCGCCCAGGGAGGGCGCGGAAGTGGCCCCGAAAGGCCCCGGCGCCCGCCCGAGTGCGCGTTGGGGCAGGCGGGGAGCGGTGGTGGCCGGGGAGGCCGAGGCGCGGGCCCCCGCCTGCAGCTGGAGCCGGATCGGGGCGGTCTGGCTGACCCGCCGGTGTCTGTGGGTCTGTGCCCGCCCAGGGAGACATGGAGAGCTGTTTGGCGGCGGCGGCGCTGAACGGGGTGGACCGACGTTCCCTGCAGCGCTCGGCTAGGCTGGGGCGAGAAGTGCTGGCGCGGGCCAAGAGGAGGGCAGTGGACTGGCATGCTCAGGAGCGTCCCAGAGGCAGCGTGGGGGCCCATTTTTGGGAAGGATCCTACCAAGAAAGACGGCCCCTTCTCCCAGGAGAGGTGAGGGCCAGGTGCTGGGGACCAGCCTGTCATTTGCCCGGCGGTGGCCTGCCGGCATCCAGGGATCCCACCCTTGGTTGGAAGATGGAAACTATCAGAGTAATGAATGGAAAATATTTTGAACTTACTTTTGACAGATTCTTGCTGGGTAGCGGTAGAATGATAGTGCTTGGTTTTGGCTGATTCCTTTAAAAAAAAATTCTTACATGCTACCATCTGATACTCGAGGAAACCCAGCCAGCAAACCCTTTTTTTTTTTTTTTTTTAGGTCTTGGATAAGTTGTGTGGCTCTTTTACTGAGTTGAAATTCTTTCTCATTAAGAACCTTGTAACTGGCCAGGCGTGGTGACGCACTCTTGTAATCCCAGTATTAGGAGGCTGAAACAGGAGGATCCCACAAGTTCGAAACCAGCCTTAGCTACTGAGTGAGGCTCTCAGCAACTTAGTGAGACCGTTTCCAAATAAAGTATAAAATAGATCCGGGAGTATAGCCCCGAGGTAGAAAAGCCCCTGGGTTCCACCCCCAGTACCATAAATAAATAAATAAATAAATAAATAAACCTTGTTACTCCTGAAGTAAAAAGGCTATTTCCAAAATGGCTTCATTCTCTAGAAGGGAATCCTAGATCTCACCCTTGACTTGCCTTCTATTCAAATAGAGAGAAGAAGGGCGCCCAACCCTTAGTGCTTCCTTCAGAACAATGGCTGAATTCATGGACTATACTTCAAGTCAGTGCGGGGTAAGTCGGGTAAGAAGGAAGCCTTGCCCCTGATCGCCGACCTATGAACTCATTGTGGATCTTTCTGGAATTTGGGGAGAATCGGTATACTCGTATGTCCCCTCCCGTGCAGGCCTTCATGCAAGTTAGAAGTCATTCCCAACTCTGGAATTGAGGATACAGCAGGGAACAAGCCAAAAAACATCTCCATCCTCATAGAGCTTTCAGTCTAGTTGCGGGAAATAGCTTATTTGCTGAATTCTAAATTAAAACAAATATTTTTAAACTTTGAACTGAAGTTAAAAACAAAAACATTCCTCTGGATCACTCTAAACTGGAACTTGGCCTCTTTGTTTTCAAACTGTATTTAAATAAAAACTGAAAGTGTGTACATTAGATCTTAACCTCTGATGTTGTTTCAAGTCCCTGGCGATTGTTTAAGTGTGTCCTGGTAGGTCTATTAGGAGGTTGTCGGTGACAGTGATGATTATGTAGAACAGATGTAGATCCCGGGTCAGGGGCTTGTGGTTCCTATGAATCAGACCCATGTTCTGCTCCCGACTGGCTCTAATGTCTTTGACCTAAGACATCATCAGAACAAGGAGAACCCGGGGAAAGCACTGGGCACCTGGGGCTTATTGATGCATTTTAGCTTACCATTGTAAAGGTAAGGTTTCCTTTTCCTCTTTCTTTCTTTCTTTCTTTCTTTCTTTCTTTCTTTCTTTCTTTCTTTCTTTCTTTCTTTCTTTCTTTTGTGGTACTGGGTATGGAACCCAAGAGCATTCTACCCCCAAGCTATACCCCAACCCTATTTTTTATTCTTTATTTTGAAACAGGGTTTCACTAAGTTACGGAAGGCCTCACTAAAGTAGCTGAGGTTGGCCGCAAACCTGCGATCCTCTTGTCTCAGAAAAGTTAAAGCCAGGTGTGGTGGTGCACAGCATTCAGTAATCCCAGCATTCAGGAGGCTGAGATCTGAGGATCGCGATTTGCGGCCAGCCTTAGCTACTTAGTGAGGCCCTCCGCAACTTAGTGAGACCCTGTTTCAAAAGAAAGAATAAAATTTAGGGCAGGGGGTGTAGCTCGGAGGTAGAATGCCCCTGGGTTCCCTCCCTAGACCTGCAAAAAAAAAAAAAAAAAAAAAGTTAAGGTTTCTCAAGTCCTTTCTAGACTTCACGGGCTTCTTTGGTTTCCACTGAGAGATGAACACCAGCAAATCATCATAGTTTGCAAGATTTAATTGAGGTTTTGCTACCATTTGTTGAAGGAGGGTGAACAAAGGTTTTTTTTTTTTTTTTTTTTTTTTACTATTTTTTTAATGGTGCATTATAGTCTCACCAATAATAGTGACATACATGCACACAACAATTGGTGGGCTTTCCCCCTGAACAAAGGTTTTAATAAAGTCCCTTTCTGAAAGACCCATATACTTAAGTCTTCTTTAAGTACTTTAGAGGGAACATTGAAGGCAGACCAGTTAACACTGAAGGAAATCGCCTGCATGAAAAGTGTACTCTTCCTTTTGAAGTAACACCAGACTCCCGTCTCTTCTAGCCTTACCATCCTGTGAGCCTTCTATGACTGTGAGCATACTGCATTATAAAGGAGAAGGAAGTGCATCCCTTGTTTCTATCCTGCTACTCCGTTTCATATATTAAGATCTCAACTCTTAGCAGGCGTGGTGATGCATGCTTATAATCCCTGAAACAGGGGGATTGCAGGTTTGAGGCTAGCCTCAACGACTTAGTGAGGCCCTCTGCAATTTAGACCTTGTTTCAAAATAAAGAATAAAAAATAGGGCTGCGGGTGTTAGCTCAGTGGTAGAATGCCTCTAGATTCAATCACTGGTAACACACACACACACACACACACACACACACACACACACACGTCTTAACTCTTAATCTTTCTACTTCTCTCATTAAAATCCCCATGACAAGAATAGCATTCCAACCAATGAGATATGGCCCAAAAGACATTTTCATGTTCTTCTTTGTCCTGAGATAGTTGTAGAAAAATCTACAACCTCAGCTCTACTGTGAAGTGATTAACTTAAACACTCGGTTCATGGTTTAGTAAAAGGAATAATATTTGTCTTTGGTCTGAGGTTTAGCAAATTGGTGTTCTTCATGTTGGTTTTCAGGTCATGCTTTAGTTCAGGTCTGTTTGGAAAGGAGTCTCATGACTACTTTGCTTTCTAGAGTCTAGAAGAGCACTCAGGACTTGCCTCCACAGCTTTGAAGCAGTCCCTAAAATGTATCATCAGATCTATGTTTTGAGTGCTTTCCTTGGCTTCTCCCTGCAGTATGTTCAAAACAAGCAGGCCTGTGATGTCTTCATCATTAGTCATTATCAAGGGCAAATCTGAGGTTAACTTCGAGGGGGAGGAAGGAAATAGACAAGAAAAATGTGTTTTCTGATCCTTTGGATTATTATGAAACTGGAGACCTCTCCTCCCACTCCCCTGCATGGGAACCTTGGGGAGACGGGCTCCATAGCTCTGGGGTTTATGTTTCATTTCCTGCTGTATTTCTAAATCCCAAGGAAATGTGTCCCTCTTTTCCCATGTCCTTGTCTGAGATTTAGACAGTAAACATGGAACTCCTCATCAGAATTTATCAGAAAAGGAAAGGACACGTATATTTGACATTGAGGTAAAGATGTTTAAATTGTTTAACCTGGCTGAGAATGTGGTCCAGCCCACCTTTAGCTGGCCAGAGTCCTTGCCCTCCAGAGGCAGCAGATGGCAGCAAAGTAATGCCAAATGCAGTTTCCTTCTCCGAGCCACTTGGCCCAGGCTGTAGCTTGTTCTGTCAAATGCATAGGTGAAAGTGCTGTAATCCCAGTACTTGGGAGGCTGAGACTAGAAGATCAAGGCCAGCCTCGGCAAGCAGTGAGATTTCCATCAATCTGGTGAGACCTTGTTTCCAAATAAAACTAAAATAGGGCCAGGGAGATAGCTCAGGTAGAATGTCCCCGGGTTCAATCCTCAGACACACACACACACACACACACACACACACACACACACACACTGTCCCTGGGTTCAATACACACACACACACACACACACACACATACACACACACACACCACATTTGCCTTTGTGTTCTTGCCCCTTTGATAATGTTTTGCCCAAGTTTTTTTTGTTATTATTATTATTATTATTATCATTATTATTATTATTATTATTATTATTATTGCAGAACTGGGATTGAATCCAGGGGCATTCTACCTCTGAGCTACACCTTCAACCCTATTCTTTATTCTTTATCTTGAAACAGGGCTTCACTAAGTAGCTGAGACTGGCCAAGAACCTGTGATCCTCCCATCTTAGCCTCCCAAGTACTGGGATTACAAATGTGTGCCACCATGCCCCGCTCAAGTATTGCTCTTTTAAAAAAAATTGACCAGATGACTTGGTTACCCAATGTCTTTCACATTACTTCTCTAGAAATACTACTCATCTGTGCCAGATGAAGGAGGGGCAACCCACGTCTATCGGTACCACAGGGGGAAGTTGGAGCTCCCCACGTGCTCATACGCAGAGCACGGTGAGGTACGTATCTTCAAATTGGCCTGCACTCTGTGCTCTTTTTGGGGCACTCCTGCTGGACTCTTTATCATCAGAGGCCTGTGTAACTCAGTATTATAGCGCTCAACAGAAATGTATCAACTCACAGCTTTAGAGAACTTATTGCAGTAATTATGAAATAGTAATTTGTCCAAATCAGGAGCCTGGTTTCATTGTAGCATCTTTAGTTGAACCTGCATCACTGGGCTGTGGGATTCTTGGGTCTGCTTAAAGAAAGAGCTTTATATGTCTTCTTCTACATTTAGGGATAGAAGAAATGGGTTATATATATATATATATATATATATATATATATATATTGGTGGTACTGGGGTTTCTGGAAGCCCTTCTACCTCCGGGCTACACTCCCAGACCTATTTTTACATTTTTATTTGGAAACAGGGTCTCCTAAGCCAGTGCGCACGGCTGGCTTCGAACCTGCGTGATCCTCCTGTCTCTGCCTCCCAAGCGCGGGGATTACAAGCGTGCGCCACCACGCCCGGCTAGAAGAAATGTTTTTATAATTACATATCTTTCCAAGAGCAATAACTATAATGTCCTTGGTAATTTTTAAAAAGGAAGTGCAAGGGGGAGGGCTCTCTTCACAAAATAGTCTCTTCTCGCCCCTTTCTTCTCCCTCTGTTGCTCACATAGCTGGGCTCCGGGTATGTGCCACCACACTCAACTCACAAAATACTTTTTCTGAAGATAACAGTGACAGGCCTCTCTGTATGTCACTGTGAGGAAGCCAGAGGTTCTACTTGTTAAACATGAATCGGTGGTGTTGCTGGTGGGTTTTGCGGAGAGAGTAGTCGGTTTTTGTTTGTTTGTTTGTTGTTTTTTCTTAAACTCTCCTAGTTATACTCAAAAAGCAAAAGTCCAGTGCTTTATCCCTACGTTGAACTTCTCTGGCCTTCGGGCCGTTGGGGTATTCGAGTGAAGGAGTCTAGGAGGTGTAGGTGGCCAGCACAGGGGTGAGAGCTGGGCGCAGGCCGGAAGCACCCCGTGCTCCTTCCTGGGGTGTAGAGAGCTGCCAGAGCCTGTATCCTGGGCTCCCTTTTTGGGATAGCCTGTACTCTCTTACTTAAGTGCACCTGACCTTCAGTGTTTGTTTTTTGTTGTTGTTGTCTTTTGTTTTTTTGCGGGTCTGGGGATGGAACCCAGGGGCATTCGACCTCCGAGCTACACCCCCTGCCCTATTTTTTATTCTTTTATTTTTGAAACCGGGTCTCACTGAGTTGCAAAGGACCTCACTAAGTAGCTGAGGCTGTCCACGAACTGCCATCCTCCGGTCTCAGCCTCCCGAATGCTGGGATTACAAGTGTGCGCCACCACACCCAGCTTCTCAGTGGTTTTATGTTGGGAACAGTCACTCCCCTCCCTATAAAATATAAGTAGGGCCTCTTAGGGAATTGGCTTTATCGGTCAGCCTATTCCCTCTGGAACCCCCACTACCAGGGAAACACGAAGAATTACATGTTCTGAGAGCCTGTCAAATGTCATCACTTTTGCCCTTTCAGCTGCCCCTGCAATCTAGTAGCCCCATGTTATAGACTAGCAAGCCAAGGCGCAGAGAACTTAATTGGTCCCTTTTAGTAAATAGAAGGAAATAGGATTTAAATTCAGGTCTTGTGTAAGGATAAGTCACTGTAAGCATCTGACTAAAAATGCCTTTTGCGGAATTCACTAAAAAGAGCCTTAACAACTTAGGTGACACCTTGGAAAAAGCACTTAGAACGATCCTCCTAATAAGATTGGAGAAAGTTTCTCTTTCCAATCCAGGAGGCACAGGTTGAGCACGGATCATTATTTTTATTTGCCTCTTCCACTTGTCTCTTCAGAGATATGACAGAGAAAAGGCATCCCTCAGTTCAGAAGGCATCTGCCAGACCTCAGAGCCTGCTCCAGAGGCATTCCAGCCCGTGAGTACAAAAGCGCTAGTGTGCCGTTTTCACCACCACGGCGGACCCACGAACCTGCTGACCCGTTAGTGATACAGCTATTCACACTGGATCTGCAGTATTTTTCAGTTGGGATGTTTTTATACTCAAGGAGGGTACACAAAATTATGGATTGGCATACAATTTGTTTTCTTGGTATCCGTCCTTCGTTTGAAGTTTCAGGCATGCTCTTTGTGCCTGAACTCATAGTTGTGGTTGGAAAGAATGTCAAGTATTCGCAGCTCAGTTCCTATGGCTCAGCTGGGCTGGCACTGGGTCCTGCTGGAATTCCACCATCTGTTCCAGCAGCAGGAGGGCCTGACCTCCCAGCTTATAAAGTGCAGCCAGTTCTGAAATTCCGAAACATATACATTTGGTGAGATATCGGGTTCCAAAGCATTTGTCCCCCTTTTCCACAAATGGTTCTCTAAAACAAAAATGATGATGGGCTTTTTCATTGTTAGGAAACAATATTTACTAGTTCATGAGCACAGGGAATCTTTCTGGAACTTGAAAGGGCTAGAATTATGAGGAAAGGAACTCAGCGTGTTGCTGCAATAAATTCCTTAGTTTTTGTTTGTATACAATTTACCACTGTCCAGGATTTGGAATATGCTACTTAGTTGCAATTTAAGAATATTCTGAAGCCAAGTATGGTGGCTCACGCTTGTAATGCCACCATCTGGGAGGCTGAGACAGGAGGATCTTGGTTCAAGGGCAGCCTCAGCTACTTAGTGAGGCCCTTTGCAACTCAGTGAGGCCTCATTTCAAAATAAAGAATAAAAAATGAGGCTGGGGGTGTAGCTTGGAAATACAGTGCCCCTGGGTTTCATCTCCAATACCGCAAAACAAAACAAAGCAAAAAAAGATTTTACTTCTAGGACAAATATAAGTTATCAGGCTTAGGTGCTCCTGCCATCGTTGCTCATGTTTGGGAGTGCTGATCTTCCTGATGCTCCAGGGTTGAAGTCAGTGGTCCGGCTTATCCAGGATGGCCCTGTGTGCAGGCAGATGAAGCAACTTTGGCTTTTTGTAGTTCTGATACAGCTATATTTTCTGAAACCTAGATTTGTTTATTTACACAGTTGACAATCAGTAAATAGTTATGGCATGGTCATGTGCATTCATATCAGTTATCTCATAGTAGACCTCCAATTTTGTAGCAACTGGGTATGAAAAGATGTAACATAAAATTGCTTTTGAAAAGCCGGGCGTGGTGGCGCATGCTTGTAATCCCCGCGCTTGGGAGGCAGAGACAGGAGGATCGAGCAGGTTCGAAGCCAGCTGCACGTGCTGGCTTAAGAGACCCTGTTTCCAAATAAAAATATAAAATAGGTCTGGGAGTGTAGCCCGGAGGTAGAAGAGCTTCCAGGAACCCTAGTACCACCAAAAAAAAAAAAAAAAAAAAAAAAAAAAATTCCTTTTGAAAAAAAAAATGGCTTCAAATCTGTCTGCAAGGCAAGGGGGAGGGAGTTTTATAAAAGTATAAATATTCTCATTTATTCCTGTTAGTGGATTTACTGGCTAGTACTTTCTCTTTTTCCCCATGTGTAGTGTTAGAAGTGATAGCTTCCAGATGGGCATGGTGGCACATCCTATAATCCCAGTACTTAGGAGGCTGAGGCAGGAGGATTGCATGTTTGAGGCCAGCCTGAGCAACTTAGCAAGGTCCCGTAGCAACTTAGCAAGACTCTGTTTCCAAATAAACAATAAAAATAGGGCTGGGGTGTGGCTCAGAGGTAGAATACCTTTGGTTTCAATCCCCAGTGCCAAAAAAAAAAAAAAGGAGAGAAGGAGGGAAAAAAAAGTCAGCTTCTGCCCATGGCTCCTCCGAGCATTGAGCAAGCATAGAGTGGCCTCACAGCTGTCACCTTGGCGCTTACTGATTCTCCTCCGGTTTGGCACTTTGCCCTTTGAACTGAGATCCATCCTCCGCCTTCGCACCTGCCATGACTTATTTCCCAGCACCTGTAAAGTCTGGCTTCCGAGGACGGTTCTCCCTCAGTGCGGCTCTAACACATCAACTCCGGCGCCCAGGTTCTGTGCCACAGGGGAGCCGGTGCCCCGCAGGCGGGCTTCGCCAGCCAGCTGTCTTGCTGCTTCCTTGACAAAATGGCATCCACTCATATTGTTCTTAGTTTTAGGAAAAGGAATGCTTCATCTTCCTGATCACGAACTTGGCAAAGCACAGTTAGAAGGACTGGTTCTCAGCGCTCCAAGGGGCGTGGCCATGATTGCCAATCTCTGTCCACACGTGCGAAACAGCGGCCATTAGCCTTTTCTTCTGCGTCATTCTTATTCTGAGTGTTCTTTTTATAATCCTTCGCGTTCCTGTATCACTTTAACATTTATGAAGTGTTTTCACACGCTTATCTGTGAGGGAGGTATTATCACAGCTTTATTTTTTATTTTTATTTATTTTTTTGGTGGTACTGGGGGTGGAACCCAGGGGCTTTCTACCTCCGGGTCACACTCCCAGACCTATTTTCTATTTTATTTGGAAACAGGGTCTCACTAAGTTGCTGAGAGCCTCACTAAGTAGCTGAGGCTGGCTTCGAACCCATGCAATCCTCCTGTCTCAGCCTCCCAAGCACGGGGATTACAAGCGTGAGCCACCACGCCTGGCTTATCACAGCTTCAGAAGTAAGGAAACAAGCATAAGGAAAGGCTGATACTTACCTAAATGACAGTGATATTATGTGATCAAGCTGAGCCTGGACAATGAGATCTGTCTTCCAGGGGAGCACTTAATCCCATTAGACCTCTGGCACAGAGGTAGCCTGGTGAAGGCATTGAGATAGCAACCTCTAAACTTCTCTACCCTCTTTTCCTTGTAGGCTGAGAACACCGCTAAGGACCTCTACATAGAAGTCTACCCTGGGACCTATTCTGTCACCGTGGGCTCAGATGCCTTAACCAGGAAGACTCATGTGGTAGCCATTGACTCAGGACAAAGTGTGGATTTGGTCTTCCCCATATGATGGTGACCGTCGCTGCCACCGCAGCACTCTTTTTTAAGTAGCAAGAAGAATAAAGACTTTATATGATTCTCTTAATAATCATGCATTAATCCTGCTTTTAGTGCTGGCTGCAGAGGATCAGCCTTCCTGGGAACTGGAATCTGTCTCTTTCAGTGCCCATTTTAACTGGAGAATGTAGACATCCCCCATCCTCATTTGCCTGGAAGTGATAATGTGGTGACACTGTCTGAATAGTTTTTACTGCTGGCTTTCCAAGTAAAGGTTAATTATGATAATAAAGGGAGTGATTTGGAAATGAAGAGAACTCATTTTTATTGGTATTAAAGAGGACAGACACAATGTCCACATGGACAGCGGTAGGCTTTATGCAAAGATGGCAGAGAGTCTGGATGCATTTGCCCACAGCAGGCCAGCCACACCCCGAGGCTGCTGTGGAAGTCCTCAGGTGTCTCAGGCCCCCGGGGAGCACTGGGGCGGGGCCTCCAGCTCCTGCGCCTGGAGACAGGTGCTCCCTGCTGCTCATCTGTGGGGAGTCCTTGCTTGTCTGACTCTTACCCGGCCTGTGTACTGCCTCCTTCCAGTGAAGAAAGACTTGTCAGCCCCTCTGCATCATTATGCTTTAACTTCCTATGAAAGGAGAGAGAGAGAGAGAGAGAGAGAGAGAGAGAGAGAGAGAATCCCAGAGTCTTAAACTAGCTATAATTTGTGTGTGTGTGTGTGTGTGTGTGTGTGTGTGTGTGTGTGTGTGTGCATTTAGTACTAGGGATGGAATCCAGGGGCCTTTCACTTCCAGGCTACACTCCCAGACCTATTATATATTTTATTTGGAAGCAGGGTCTCACTAAGGTGCTGAGCGCCTCATTAAATAACTGAGGCTGGCTTCAAATCTGCATGATCCTCCTGTCTCAGCCTCCCAAGTGCTGGGATTACAAGTGTGCACCACCACGCCCGGCAACTAGCTATAATTTTAAGGATCAAAAATCACTGATTTAGAGCCAGGCATGGTGGCACACGCTTGTAATCCCCGCGCTTGGGAGGCAGAGACAGGAGGATGGCGTAGGTTCGAAGCCAGCTGCGCGTGCTGGCATAGGAGACCCTGTTTCTAAATAAAAATGTTAAAATAGGTCTGGGAGTGTAGCCCAGAGGTAGAAGGGCTTCCAGGAACCCCAGTACCACCAAAAAAAAAAAAAAAAAAATCACTGATTTAAAAAAGTGTCCCAAACTGGGTGTGGTGGTGCGCGCTTGTAATCCCGTGCTTGGGAGGCTGAGACAGGAGGATCACACTGGTTTGAAGCCAGCCTCAGCTACTTAGTGAGGCTCTCAGCAATGTAGTGAGACCCTGTTTCCAATTAAATATAAAAAAATGGGTCTGGGAGTATAGCCTGGAGGTAGAAAGCCCCTGGGTTCCACCCCCAGTACCACCAAAAAAAAAAAAAAAGTGTTCCAAGCTTTTTAAAACTATAGCAACAGTATTGTCTGGTGAATCATCTCATTTGGATCACAGCAAGTGTTTCCTCAGGAAAAATGCCAGTATTTTATATGATGTAAACAAAGTTTTAGAGCTAAAGTTTTTAGCATTCCTAGGAGGAACAGACTCCCATGAATAGAGGGCCTAGTAAAGCAGACCCAGGACCAGCACCTTAAGTTAGAGAAGGATTTAAATGGAGATCTTCACACACACCCTTCAAGAAACCAGGGATAAAGTATGGTTCTGGCGGGTGTGGTGATGCACATTTGAATCCCAGTACTTGGGAGGCTGAGACTGGAGGATCACAGTTTGCGGACAGCCTCAACTACTTAGTGAGGCCTTCTGCAATTTAGTGAGACCCTGTTTCAAAATAAAGAATAAGGAGCCGGGCGTGGTGGCGCACGCTTGTAATCCCCGCACTTGGGAGGCGGAGACAGGAGGATCGCGCAGGTTCGAAGCCAGCTGCGCGCGCTGGCTTAGGAGACCCTGTTTCTAAATAAAAATATAAAAATAGGTCTGGGAGTGTAGCCCAGAGGTAGAAGGGCTTCCAGGAACCCCAGTACCACCAAAAAAAAAAAAAAAAAAAAGAATAAAGCTGGGCGTGGTGGCGCACGCTTGTAATCCCCGCGCTTGTGAGGCAGAGACAGGAGGATCGCGCAGGTTCAAAGCCAGCCGCGCGTGCGCTGGTTTAAGAGACCCTGTTTCCAAATAAAAAAAATAAAAATAAAAATGGGTCTGGGAGTGTAGCCCAGAGGTAGAAGGGTTTCCAGGAACCCCAGTACCACAAAAGAAAAGAAGGAAGGAAGGAAGGAAGGAAGGAAGGAAGGAAGGAAAGAAAGAAAGAACGAACGGACTAGAAGCCGGGCGTGGTGGCACATGCTTGTAATCCCAGTACTGGAGGCTGAGATCACAGGAGGATCACAGGTTCATGGCTAGGCTCAGCTATTTAGTGAGACTCTCTTTCAAAATAAAGAATAAAAATAGGGCTGGGGTTCTGTAAGCCTTCTAAAACTGTCTATAAAACTAGGTGGGTACAACTTTCTGGGAAAGAGGACCACAGGTTTCATCATTCTCAAGGGGCCTAAGAACCATGTGAGGAGTCCCTGGAAGCCCCTTCTCAGCCATTGTGCTTTACCTGAGTCCTCAGGGATTTTAGTCTGAGGGGGACTCTTGCCCCTGGATGTGCCCTGATCCCATGACTCGGCTGTTTGTGCTCAGCTTCCTCTGCAGGGTCTGTGCTGGTTTTGCCTGGGTTGCTTTCGGGGCCAGCTCCTTGGTCATCCCCACTACTGCGGTTACCACTCTCTTCTGTTTATTGTTCTTTTTCCAGGTGCTGCAACGTCTTGTTCCTAAATCCAAAATCAATTAGGCATGGTGAATATGTCATCATTCTTATAAGATTAGTCTCAATGACAAGTAGAACTGTATCAAGGATGGTGGAACCTAAGTATCTGTAAGTTCAGTATCTGTTCAGGATTTTTAAGGAGAAATAAAGTTTGTTAATCATTTGTGGCCATTATGTTTTGGGAAAGGTTATTATGATACCCAGGTATGGAGTTGGGGATAAGTTATCAGACATGTTTTTCTTTTTCTTTTTTTGGGGGGTGTGCAGGGGATAGAATCCAGGGGTATCCTACCTTTGAGCTGTACCCTCAGCCTTGTTTTATTTTTTACTTGAAAATAGGGTCATAGCCGGGCGTGGTGACACACGCTTGTAATCCCAGCACTTGAGAGGCTGAGACAGGAGGATCGCACAGGTTCGAAGCCAGCCTCAGCTACTTAGTGAGGCTCTCAGCAACTTAGTGAGATCCTGTTTCCAAATAAAATATAAAATAGGTCTGGGAGTATAGCCCGGAGGTAGAAAAGCCCCTGGGTTCCACCTCTAGTACCACCAAAAAAAAAAGAAAAAAGAGAAAGAAAAAGACAACAGGGTCTTACTAATTTGCTGAGAGCCTCATTAAGTTGTTAAGGCTGTCTTTGAACCTGTGTTCCTCCTGTCTCAGCCTCCCAAATACTGGGATTCCAAGCATGTACCACCATGCCAGGCTTCAAACATGTTTCCAAATAGCCAGTAGGATAAAAAAAAAAGAGAGAGAGAGAGAGAGAGAGAAGCAGCTGCCACCCACTGAAGGAGCATCTGCTTATTCACTCATCAACGTTATCAGTGACTCAGATGACAACGATCACAAGGTGAAAGTAGGCTGATGGAAAAACAAGTTTCAAGCCGGGCGTGGTGGTGCACACCTGTAATCCCAGCATTTGGGAGGCTGAGACAGGAGAACCTGGTTTGAGTACAGCCTCAGCTACTGAGTGAGTTGCCCTTTGCAACTCAGTGACACCCTGTTTCAAAATAAAGAATAAGCCAGGTGTGGTGGCGCACGCTTGTATTCCCCGCGCTTGGGAGGCGGAGACAGGAGGATCCCACAGGTTCGAAGTCAGCCACACTGGCTTAAGAAACCCTGTTTCCATATAAAAATAGGTTTGGGAGTGTAGCCCAGAGGTAGAAGGGTTTCCAGGAACCCCAGTACCACCAAAATACATAAATAAGAATAAAATATAGGGCTGGGGGTGTAGCTCGGAGGTAGAATGCCCCTCGATTCCATTCCCAGTACCGCAAAAAACAAAACAAACAACAACAAAAAAAACAAGTTTCAAGAAATTGATTGAGGCAAAAAAAGGGGAATTTGAGGAACAATGTACAAAGGAAGGAATATTTATAATCTGTTTTGAAACTACACATCAAATCCTGTTTCAGTCATAAGGAAAGGAGGGTAACGCCATGAGGACCTGCAGCCCACACTCTGGCCTCCCATGGATTGCTGGAATCAGTGACCTCTCGTGGCCTAACACTGAAAGGATCTGAAAGTGGAGGGCAGAGGGGCCCATACAAGAGGTTTCATAAGAGGCCAGTTCAAGACCTGAGCATCAGTACTTGACTGAACTGATAACAAGTATGGATATCTAATACTGATTAAAAACCAATCATATGGAGAGATTTCCGATAAGACGGCAGCCGCAGCAACAATAGCTGGCAGCAGCCAAATAGGACAGGTATTCCCCTGAGAAACCCCAGACATCAGATTTTGGTTTAATATCTGATTGGGACAATATATAGAGTCATTTATAGCCATGACTTCCTACCTAAAATTTAAGAGAGAAGAGATGGATCAAGATGGCAGAGACAGTAGCAGCAACCAGTATTCCGGAGAGCTAGATAAATCCAATCCAACCTGCCTTGAACTGTTAAAGAAATTTCCCCCAAAAAAGACTGCTCCTGCCCCACATGCTCAGGAATTCTGGACAACATACTATGTAAGAAAAATGCTTGGGAGGAGGGCCAAGATGGTGGCGGTGGCAGCGGCCAGTATCTGGGAGAGGCAGGTAGATTCATTCTAATCTACCCTGAACTTTTGAGGAAATCTCCCCCAAAGTAGACCACACCTGCCCCCACATGCTCAGGAACTCTGGACAACATACTATGTAAGAAAAATGTTCGGGGCGCATCAGATGGAGCCCCTCATAATCGGTTGGCCAGAGCCTGTGCAACCCGGGAGCCGAGGGCACTTCTGGCTGTCGCGCTCCTCTGCACAGCCCTGGGGCTGGGTGCGCTCAGAGCAGCAGAACCCGCTCTCTGTGGTGAAGCTGTGGGCCTCCTGCAAAAGACACGTACTGTTTTATTAAAGAAGATTGAAGAGGGAGGAAGATGGTGGCTGCTGCAGTTGCAGCTGCAACAGCAACCAGGACCGCAGCGGTGATAGTAGCCCAATAGGACATGCATCCCCCGAGAAACCCTGGACGACAGATTTTGATTTAATAGCTGAATGGGACAATACACAGAAACATTTCCAGTCATCACATCCTATCTGAAATATAGGAGAGAGAGTGGAAAACGGTGGAATTAGAGCCAAGACTGCAGCCCGGCGCCCACCGCTGCGAGAAAAGTGAAAGAAAAGTGATTTTTGGAGGGATATCCCAGAAGAGATCAGAAAGCAGACTGCTCCTGCTGCACATGCACAGGAATACTTAACAACAACACACTCTAGGAGAGACCAAGAGGGCGGCAGCGGCCAGTATTCAGGAGAGGCAGAGATCCAACCAAATCCACCTTGAATTTTTGAAGAATCTCTCCAAAAGTAGACTGTTCCTGCCCCACATGCTCAGGAACTCTGGACAACATACTATGTAAGAAAAAGTTTGGCGGAGATGGACCAAGATGGCGGCAGTGGTGTTGGCCAGTATTCAGGAGAGGCAGACAGATCCAATCCAATCCACCTTGAATTTTTGAAAATATCTCCCCAAAAGTAGACTGCTCTTGCTGCACATATGCAGGAATTCTGGACAACATACTATGTAAGAAAACTGTCCGGGGCAAGTTGGAAGGAGCCCTGCCCATACTGCTGGGCTGATTCGCTGGGAGGCCCCATTTCAGGCATGTTGTCCATGGATTTTGGAGCATGCCTGATGATGCTCATGGATCAGCCCCAGGAAGTAATCTTTTCCTGGATCATAATGAAGTATGGTACCTGAAGAGACTATACTTTCTATATTTACCTTTTTTTTTTCAGTATTCTACCACCAAGCAAACCCCAGCCTTTTTTATTTTTTATTTTGAGAAAGGGTCTTACCAGGTTGCCCAGGCTGGCCTTGAACTTGTGCAACTCCTGCCTTCGCCTCCTGAGTGTCTAAGATCATAGGTGTTGCCACTGCACAAAGCCTCTGGTCAATTACTAGAGTTGGGGGAGGGCTTTGGAGTGGATCTGTTTAAATATAGTGATGGAGTCGGGCATGGTGGCACATGCTTGTAATCCCAGCATTCGGGAGGTGGAGACAGGAAGATGGCGGTTCGTGGATATGCTCAGCTATTTAGGCCCTCCACAACTAGTGAGACCCTGTTTCAAAGTAAAGAATAAAATATAGGGCAGGGAGTATAGCTAGGAGGTCAAATGCCCCCAGGTTCCATCCCCAGACCCCCCAAAATAATAAATAAATAAATAAATAAATAAATAAATAAATAAATAAATAAATACAGTGATGGGGAGAGAAAGAGACTGGAGAGTGAGCTAAGTGGCTTTGGGCAGTGGAAACAAGAGCAGTATATGCTTAGGGCCAGGGGAAAGCTGGGCTTTATTGATTTGGAACGAGTCCAGTGGTTGCTGAGGAGCAAGGCCAGGAGCAGGAGCGGAGACATGGTAACGGGGCATGTCTGACCAGCACGGCCTCTCCTCCCCCTGAGGCAGAGCCTGGTGCTGTCTCAGCTGCTCCCACAGATTCTTTTCTGGTGGGCAGGTATAGATTTTCTTTCTCTAGGTGGGGCTGAGGCAAGAGGCAGTGGAAGCTATGTAAACCAGCTCTGGGTGCCATGCTCTGGGTATCATCACTTGTTGAGAGGACAGATCTCAGAAACAGCTGTTTCCCAGAAGCTGCAGACACAGCTCACCACTGTGAGATCACTCAGTTCACAGGAGCCCGGGACACTTCCTCCACTTTTTTTTTTTTTTTTTTTTTTGGTACTGGGGATGGAACCCAGGGGCATTCTACCTCCAAACTACACCACCCCCAGCACTATTTTTTATTCTTTTCTTTTCTTTTTCTTTTCTTTTTTTTTTTTTTTTTTGGTGGTACTGGGGTTCCTGGAAACCCTTCTACCTCTGGGCTACCCTTTCCAGACCTATTTTATATTTTTTTATTTGAAAACAGGGTCTCTTAAGCCAGCAAGCCTGGCTTCGAACCAGCGCGATCCTCCTGTCTCCACCTCCCAAGTGTGGGAATTACAAGCGTGCGCCACCACACCTAGCTTTATTCTTTATTTTGAAACAGGGTGTCACTAAGTTGCAGAGGGCCTCTAAGTAGCTAAGGCTGGCCACAAACCTGTGACCCTCCTGTCCCAGCCTCCCAAGTGCTGGGATTACAAGTGCGCGCCACCACACCTGGCTTTCCACCTTCTCTTTTCAGTACACAGTTTCCTCTTAGGGGAGAAAGAACTCAGCTGGACATTGATGGATTTTTCTCTCTCTCATTGTTTCTCTATCAGAGGGGGGAAAGGGCCCACAGCTTGCAAGCCAGAGAAACCCTGCAATCCTCATGTAAAACACAGCTGCAGCAGACAGTCCCCCTACCCATGCCAAAGCCCAAGGTCCAAAGTGTTATGGTTTGAATGGCGGGGGTTCTTTTTCTTTTTCTTATTCAACTAAGGTTGGTTGAATAGAAAAATTAAAACTAACAGGCAGCTCAGTGCAGCTTTAACAAATCTTTATTACAAAATTAGGAAATAGAGCAGTAAGAAATAGAGAAGAGAAAGAAAAAGCAGCATGCTGACCCGCATGCTGGGGAGCCCGAAAATGGAACTCTGGCTCCTTTTGGGACCCCAACTCTTAAATAGATTTTGTATTGGTATTTTTCTCATCAGCATTACCAAGGCAATGGGCTAGTTACTTATTCCTTAGCCAGGTGGTGCCTCTTAGTCTCCAGACAGTGCACTTCCTAAGTGCAAGGGTCAAGAATCTACCTGGCTCTCGGGTCTATTGTATTGGGCAGTATTGGTTGCTCATCAACTAGGGTGCTTTGAAGCTGCACACTAAATTTACCTTTCCTGTGCCCAAGCCGGATCCCAGAGGAGAGGAGGTAAACAGAGGCACCGGTTGCCTGTGTTGTAATTTTAGGGCTAATGGCTTCAGTTGACTCTAAGGCCTTTACTATAGGTTAATGATTAGAATGAAGGGCAAAGACAGAGAGGAACTCTGCAGCCCCCTCCCTGCCTGAGTGCTTGCACAGCACCTAGGCTCTGACTATATTTTACACTTTGGAAATTATCAAAGCAATTTTCCAATATCAGCACCTTAATACATTTTGATGCCTCTTCCCAATACTGGCACACAAAGAAGCCACCCAAGAAAGCTCACTGTAGGAACAATTTCTCAACTTCCCGGAACTGGAAACTAATTAATGAAGTCCTCACACGCGGGGTGAGAGTGAAATCCTCACAGGTGAGCAGTCCTTCAGGCTGAACAGCTGTCCTAGAAATGAGGCAATAGGCCGGGCGTGGTGGCGCACACTTGTAATCCCCACGCTTGGGAGGCGGAGACAGGAGGATCACACAGGTTTCAAGCCAGCCACGCTGGCTTAAGAGACCCTATTTCCAAATAAAAATATAAAAAATAGGTCTGGGAGTATAGCCCGGAGATAGAAGGGCTCCCAGGAACCCCAGTACCACAAGAAAGAAAGAAAGAAAGAAAGAAAGAAAGAAAGAAAGAAAGAAAGAAAGAAAGAGGGCAATAGTTTCAAACAGGGACTCCCAGTGGGTCCCGGTGTGGGCGGTGCCTCTCTCCTCAGCACTCAGCATGCCTGCCCCAGATGCTTCTTCACTACACAAATAAGTGGCTCTGGGGCTCCGAGAATCTAACCTCGGGCTGGGCTCCTCCTGGCCACCTCCTTCACAGGCTCCGCCAGCTGACCTAGGCTTTTCTTTTCTTTTCTTTTTTTGTGGTACTGGGGTTTCTGGAAGCCCTTCTACCTCCGGGCTACACTCCCAGACCTATTTTTACATTTTTATTTGGAAACAGGTCCTCCTAAGCCAGCGCACGCGGCTGGCTTGGAACCTGCGCGATCCTCCTGTCTCTGCCCCCCAAGCGTGGGGATTACAAGTGTGCGCCACCACACCCGGCTGGCTTCTGCTCTTTCCAGGCCCTGTTAGGAACTTAGGACGGTCAGAGGCAGACTAATAATATACTGCTCCCCAGACCTACCACGGTGTGTCATGCAGTCCTCAGCTTGAGATGAAAAAGCTTGGGAATGGTTGCAGACGGCCATTCAGCTACTGCTTATAAAGAACAAACAGCAGAAGGCAGTGCCTGGCTCTTCCACTCTGACTTACTCAGGAGCTGTGTGTGTGTGTGTGTGTGTGTGTGTGTGTGTGTGTGTGTGTGTTACTGGTGAATGGACCACCCAGGGGCATTCTGCCATTGAAGTATCTCTCCAACCCTGTTTATTTTGAAACAGGGTCTCACCAAGTCACTGTGTGCTAGCCTTGAACCTGCAATCCTCTTATCGCAGGCTCCCACCTACTGGGGTTAACAGGCATGCATCACTGAGCAACTGTGTTTTGAAGGAATAATATCATTCCTTCCCAGGCATCAACTCTAGTCAATCCTGGGAGGCATTTTAACTGTTCATCTAGACAAAAAACAAAACAAAACAATCCTTCCAGGAAGCAAAAACTAGGGCTCTGTCTTCTCTATCAGTAGAGAAGAGTGAAGAGAGAAAAAGATATTGAACAGAGGTGTGGACCTTAACAGAAAGGCCAGCCCATCCTTCCTCTCTTGTTTGTAGCTTCCATGGAAACCCACCACCTCCATCTTCTCACAGTCTCCCTTCACATGGCCAGTCTTCCCTGGATTGCTTCCACGCCCAACCAAGTGGACAGGTGTGTTGGACTCCTGAGAGTTGCGTGGAAGGAGGCAACAGCCCTGCCTTGGAAGACAGCCCCACGCGCTCGGTTTACCTGGCTTCCCGGGCTGTGGCTCAGGCCCGTTCCTCCTCCAGTACCTCCACGGGGGCTGGCAGGGACTGCTCTGCCTCGGAGACATCGTGGGAAGGGCGGGGTCAGTGCTGACGGAGCTGTTCACCATCAGTCTCTGGGGAAGGCCCAGCTCCAGCTCATCCTCCCAACCCTCTTCACCAGAGGAAGAGCAGGAAGAAACAGCCAAGGCGGCGGGCACTGCTGCCGCCTCGTCTTGAGGAGCGTCGAGGGGCACAAGCTGTGCTGTGGGCCTCCGCTCTGACTCTGGGAGTCCTGTGGCTGTGGCCTCTGAGGTCCCACTTAGAGGCCACCAGGTGGGGCCCCTCAAGGGGCAGCAGCAGAGGCAGCAGGCCTGGGGGCGGCAGGGATGGCACAGGCAAGGAGCGTCCAGAGGGGGCCTGTGGGTGCTGCAGCCAACAGCGGGCCTCAGCAGGGAGCAGCAGGGGGCCTGGAGGAGGGGGCTGGGGTGCTCCCAGGGGCCAGGCTTCTGCAGCCTCTCCACAGCCTTCATCCAGACAGCGGGGGGCACCCACCTGACCCCACGTGGTGGCACTTTAGCTGTCTTGCCGTTCCAGAAGTGAACAGTGATTTCTTTTTCCTTGGATGCTGTGTAAGAGAAAAGGGCAACATTTTATTCTAATTACCTCTCTCTTGCAGGTGGAAAAGGGTTCACCTCTCCCCAGAGGCAAAGGCTAAGCCTGAGCCCTGCCCTCTGCTCCACCTGGTTCCTCACACCCCCCTCTCCCTGGAGAAGCCATGGGAGCCGTCCTCTCAACTGCACCGCTGCAGCTTGTACAGGGCACCAGCTCCCTGTCTCCTGGGCCATGAAATGACCTGGGGGCAGGGGGCATTTTTCATGAAAACCCAAATGTACTCTTGGTGGAGGCCTCCTGTCATTCTCTGAATTACAATTGTCCCTGAAGGACCGATGGGCGGTAGGTCATGGTGCAACCCCACCACTTCTCCATGGTTTGGCTAGCCCACATAGACATGATACTTTTATATTTTCCCTGATATGAACATGCATCTGTTGCCACCCCAGAGTTAAGTGGCAAGCCGTGGCACACGGGTTCTTTTTTAATGGCGCTAAGCCCCCTGTGTGCTATTTTATCCTCAGCCTGGTTCCCTCTGAGGACTGATGGGTCAGAGCGGCTTCCCTTACCTCTCTGGGGGTCTCTGGTCTGCAGGTCCCAGAGCACAGTGCCAGGGCCATAGCGCTGTTGTTCTGGCTCCCAGGGTGCCAGTACCTTGTCCCCGGGTCGCAGTGAGCGGTCCATGGATGGTGAGTGCTGAACAACGTCTTCCTCTAGGACCACGCGCTGCCTCTCGGATGGCAGCTTTGGGCCGAGGACTGGGGGATCCTCAAATTCCACAAGCAGGATCCCCCGTCTCTCCAGCTATGAGAGAGAAAACAGAATTTGATTTGGCATGAGAAGTACAACAGGGAGCCCGGCATGGTGGTGCACACCTGTAATCCCAGGATTTGGGAGGCTGAGATAGGAGGATCACAGGGAGACGGCCTCAGGAGGCAGTGAGACTCTCATCAACCTAGCGAGACCCTGTTTCAAATTAAAAATAAAAAAATAGGACTGGGGTTGTAGTTCAAAGGTAGAATGCCTCTGGGTTCAATCTCCAGTACCAAAAAAAAAAAAAAAAAAAAAAAAGCAAAGAAGAAAAGAATAATAGGGAAGCCGAGCATGGTGGCAAATGCTTATAATCCCGTACTTGGGAGGATCACGGTTCAAGACCAGCCTCAGCATCTTAGCAAGGCAGCAATTTAGCAAGATCCTGTTTCAAAATGAAAAACGAAACCAGGCTGGGGGTATAGCTCAGAGGTAGAATGCTCCTGTTCAATCCATAGATGTCCCAGAACCAGACTCCAAGTTTTTCTTGCAAACAGCGAGATCCGTCAAAGAAGGGTCAGGACAGGCACTGCTTAGAGCTAGCTGAAGCAGACAGAACAGGCAGAGCGGAAGAAATTTGGACAGACACACACTCAAGGAGAGCGCCAGGTGAAGTCAGAGGCAGAGACTGGGGGCGATGCTTCTTCTACAAGTCGGAGGACACCAAAGATTGCCAGCAGACACACAGAGCTGGGAGAGGGATGTGGAACAGATTCTTCCTCACAGCCCTTAGAAAGAACCAACTTGCCAATGCCTGGGCTTTAGCCTCAAGAAACGTGAGACAAGAGATTTCTACAGCTGAAGTCACTCAGTCTCTGGCACTTTGTTACACAGCCCCGCAAACCAATACACTCACTGACATTCCATGTTCACTTCTCCATCTGGCTACAGAAGGTCTGTGCCAAGAAACCCAAGTGCTGGACACATGCTAATCAAGTCAGGCAGGATGGGCCACCCAGCAGAGCGCGCTGGGGGTCAGGGACTTGCCTCTGGAGCTGCCTTTATCTGAGCTCGGTAATAAAAGCCATCTGGTTCCCTTTTTGCCAGGACCCAGGTATCAGCAGCTTCTCCAGCTCTTCCCAGCCAGCCAGGACCCTGCCATGCTGGGTCAGCAAAGTGGAGACACGGGAGATAAGAATACCTGGGAAAGGGGAAAGTAAGCAAAATTAGGGGTGAACACCAAACCCTAAACACACGGAGAAACTCTTTTTGTAGTTAGACCTGAGCACTGCCCCATGTGAATGACACACTTGGGTCTGTGAAACAGAAATCCATGTTCTGTGGCATTCTTCCAGTACGATGAGGTAACCTTTTGGGAGGGACAAAAGGTGAGGACATTACAGGAAGCCATCATTGTTTTAAATTTTTATTTAGTTTTGAATACATAGCTGCTTTATTTCAAACTGCAGTGTTGTGGGAGAACCATCATTTTTGTATTGGAAGTTGTTTCAATGTAACCAAGACATAAAATGTTCCTGGGTTCCTAACACACACACACACACACACACACACACACACACACACACACACAGAAAGAAAGAAAAGAAAAAAGAAAGAAAGAGGAAAGAAAGATAACAGAGACATAATTAGCCTTGACATATTTAAATTAATTAGTGCATGTTCTGACATGAAACAACAGACCAGGAAAGGGCTCAGGGTCCCAGGATGAGGGGTGGTGATGCGGGCGGCTGTGCCAAAGGAGCAAAGCTGTGTGGCACTTGGCCCTGTGGGTCAGAGGGACGAGGAAGTGCTGGAGCAGGTGGCACAGAGGAGCTGATGAGGGGTAGTGGGCAGAAAAGGGAGAGGCCGATTCTGGGAAGTTTTGTGGGTAGGCCAGTTGGTGGGGGGCGGGGAGCACTGAGTGAGGGTTTGGGTTTTGAGGAAGCTGCTCTGTGGGCAAACCTGAATACAAAGATGTTTAACTTGGCCTTGAATGGGATGGTTGAAATAGGTGAATCTAGAAAGGGAGCAGTTAAAGAGGATTCGGGCTGACATGTCCCTGGCTCAGGCACGCTGAGCTGAGTAGCCTGGGACTGACCTCTGGGTCTTACACAGTTTCTATCTGCTAGAGGCTGAAGTTCCTTTGCCCTCTTTTGGTCACTTTGGTGTTTTGTTTTGGAGTACTGGGGATTGAACCTGGGGGTGCTTGTTCACTGAGCCACATCCCTAGCCCTTTTTCTATTTTTTTTTTAAATTTTGAGACAGGGTCCCCCTAAATTGCCCAGGCTGATCTCCAACTTGCGATCTTCCTCCTTAGGCTCCCCAGTTGCTGGGATTACAGGTGTGCATCACCAGGACCTGGCTGCAGGCACACTTAAGGATATTATTCAGGATCTGGGTGTGGCGTTGCACGCTTATAATCCCAGTACTTGGGAAGCTAAGACAGGAAGATCGCAGGTTTGCAGCCAGCCTCAGCTACTTAGTGAGGCCCTCTGCAACTTAGTGAGACCCTGTCTCAAAATAAAAAATAGAAGCCAGGTATAGTGGTGCACAATTGTAATCCCAGCATTTGAGAGTCTGAGACAGGAGGCTCATGGTTCATTGACAGCTTCAGCTATTTAGTGAGGCCCTTTGCAACTCAGTGAGACCCTGTTTCAAAATAAGGAATAATAAAAAAAAAAAAACTGGGGATGTTGCTCGGAGGTACAATGCCCCTAGGTTTAATTAAAAATAAAAAAAGAAAGAAAGAAGTATAAGCCGGGCGTGGTGGCGCATGCTTGTAATCCCCGCGCTTGGGAGGCGGAGACAGGAGGATTTTGCTCATTCGAAGCCAGCCGTGCTGGCTTAAGAGACCCTGTTTCTAAATTAAAAAAAAAAAAAAAATATATATATATATATATATATATATATATATATATATATAGAGAGAGAGAGAGAGAGAGAGAGAGAGAGAGAGAGAGAGATGAATGATAGTCTGGGAGTGTAACCTGGAGGTATAAGGGCTTCCAGGAACCCCAGTAACACACACACACACACAAAAAAAGGATATTATCAGGAGAATCCCGGATTTCTGAATAGGAGAGCTGCGGATTTCCAAGTGTCACGGGTTAGGACTTGTGAAGGAAGCCTGTTGGCTGCGGCTTGGTTAACACATCTGGATATTAGTAGTTGAATGTATGTCTGTTTTTTCTCCTTCTTCCTTCCCATGGGCAGCGACTCCTGGGGCTAGGCTGGATCTTCCCTTCACAAACCCTAACCCTGCAAACAACTGACAGGATGGAGACCGAGGGTCCAGGAGGGACCTGGAGACCCCTGGTTGGTCTTGTGGTTGGCCGCAGAAACCCTAATTCTCACATGGGCCGCAGCCAATCTCATACTGGATGGCAAAACGAGTTAGGAGCGCTGTAAAGGTCATCGCTGGCCGCGCGCTCTCACGAACACAGCCCTGACCGTCCCCGCGGTGCTGCCAGGCGAGCCCGGGCCCCCCGGGCCACTGGGCCACTGGACGCACAGTTTGGGCGCGGGTGATAGACTTCTCCTCCGTGCCGATCCTACTCCGGACAGTAAAGGACCCCGTCGGCTACTGCGGATGTCAGTTCTCTCCCTCGTGGGACACCGTCCACAGCTAAGAAGAAAGGAAAAGGGGTGCGCCCCCTCCTCCCGCAGAGGGCAGAGGCGGGTACCTTGGGAGGGCGCAGGGCCCGGGGAGCCAGGGCGCTCGGAGGGCGAAGGGGCAGGTGAAGGAGAGGCCCCAGGGCGGAGCGGCACGGTCCCAGCCGGGGCCCTTCAGGGTCGCGGCCACGCTGCAGTATTTGGGCAAAGGCATCGCGGGCCGCGGGAGGACTGCGCGGCCTCGGAGGAGGAGCCACCTGGAAGGAGCCGCGCGGTTAGTGAGCTGCCGCCCGCGGCCAGCAGAGGGCGCCCGGGAGGCCGGGGCTCCGCGCAGGGGCGCCTCCCGGAGACCGCGCGCCCGCGCCCCCGCCCCTGGTTCTCCTCCCGATCTTCTGCCTCGGGCGCCCCAACTCGGGAAACAAGCGTGGGTTTTAGAGAAGGCCGCTTTAAATCCGTCACAGGCTCAGCTCTGGCCTCAGCGACCCGGAGATGGGACCCGGAAAGCACCTAGTCTACACGCCCAGCCCGCAAAAGTGTTTCCTCCTCCCTCCTCCCCAGGGGCAGCGGCTGCGGGGTGACACGCTCTCCCTCCACAGCCCTAGCCCTGATGACTCGCTGACCCCGAGCCCAGGCCACAGGCGCCCTCCTAACCCGGCACCTGCTGGACTACGGGGTGGGGGCAGCTGCGCAGCCCTCCAGAGCCCGCCCGGGCCCCAGTCCAAGGGACTCACCCGCTGCGAGCCCGTCCACCGCTGCGCCCGGCCTCAGCCCTACAGACTCCTGGTTGCCAAGCAGGTTGCCATAGACGCCGGCCAGCAGGAGGGCGGCCAGGGCGAGAGCGGAGCGTGTGCCGAGGGCTACGCAGGCCTGGAGGGCAAGGGGAGAGGCGCCCAGTCCCCCCATCTTCCTCTTCGAGGAACGGGAGGCGGAGGGAAAGGTCAGTGTAGCCCCAGCTCGCCACATCTCAGGCTGTTGCTGACAGTGCAAAGGCCCCTGAGGATCCCTGGCTGGTGTAAGACTTTTTTTTTTTTTTTTTTTTTTTTTTTTTGGTACTGGGGATGGAGGAACCCAGAAACATTCTACCTCTGAGCTACACTCCCAGCCCCATTTTCCATTTTTATTCTTTATTTGGAAACAGGGTCTCACAGAGTTGCAGAGGGTCTCCCTGCGAACCGCGATCCTCCTGTCTCAGCCTCCCAGATGCTAGGATTACAAGCCTGCGCCACCACGCCTGGCTGGCTTAAGACTCTTAAGAATTCGTCACAGTTTAAACCAGCCCAAGGTGTGGTGGTGTTTGCTGTACCCGTGAGGACGCTCCTGAGGAGCAGAGGTGCAATGAACACTGGAATTGTAGGTGGTGGACACTGGGGACAGAAGAGACAGACGTCTAGATTCTGCTCATCTTTGAATATCTAAGGGAGGAGGCTGGTGTTTTCAGGCATCTCAAACACTGTAATTAGTCATGTGTACTTAGTGTGTCCGCTGCTCAGTGGACAATATCAGAATAAATGCAGGGACTTAGTGGATGCAGGGACTTGGCTCCCCAAGTCCATTCTCTTCCACCAGTTCCTGTTTCTATCTGCAGATCCCTGTCCACCAAGAAGCCGATGTGCCCCAGCACCAGGTGTGGAATGGTGCCAATCAGCACATTCCATCCTCCTGCTGCAGGGCTTCTTTAGGCAGGAGATGATCCCAGGCCTCTCCACTCAAAACCGGTCTCAAGACTTTGCTGGGAATCCTGGGTTATAGACTTTTTCTTTCCTCATATGCACAAATAAAAAGACATAAAATAGTTGGGTATGGTGTTGCATGCCTGTAATCCCAGTACTTGGGAGGCTGAGACAGGAGGATCGCAGGTTTGAGGCCAGTCTCAGCAACTTAGTGAGACCCTGTTTCAAAATAAAATAAGGTTGGAGGCATGGCTCAGGGGTAGAATGCCCCTGGGTTCAGTACGCAGGACCAGGAAAATTTTAAAAAGATGTGTAATTCTAAGAGATCATGATAGCCTTGTGGGGGAACCAAAGCTATTTCCAGAGAAAGCCAGAAAGGCTAGACCTAAAACAGTGTGTTGGTGACTGTGTTGAGTCATTCAGTTATATGAGTGGATAAATTTTGTTTATTGATTATGCTGGCTTGAATTGGGTTTTCTCTTACATGTATCTGAAAGCATCTTAGATGATTTTTTTCACAGAGCATAACTTTTTTTTTTTTTTGGTGGTACTGGGGGAGGAACCCAGGGGCTTTCTACCTCCGGGCTATACTCCCAGACTTATTTTATATTCTATTTGGAAACAGGGTCTCACTAAGTTGCCGAGAGCCTCACTCAGTGGCTGAGGCTGGCTTCGAACCCGTGTGATCCTCCTGTCTCAGCCTCCCAAGCGTGGGGATTACAAGTGTGTGCCACCACGTCCGGCTCCACAGAGCATAACTTTGTAGTCAGAAGAACTGCGGCCCAGGCCCAAATGCCTACCCTCAAGGCTGAATTATTGCACACAAAATTAGAGTCTAAGGCAGACTAAGAAGGCTGAGAGTGAACATTTCCAAATAGAGCTGGGATTTCAATCTTAGAGGAGAAAGGAGACTGTTCCAGTTCAGGTAGGAAGCAAGAGCTAAGAGAAAAGGCTAATTTGCAAGACTGTAATTTTTTTTCTGGGAAGAATGTGTCTTAGGAAAACCAAGGTGTCAGTATTTGAGATGGGTACAGTGTAGGTGGCTTTAAAATAAGAGTGGATACACTGAAGCAATATGGCGGCAAAAGGAAATCATCAACTTGAGTAACAAAGTAACTTGAAATACCCTGAGAGGACCTCAGGGAGGAGGCAGCTAAAGACAGAGCCCAGGAGGCCAGAGAGGAGATGGATTCAAGGTGACAGGACTGGAACTGGAAAATAGGAACTACAAATATGTATTGGCATCTACCTGAGTTGCAGCTCTTAACAGAATGCAAGGAAAATAGAATGACTAAAATTGGTATCTGAGGACTGAAAAGACAGAGATTGGCGTGTAAAGTGCGTTAAGATGAAAGAAATTGCAAGAAACGAATGTATAGAAACTAAAGGTGCAAGTAAGCCGGCACAGAGGTATGCACCTGTAATTCCAGCACTTGGGAGGCTGAGACAAGAGGATTGCAGGTCTGAGGCTAGCCTCAGCAATTTAGCAAGACCATGTTTCAAATAAAAAAATAAAAGGACTAAGCCGGGCGTGGTGGCGCACGCTTGTAATCCCCGCGCTTGGGAGGCAGAGACAGGAGGATCGCGCAGGTTCGAAGCTAGCCGCGCGCGCTGGCTTAGGAGACCCTGTTTCCAAATAAAAATGTAAAAATAGGTCTGGGAGTGTAGCCCGGAGATAGAAGGGCTTCCAGGAATCCCAGTACCACCAAAAAATAATAATAATAAATAAATAAATAAATAAAAATTTAAAAAAATAAAATAAAAGGACTGTAGGTGTAAGTTAGAAGCAAACTACCCTGAGTTCGACTCCCAGTACCAATTAAATAAGTAAATAAAATAAATTTGCAAGTAACAGCTGGAATGTATGAAGTTAAGAAAGATGTTACAAGCTGGGCACGGTGGCACACTCTTGTAATCCCCATGCTTGGGAGGGGGAGACAGGAGGGTCACGCAGGTGTGAAGCCAGCCTTGCTGGCTTAAGAGACCCTGTTTCCAAAATATATATATATATATTAGGTCTGGAGTGTAGCCCGGAGGTAGAAGGGTCTCCAGGAACCCCAGTACCACCAAAAAAAAAAAAAAAAAAAGACAGTGGAGACGAGAGTGGGGGAGGGCCTTGACAGGTCTGAGAGTTGAGGGAGGGGTACAGCTGGACTAGAGCCCTGGGAATAGAAATGGAGACATCTTTGTTTTGTTTTTGTTGTTTGGTCCTAAGGATTGAACCCAGGAGCGTTCTACCTCTGAGTTACACCCCCAACCTTTTTTATTTTTATTTCAAAACAAGGTTTCACTGATTTGTGGGGGATGGTTTCAAACCTGCAACCCTCCTGCGTCAGCCTCCTAAGCACTGAGACTACCCGAGTACGCCAGCAAGCCAGGCTGGAGATAGACGTCGTGAAGGTGGGCTCCGAGACACGGGGCAGGGACTCTTCTTCCTGGGTGAAAGGACGGCCTGACAGCTGAAAGTGGACTGGCCTAGAGAACCTAGAGGAGGGCGATAGAGTGGACAAAACAAGGAAAAGATAATAATGATGATAATGATGATGGGAATGACAGCAATGATTACAAACACATATGAGGTGCCAGGCACAGTTAATCCTCACAATAATCATGTGGGTGCTGGCTGTTAGTGTGTGTGTGTGTGTGTGTGTGTGTGTGTGTGTGTGTGTGTGTGTACTGGAGATTGAACCCAGAGGCATTCTACATCCGAGCTACATCCCCAGCCCTATTTTATTTATTTCTTTATTTATATATTTATTTTGGCAGTACTGGGGATGGAACCTGATAAGTTGGGTCCCTCCCTTCCCCCATGCAATCTTGCAGCAGGGACAGGAGGCAGAACGCTGGAAGCTGATATATTGTAAGAATCCAGGTGCCTCAAGACTCCAAACATCAGGAGACTACAGATGTTGCAAGAGAATCAGCATACCTATAAAACATTGGTGCTTCCATTGTACCACGTGACTCAGCCGGCCAATCAGGACTATGCGCAACTCTCCATAGGCGTGGCCCATCGATCCCTTCATCCACAGCTGGCTGACTCCCCGCAGGGTGCCAGGTGGGGTGGAATAAAGCAGCGATTGGTGTTTTTACCTCCCTCCTAAACTCCCCAACTCTATGTTCGTTCATTCAGAACCCAGGGACACTCTACCTCCCAGCTACACCCCAAGCCTTATATTTTATTCTTTATTTTGAAACAGGGTCTCTGAGTTGTGAAGGGCCTCACTAAGTAGCTGAGGCTGTCCTCGAACTGTGATCCTCCTGTCTCAGCCCCCCAAATGCTGGGATTACAAGCGTGTGCCACCACCTCGTTTGCCCTTTTTTATTTTTATTTTGAAACAGGGTCTCGGTAGATTGATGAGAGTCTTACTACTTTCTGAGGCTGTTCTCCAACCTGTGACACTCCTGTCTCAGCCCTCCAAGTACTGAGTTATCCTGATTTTATGGATGAAGACGAAGGCTGGGGTGAAGGTGGTGTGAAACCTCAAACCATGTCAGTGAGAGCCCGGAGCCTGCCTCCTGGAGCCCTGGCCTAGGCTGCCTGAACGCGTCCACACGCCGGAAAAAGAGGAGTCTCCAGGGTGGCAAAGTTCTGAAAACTACTTTTGCCTTCATTCTAAGATTCTTTTTCTTCATGGCTTCTTGTCAGTCCCAAATAAATAAGCACCATCAAACTTTGGTTAGTGGAGGGAGGGTTGCTGGGACCGCTTAGCATGGAGTGAATGCCAAGTGCAGGGGCCAGGGAGCGGTCAGTAGCCCAGGCTCCCCTGGCTTCCCTGGGGACTTCTCAGAGCTGAGACCCAGGTGTGTGTAAGAGGGAGGGTGAGGGGTACAGAGAACACGGGCAATGGGTCCTGCTCCCCTGCAGCTCCTGGAAGACATGCACAAAGGCTTTTCACAGCCTACACAGGCTACTGTGTAGTAGTACAACCCAGGTAGTAACATCCAGCATGGACCACACTCCAGCATCTGCCCACCCCAAAATTACAATCAGGAAAAAAGATCTTTTTTTTTTTTGGTGGTACTGGGGGTGGAACCCAGGAGCTTTCTACCTCCGGGCTATACTCCCAGACCTATTTTATACTTTATTTGGAAACAGGGTCTCACTAAGTTGCTGAGAGCCTCACTTAGTAGCTGAGGCTGGCTTTGAACCTGAGCGATCCTCCTGTCTCAGCCTCCCAGACGCGGGGATTACAAGCGTGCGCCACCACGCCCGATAAGGAAAAACGCTTGAATGATGCTGTCAGCGACCCCACCTTGTGAAATCATTTGTTTCTATTTGGCAATGCGGACTCAACTCTAAACGCGGGGCTCGGGGGGCGGGCGGCGGCCGCTGGGGGGCGCCTCCCCGGGCTCGCGCTCGGCCCTCTCGGGGCACAGCAGCGCCTGCAGGTGGTTGATGTACTTGATGGCGGCGCGGAGCGTCTCCACCTTGCTGAGCCGCCGGTCCAGGTAGCCGTCGGGCAGGTGGTGGCGCAGCTGGGCGTAGCCCTCGTTGACGCACTTGACCCGCTGCCGCTCGCGCTCGTTCCTCTTGCGGATGAAGGCCGGCCCGCAGGCCAGCTCGCACCTCCTGTAAGTGGGGTACGGCACCGGGAAGGGGAAGGGGCAGGGCTCGCCGTAGCTCTCCAAGATCAGGGGGTCGCTGGGGAAAGGCAGCAATGGCAGCTCCTCCGGGTAGGGGGGTGGCCTCGGGGCCTCGGGGCACAGGTGGAAAGGGACCATGGGGTCCAGGTAGAAGGACCTGGGCAGCGGCAAGTGGGCGGAGTCCGAGAAGACCGGAAACGTGTCTGGGTTAGAGTTGCTTCTGCTGTCCATCATTTCCTCTTTGACCTAGAAATACAACCGAGTTTATTGATCTGACCAGGTCAGAAGAGAACAGGTGGGATCCACTTTCTTGGAGATCAGTGTTCTCAAGAATTCTGCTTTGATGACTAGTTTCTGGGCTCATTTGGAAAAGTAGGTGGGGTTATAATTGTGCTAAACTAGTACAAGAGAGAGGGTTCCTTCCTTCCTTCTTTTCTCCTCCTCCTCCTCCTCCTCCTCCTCCTCCTCCTCCTCCTCCTCCTCCTTCTTCTTCTTCTTCTTCTTCTTCTTCTTCTTCTTCTTCTTCTTCTTCTTCTTCTTCTTCTTTGTGGTACTAGGGATTGAACCTAGGGGTATTCTACCTCTGAGCTACACCTCCAGCCCTGTTTTATTTTTTATTTTATTTTATTTTTGCGGTACCAGAGATGGAATCCAGGAGCATTCTACCTCTGAGCTACACCCCCAGCCCTATTTTTTTTTTTTTTTTTTTTTTTTTTTTGCGGGCCTGAGGATGTAACCCAGAGGCATTTGACCTCCGAACTACACCCCCTGCCCTATTTTTTATTCTTTATTTTGAAACAGGGTCTCACTGAGTCGCAGAGGGCCTCACTAAGTAGCCGAGGTTGTCCGCAAACTGTGATTCTCTTGTCTCAGCCTCCGGAATGCTGGGATTACAAGCCTGCGCCACCACACCTGGCTCCCCAGCCCTATTTTTAAAAATTATTTATTTTGAAAGAGTCTCACTGAGTTGCAAAGGGTCTCACTAAGTAGCTGAGGGTGTTTTCGAACCCAGATCCTCCTGTCTCATTCTCCCAAATGCTGAGATTACAAGTGTGAGCCACCGCCTGGCTCCCTTTTTATTTTTATTTTTATTTTTATTTTTATTTTCAAACAGGGTCTTGCTAAATTACTATGTGCTGCTGGCCTTGAGCCTGTGACCCTCCTATTTCAGCCTCCTAATACTGGGGTTATAGGTGTGCATCACCATGCCTGGCTAAGAGAAGCTGTTTTTTGTTTTGTTTTGTTTGAGGTACTGAAGATAGAACACAGGGGCTTTTCTACCTCTGGGCTATACTCCCAGACCTATTTTATATTTTATTTGGAAATGGTCTAAGTTACTGAGAGCCTCACTGAGTAGCTGAGGCTGGCTTTGAACCTGTGCGATCCTCCTCTCAGCCTCCTAAAGGCTGGGATTGCAAGCGTGCGCCACCACGCAGGGCTAAGAGAAGGTTTTGACGGCACACAGAAACAGCCTAACCCTGAGCCGCCTGGGAGAAAGTTGTTCCACTACAATTCTCTTTCCATCCTCCTGCCAAGTCATAGCCTTAGTCCTTGCTAAGGTATCTTCCACACCACTAGATACTTTCTAACCTCTCTCAGACAAGCAATAATACCTAGCTAGAACTGATTTTTTTTTACCATTAACTGCTATTTATTGCAAGTTATATTGCTTTTACATTAACAGAAGCAGCGTAAAATTCCTTTAAAAAACAAATCTGTCCAGTGTGGTGTTGAATGCCAGTAATCCTAGTACTTGGGAGGCTGAGACAGGAGGAATGAAGTTTGAGGCCGTCCTAAGCAACTTATCAAGATCCTCAACAATTTAGTGAGACACTGTTTTCAAACTAAAAAAAAAAAAAATAAGTTGAGCATGGAAGCACATGCCTGTAACCCCAGTATTTGGGAGGCTGAGACAGAATAATAATAGGTTCAAGACCGGAAGTAGGGCATGATGACATACACTCGTAACCCCAGAATTTGGGAGGCTGAGATAAGAGGATTGCAGGTTCACAACCAGCTTCAGCTACTTAGTGAGGCTCCCGCACTTAGTGAGACTTTGTTTCAAAAATAAAGAATAAAAAATAGGGCTGGGGCCGGGGGTGGTGGCGCACGCTTGTAATCCCCGTGCTTGGGAGGCGGAGACAGGAGGATCGTGCAGGTTGGAAGCCAGCCTTGCTGGCTTAGGAGACCCTGTTTCCAAATAAAAAAATATTAAAAAAATGGGTCTGGGAGTGTAGCCCGGAGATAGAAGGGTTTCCAGAAACCCCAGTACCACCACCACTACTACTACTACTACTACTACTACTAATAATAATAATAATAATAATTAATAAATAAATAAAAATAGGGCTGGGGGTGTAGCTCAGAGATAGAATGCCCCTGGGTTCCATCCCCAGTAACACACACACACACACACACACACACACACACACACACACACCAGCCTCAGCAATTTAGCAAGACCCTCAGCAACCTAGTTAGACCCTGTTTGAAAAAAAGGGGGGATTGTGAGCGTAGTTAGAAGATAGAATGCCTCTAGTTTCAATCTTTTATCACAAAAAGCAATAAAAACATTTATTTATTTATTTAGGTAGTGGGCATTGAACCCAGGGGCATTCTACCTCCGAACTTCACCACCAACCCTATTTTATTTTTATTTGAAAACAGGGTCTTGCTAGGTTGATGAGTCTCACTACTTGCTGAAACTGTCCTTGAACCTGTGATCCTCCTATCTCATCCTCCCAGGTTCCGGGATTATAGGTGTGCGCCACCACGCCTGGCAAATAAAAATATTTGTAGCTTGGACGTAGAATGCTCCTGGGTTTAGTCCCCAGTACCAAATATATAAATAATTAAAATAAAAACAAATCTAATTGAGGGGCTGAGGGTGTGAACTCAGTGGTGGAATTCTTGCCTAGCTTGAGCAAGGCCCTGCGCTTAACCTCAGCACTGCAAAATAAATACATGAATCTACTTGAGTGAAAAATGCTCATTGCGTTAAAGGAAAATAGTAAATTAATGGTACAGGTGGAACACCGTTTCCAAGCCCAGAAGACAGGAGTGCTCCAGTTCTTGTGAGAGAAACAAAACAAAATAAAACAACAACAAAAAACCTAAGTATGGCTTCTGAAAAGACAAGAAATTATGGAAACATAAAAGGTCCATGAGGACTGAGCACAGTGCACAAACCTATGAGCCTAGCTGGCTGCTCCAGAGGCTGAGAAGGGAGGACGGCAAGCTGAAGGCCAGCCTCAGCAACTTAGTGAGCCCCTGTCTCCAAATGAGCTTTCAAAAAAGGGAGGAGGGTGCTGGGGATAGAGCTCAGTGGGGATAGAGCACAGGTCTAGCATGTATGAGGCCTTGGGTTCAATCTTTAGTATTAAAAAAAAATCAAATAAACAACCCACAGGGAGCCGGGAGAAGGGTGAGGAGAGGGGAGGGTTCTGATAAGTCATAGTGAGGAGTCGATGCCCGGAAAAGCTCTTCCTCCAGTGCAGTGAGGGGGAGGAGGTAAGTGGGAGAGATCCGATTAAAAGGAAAAACACAGAAACAGGAAGCTTAAGGTTCCAAATTACTGCCAAATGACCTAAAATAACTAGCATAAAACAAAGATCTCTGAAGATCAACAACTAGCCAACATTCTGTCAAAAAGAAAAAGTTGCTGAGAGAAATTAGTTAGGGAATCCTCAAGCCAGGAATTTTAGAGGGTAAGACACACACAGCAGAAGCTCCAAAGTGCTGCTGAATACACTACGGTGTTTTGGACAACAGTTTTATTTTTGCCTGCAGCTAATAAGACAGAATTGATTAACTACAGTGGGTTTCCAGAAAATAAAGCAGATGTTGTAAAAGCTCATGGAAAACAGTATTTTGAGCCGGGCGTGGTGGGCACTCTTGTAATCCCAGCATTCGGGAGGATCGCGGTTCAAGACCAGCCTCAGCTACTTAGCGAGGCCCTTTGCAACTCAGTGAGACCCTGTTTCAAAATAAGGAATAAAAAAATAGGGCTGGGGGTGTAGCTCGGAGGTAGAATGCCCCTGGGTTCCATCCCCAGTACCGCAAAACACAAATCAAAACCAAACCAAACAAAAAACCCAATATTTTGAGGGTATGGTTTTATCCTAAAGAATAACTGAAATAATATCTTAAATTTTGACCCAGATGAACGTTGAGTAATTTGTACATGTCACAGGTCATTTAAAGTTTCTAGGTTTTTAATAAGACTTTGCATAATTCCTGGAAAAGTAATGTCGTGTCTCTGGAGACGCGTCGATGAGAAGCTTTTTCTGTTGGGAACTTCCAGTAAGCACACCAGTCGACGCTGTACCACTTAAATATGAGCGCCTTTCATTCAGAGAAGAAAACTTAACCATGAAACAACAGAAAGAGCCTGCGGCAATGAGGAGAATCGAGCCAGTGAGCCTAGTGGAGTCTGGATGTATTTGGAGGAATTAAGCATGAGTTTATTTTAGAGAAAACGCAGATTGCTAGCGGTCGTCCAGAGTTGCAGAGGCATGCCAGGCTAATACATACACCTATTTTGAGAAATTCTTTTTTTTTAATTTTTTTTTTTCTTTTCTGGTGGTACTAGGATTCCTAGAACCCTTCTACCTCCAGGCTACACTCCCAGACCTATTTTTAAAATATTTGTTAAATTTGGAAACAGGGTCTCTTAGGCTAGCGCGGCTGGCTTCAAACCTGTGCGATCCTCCTGTCTCTGCCTCGCAAGCGTGGGGATTACAAGCGTGCGCCACCACGCCCTATCTTATTCATTTTAAAAATATATTTAATATATTTTTATTAGTGCATTGTATTTATACATCATAATGGAGTGTTTTGGGAAATTCTAAGGTTTATATCTTAGCGCTCTTCTGGGAAATAAACAATGAATCTTTTTTTGTGTGTCTGCTACCAGGACAGAACCCAGGGGCATTCTATCTCTGAATTCCACTCCCAGCTGATTTTTAAATTCTTTTTTTATTTTGAGACAGGGTCTCACTAAGTTATGGAGGGTCTCACAAGTTGCTGAGGCTGGCCGAGAACCTGCGACCCTCCTGTCTCAGCCTCCCAAGTACTGAGATTACAACTGTGCACCACCACACCCAGCTAAATGATAAATTCTTAATGATAAAATCTCAAGCCATTCTCAATGCTCTGCTCAGCATAAAAGCTTCAACCTTCATAGGTTAAAAAAATAAGTACCTAGCACGCAAAACAAAAAACCATAAGTACATTAAAAATATGTACCTGGCATGTAAAAAACCCCAAAGCTACTAATAATGCATATATAATTAAATTGCAGACCGTGGGAGCTGGGAGGAAGCTCAGGCACCACCTTTCTTATCCTTACTAGGTTCTGATAAGTTGCTAAGGTTGCGAAGCTAGTGGGGCAGGAGCCAGAATCTGCATGTTTTGGCTTCAAATCAAAATGCATCCTGCTCCTCCTGATGATTTAATCACCAGTAAAATCGGGATCTCTGACTCTCTGGGCAGTAATTGATATTTTAAGACCGCAATCAGATTACTGACGAAATGCATTATTTATCAACTGTGCCTAGGAATTAAAAAAAAAAAAGTCATGTTCTTACTCTCCCTGACGGGCCACCCAGAGGAAGCGCCTCTTACCTGCGTTTTGTTCCTCAAGATGCTGTAGTTTGGGCTGAGTCAGATTTAACCTGATTTATAAGAGGTCATTTAGTAGTAATATGCAAAGTAGCTTACAGTTAAACAGAACTGCTTGGTTCTGGTTTAGCTTTTTTTCTTCCCTACCTAATATGTAGATATGACAACACATAACAATACTGAAGACAAAGGTGTGCTTACAAAACTGGACACTTGTAACAAATTCTTTTGTTTAAAGCGTGTCCTCTCCCCACCCATCTTCCTTATATGCTTTAACATCAAAACTACTTATGGAAAATATCTTTAAATAATAGTCTTATAATATGCAAATATTGGTCAATGTTCTTTTAGAGATTTAGGCCAGAACTCGGAGGGACAATATGAACTCGGATTTTTTTTTTTTTTTATAGTGGGGATTGTACCCAGGGGCATTCTACTGCTAAATTACACCTCCAGCCTGATTTAACTTTTTATTCAGAAACAAGGTCTCACTAGGTTGTTGAGAGGCTTGCTAAGTTGCTGAGGCTGTCGTTGAACCTGAAATTCTCCTGTCACAGCTTCTCAAGTACTGGGGATTACAAGCATGCACCACCATGCTTGGTTCTTTTTTATTTTGAAACAGCATCTCACAAAATTTTTGAGGGTCTCGCTAAATTGCTTAGGCTGGCCTCAGACCTGTGATCCTCCTGTTTTAGCCTCCCAAGTACTGAGATTATAGGTATGTGTCACCATACAGGCATGTGCCACCATACATGACTTGTATTTATATCTTTTGAAAATAATACTCATTCTAGCCGGGCGTGGTGGCACACGCTTGTAATCCCTGCGCTTGGGAGGCTGAGACAGGAGGATCGCGCAGGTTCGAAGCCAGCTGTGCTGGCTTAAGAGCCCCTGTTTCCAAATAAAAAGTATAAAAATAGGTCTGGGAGTGTACCCTGGAGGTTGAAGGGCTTCCAGGAACCCCAGTACCACCACCACCACCAAAAAAAAAAACAAAAAAAAACAAAAAAAAAACAACCTCATTCTAGAGCCAGGCGTGGTGGTGCACGCTTGTAATCCCAGCATTTGGGAAGCTGAGACAGGAGGATGGTGGTTCCTGGACAGCCTCAGCTACTTGATGAGGCCCTCCATAAATAATTTAGTGAGATCTTGTTTCAAAATAAAGAATAAGCTGGGCATGGTGGCTCACACTTATAATCCCAGTGCTTGGGAGGGGGAGACAAAAGGATCGCGCAGGTTCGAAGCCAGCCGCGCTGGCTTAAGAGCCCCTGTTTCCAAATAAGAAAAGTATAAAAATAGGTCTGGGAGTGTAGCCCGGAGGTTGAAGGGTTTCCAGGAACCCCAGTACCAACAAAAAAAGAAAAAAAAAAAAAGAATAAAAACTACGGAAAGGGGTGTGGCTCAGAAGTAGAATGCCCCTGGCTCCACCCCAGACCTGCCCCCCCAAACCTCATTATGTTAATTTATTTTTAGGGCAGATTTAGGTTCATAGAAAAATCAAGCAGAAAATGTGGAGAATTTCCATATGCTCCCTTCACCCACAGAAGCACAGACTCCTCCACTATCAACATCCTGCATCTACACTGACACATCTTTGTTACCTGAAGTCCATAGTCTACATTAGAGTTCACTCTTGGTGTTACAGATTTATATCCTATGAGTTTTTTGGTTTTTGTTTTCTGTGGTTTTTTTGGTGGTACTGAGGGTGGAACCCAGAGGCTTTCTACCTTCGGGCTACACTCCCAGACCTATTTTATACTTTATTTGGAAACAGGGTCTCACTAAGTTGCCGAGAGCCTCACTAAGTAGCTGAGGCTGGCTTCGAACCTGCGCGATCCTCCTGTCTCAGTCTCCCAAGTCCTGGGATTACAAGCGTGCGCCACCACCCCCGGGCCCAACCTTAGTTTTTCTTTATTTTGCAACAGGGCCTCTTTAAGTTGCAGAGGGCCTAAGTAGCTAAGGCTGGCCGCGAACCTGTGATCCTCCTGTCACAGCCTTCCAAATACTGGGATTACAAGCATACACCACCATGCCTGGCTAGTAATTTATTTTTATATAAAACTGCCATGTTCTTTTCCAAAGCTGCTGTACCATTTTGTAGTCCCACCAACAATATATGAGAGTTCTTGTTGCCCTAAATCCTTATGAGTATTTGGAGTTGCCTTTGGTCAGATGAGTATTGGTGAGAAACATGTTCAGGACTTTTGGCCATCTTTAAATTGGGTTTTCTTTTATTTTTTGTTGAGTTTTTTTTTTTTTTTTTTTTTTTGGGTGGTACTGGGGGTGGAACCCAGAGGCTTTCTACCTCCAGATTATACTCCCAGACCCATTTTATATTTTATTTAGAAACAGGGTTTCACTAAGTTGCTGAGAGCCTCACTAAGCAGCTGAGGCTGGCTTTGAACCTACGTGATCTCCTGTCTCAGCCTCCCAAGCACGAAGAGTTTTAAATATTCTTTGTTGAGTTTTAAATATTCTTTGTAAGTTTGGTATAATACTCCTTTTCTTTTGTAAATTTTTTTTCTGGTCTGTGACTTATCTTCTCCTCCTCCCTCCCTCCCTCCCTCCCTCCCCTCTCTCTTCTCTTTGTGGTACTAAGGGTGGAACCAGAGGCTTTCTACCTCTGGGATATACTTCCAGACTTATTTTATACTTTACTTGGAAACATGGTCTAAGTTGCCGAGAGCCTAAGTAGCTGAGGCTGGCTTCGAACCTGTGTGATCCTCCTGTCTCAGCCTCTCAAGCGCTGGGATCACAAGCGTGCACCACGTCTGGCTCTCCTTCTCTTAACAATGTCTTTTGTGGAAGTTTTAAATTTTAATAAAGTCCGGCTTGACAATTACTTCTTTCATGTATTATGTCCTTGGTATTATATCTAAGAAGTCATCATCCTTGCCTCACAGCTGTTTCCAATCCTGGCCTCGCTGGCCCCGGCACTGGTCTTACCCCTCGGCAGAGTCCGATTCTGGACTCATAGGTCCCAGCACCGGTCTTGCCTCACAGCAAGCTCCGATCCTGATCTTGCTGGCCCTGGCACCGGCCTAACCCCTCGGCTGGCGCCGATCCCTGCCTCAGAGGCCTCAGTAGTGGCCTTGCCTCACGGTAGGCTCCGGTCCCGGCCTCGTTGGCCCCGGCACTGACCTCACCCCTCGGCAGGCTCTAATCCCAACCTCGGAGGCCCCAGCACCAGCCATACCTCAAGGCAGGCTCCGATTCCGGCCTCGCTGGCACCGGCACCAGCCTCACCTCTCGGCAGGCTCCTATCCAGGCCTTGGAGGCCCCAGCACCAGTCTTGCCTCACAGCAGGCTCTGATCCCGGTCTTGATGGCCCCGGCACTGGACTAACCCCTCGGCAGAATCCGATCCCAGCCTCGGAGGCCTCAGCACCGGCCTTGCCTTCCGGCAGGCTCCGATCCTGGCCTCGCTGGCTCTGGCACTGGCCTAACGCATCAGCTGGCTCAGAGACTGACCTTGGAGGCCCCAGCACCAGCCTTGCCTCATGGCAGGCTCTGATCCCGGTTTCACTGACCCCGGCACCGGCCTAACCCCTCGGCAGGCTCTGATTCTGGCCTTGGAGGCCCCAGCACCAGCCTTGCCTCACAGTAGGCTCCAATCCCAGCCTTGCTGGCCCTGGCACCGGCCTAACCCCTTGGCTGGTGCCGATCCCTGCCTCGGAGGCCTCAGTACTGGTCTTGCCTCATGGTAGGCTCTGGTCCCGGCCTCGTTGGCCCCGGCCCTGGCCAAACCCCTCGGCAGGCTCCAATCCCGGCCTTGGAGGCCCCAGCACCGGCCTTGTCTCACGGCAGGCTCCGATCCCGGTCTCGCTGGCCCCGGGGCCAGCCTAACCCCTCGGCAGGCTCCGATCCCAGCCTCAGAGGCCCTATCACTGGCCTTGCCTCACAGCAGGCTCTGATCCCGGACTCACTGGCCCTGGCACCCCGGCCTCACCCCTTGGCAGGCTCCGATCCGAGCACCCTCTTCACCCAGCAGGTTGTCCCACGTTCCCAAGGGTGCATGGTAGTAGTATTCTGCCTCTCAGGTAATTTCTTCAAAAGTTCCAGGTGTATTATGTCAGATCTTGCCGCTGCCAATGCGACTGCCTCCACCATTTCAAATCTTTCCCAAGCTCTTTTCCCATACTGCATAATATCCAGTGTTCCTAAGCATGTGTGACAGTAGCATTTGACCTTTGGGGTAATTTCTTCAGAGGATCAGAGCAGGTTGGATCAGATGTTTGCCTCTCACAAATCTAAGTCTCCACCGCCATCTCGGCCACTGCTGCCACCACTGCCTTCCTCCTAGGTCTCCGCTAGACTCTCTCTTTACAGGTGATGTCCCGGATTCTTAACGATGTCGAGAAGCAGTAGTCCTCCTTCGCGGGAAATTTTTCCAAAAGTTCAAGTTCAGATGGATATGTTTTGTCTGCATCTCCAATATTCTGCCATCTCGGCCATCTTAACCCCTCTCGAATATTTTTCATTTTTCGTTTCCCTTTTTTTTTTTAAATAAGAGAAGAGAGTATGTGTGGTTTGGGGAGGATGTGGGATCAGGCACTAGGTAGCGATGAAAATTTTTTTCTTTCCGGGTGGGAGGGGGGGCCTTGTGGCCCAGATCTCTGGGCCCTTCCGGGTGGGAGGGGGTTCACCTAAGGGTACCTGCTTGCCCCCGCCCACCCACCCAGGGTCGGGGCCATGCGGCCCAGACCTCCCGGGTAGGGGGTGGTCGCCTAAGGGTGCCCCGCCTGCGCCCACCTACCCGCCCTGGGGTCAGGGCCATGTGGCTGGGACCTCCTGGCCCTTCCAGGTTGGGGGGGGTGGCTTAAGGGTGCCCCGCCCATGCCTGCCCACCTGCCCAGGGTCTCAGACCTCCAGGGCCTTCCAGATGTGGGGCGGTTGCCTAATGGTGCCCTGCCGGGTGTTGGGTCCATGCGGCCCGGATCTCCAGGGCCTTCCGGGTGGCGGGGTCGCCTAAGGGTGCTCCGCTTGCGCCCGCCCCCTCCCACCCTCCCGGGGTTGTGGCCCTGAATGAAGGATTTTAAAACTTTCCTCATAAATCTTGTACATATTGTGTTAAGGTTACACTTAATATTTCATCTCATTTTGGGGGGTTGCTAATATAATATATATCACCACGCCCGGCTTATTTTGTATTATATTTTAAATCTCAAATTCTTCATGTTCATTGTATATAGCCAAGTGTTAACTTGAGCATGTTAGCCTTGTACCCTGCAACTTTGCTATGACCACTTATTAGGGCCAGGTTGTTTTGGTTGTTGTTCTTTTGGGTTTTCTATATAGATGATTGTGTAAACAAAGACTATTCTATTTCTTCCTTCCCAATATGTATACCTTTTCTCATTTCATGGCTTAAGCATTGGTTAGGAATCACAGTATAATATCAGAAAGGGGAGTGAGAGATAACATTCTTATCTTGATTCTGATCTTAGTGGGAAAGCTTCTAGTTTATCATTATTAAGTACAATGTGAGCTATAGACTTTTTTTTTCAGTACTAGGAATGGAACCCAGGGCATTTTACCTTTGAGCCACATCCCCAGCCCTATTTTTTATTCTTTATTTTTGAAACAGGGTCTCACTGAGTTGCAAAGGGCCTAAGTAGCTGAGGCTGGCCGTGAACCTGGATCCTCCAGTTTCAGCCTCCAAATGCTGGGATTACAAGTGTGTACCACCACGCCCGGCTAACTATGGACTTTTGCACACATTCTTTAACAGGTTTAGGAAACTCTCTCTGTACCTAGTTTGCTAGTTTTTCTTCTTCTTCCTCCTTCCTCCTCCCCCTCTTCTTCACAGCACTGGGGATTGACCTCCAAGCTATATATACTCAGCCCATTTTCTTATTCTTTATTTGAAACAGTATTGGGATTATAAGCATGTGCCACCACGCCCAGCTTTCTTCTTTTTTTAAATCATGAATGGGTATTAGATTTTTGTCCAGTGCTATTTCTGTGTCCATTGATATGATCATCCGATTTTCTTCTTTGGTTATATTATTTTCAAATGTTAATTAGCCTTCCATACCTGGGATAAAACCCACTTAGTCATGGTTGAACCATTTTTTAATATTAATGATGAAATCATTTTAGGTTTTATTTGTGGATGCTAAAAATGTTTTTAATAATAAATAACAACAAAACCATTAGTAGCCAGGCATGGTGGCACACACCTGTAATTCTAGTACTTGGGAGGCTGACAGGAGAATCACAGATTTGAGGAGAGCCTCAACAATTTAGTGAGACCCTGTTTCAAAATAAAAATAAAATAGGGTTGGGGGTATAGCTCAGTGGCAGAATGCCCCTGGGTTCAATCCCAGTAACACACAAACACTCCTAAAACCTCATCCTAGTCAGGCATCGTGGCACACAACTGTAATCCCAGTGCTTGGGAGGCTGAGATAGGAGATTGCAGATTCGAGGCTGGCCTCAGCTTAGTGAGACTCTCAGCAACTTAATGAAACCCTCTTTCAAAATAAAAAATAAGAAGGGCTGGGGGTATAGCTCAGAGGCAGAATACTCCTGGGTTCAATCCCTAGTACCAACATCCTCCAAACAAAAGCTAGGCGTGGTGGCGCACGCTTGTAATCCCCGCGCTTGGGAGGTGGAGACAGGAGGATCACACAGGTTCGAAGCCAGCCGCACTGGCGTAAGGGACCCTGTTTCCAAATAAAAATATAAAATAAATAGGTGTCTGGGAGGTAGAAGGGTTTCCAGGAACCCAGTACCACCAAAAACAAAAACGACCTTATTTTTATTAATTTAATGTAACTGAATTCTATTATAAATTCTGTCAAGAGCTTTTTAGAACAAGCACTCCTTTAGGAATTTTAAGTTTCTCAATTTATCAGAAAGATGTTTGTATACCCTTCAGAGACTTGCCAAAAAATCCATACATTCGTTCTTTCTGTACATGCACATGTAGATAACTTAGTGTCGATGTTTTATCATTAGATTGATATAAAATAGTCTCACAACAGGGGACACAATGTCTTTGTATCTTCAAGCTCGTCATATAGAAGAGAGAGAAGAGAGAAAAGTTAGTGGACATAGACATACTGATTGGTGTTTCAAAAATTATTTTTATTGTTACATTCCAAAGAGGACATAGGAAGAAAAAAAGCCAGTTATCCAATAACTGTTATACTTTTCAGAGAGAGGCACCTAGAACCCCAGTCCTAGTTCAAAGCTGCACATGTGACAGCTCAAACCGCTGCCTCTTCACGTGACCGGAAATGGGACCAATATGTATGTCATCAACCCAGGAGGCTTGGGTTTAAAAGAAAGTTTCTTTATTGCAAGTGTCCAAGTCCTTAGGATTTGTCCTGAAAGACACTAGCGGAAGACCACACACCAAGACTGTGGTTAGTCATCAAACCAGCCAATGGCCAGTTGTTCCAGGAGGCATTGCATCAGACATCACAGTACAGGAAGAAAATCTGCATTTTTGTCAAGAGCTGCCAGGCATTTCAGATCCAACTTACCAAAAAAGTTCAGCCACAGGCCAACCAAATACCTAGATAATAGAGTCAGTGCAAAAGTCAAATGGCCAGTCAGTGCTTTGATGAGGCTACACTGGAAAATATTAACAAAAATCTGAAAATAGGAGGTAAGGTCTATTTACAAAAGTTTTAGTAAAGTGATTTGAGAAAAGTTATGTCAAGCACTTCCCACACACCCTTGCCTCTCCTGCCGAAAACCAAAGCCAAAACCAGAATCACCTGGAAATTACCTTGGAAATCAAGTTAAAGGTGTGGGGTGAAAAAGGGTGCTTGTTCTAGGTAAAGGACATCAAGATAATTTATAGGCAGATTTAATTTTATTAGTAAAAGTCACAAGTAGGAAAAGGCTTATTGGCTGACCTTCAACTGTGTGCTTTTAAAAATATCTCCATTAATACATTAACAAGAAAAAAAATATTAAGCACGTTTTTACTTCCAATTCTGAGTCTTCCAGCAAGAGCTGGTGAAATCAAGAGAGTACTGAAACAAAATCCAGGAAAACTCAGTCAATTCTTTTCAGTTGTCTGCCTTGCTTCTTTCTAGTCACCTTGAATTTGATTCCCAATTAGCTGAGAACAACATGGCGGTCAAAGACAGACTTTCGCTGCTCTTGGACTTGAAGCTTCCAGCGCTGCTGGGCATACTCCACTTTGTTCAGAACGTTGGCTCGACTGCGGGAGCGGGCCAGTACATCATGGGCATTTGCAAAAGGCTGGTGATCCTGGAAGTCCAGATGGAGAACATGAGAGACGGCAAGATTGGTGTGAAATACATACACAAAACAGCAGTGAGCCAGCCACAGAGACAGAAGCAGGTGGACTCTTCATACAGAGCATCACTGTGACTAGGTACTTCTAAGCACTGAACTACCAGGTGCAGGATGAACTTAACATAGGATCTGTGAAACATTTCCATGGGTCACCATTTCCAAAGGTGTTTAAGAAGCAGAGACCAAGACAAAGGTAGTGGTCACTCATGTTAAAAAGAAGTCTTTCCTGACTAGTAGGAGAAAGAAAGTCTATTTTCATGTCAAAATCTCCATGTTACATACATAGAAAGAAGGGGTCTTCCTTGCTTGACTATTTTATTTTTTGCGGTATTGGGGATTGGCCCAGGGGCATTTTACCTCGGAGCTATAACCCCCAGTCCTATTTTTTTTATTCTTTATTTCGAAATAGGGTCTCATTAAGTTGCAGAGGGCTTCACTAGGTAGCTGAAGCTGGTGCAAATCTGCAATCATCCTGTCTCAGCCTCCCAAGTACTGGGATTACAAGCGTGGGCCACTATGCCCAGCTATTCCTTGCTTTAATTGATACTATATAGCTAACCTGTGACAGAAAAAAAGGTCTTTTAATGTCCTGACTCCCATTATATTAAAACTGTTTACTTGTCACCTTGGAGCCACATTTGCCTTAATAAGTTGATAGGGTTTTATCCTGGTTTGGTTTTAATCTTCCAAGCACCCTCCATACATATTACTAAATAGATAGTTCCAAAAGTTTTCTCATTTCCCCCTTCTCCAATCTGTAATGCAGAGAAACAAAGCTCAGGTGCTATGATTACCAAGGGCAGTGAGGGCTGACTTACTTCTGCTCATTTCTATTTGACAGAGATTTGAATCTTTCATTGCTAAGTACCCAAAGCTTCTGGGTTCACTGATGCCTTAGGAAAGAGGTTACTGAAGGGTTACCCTGGTATCTGTGGAGAAAACCAACCTCTCCTGGTCAAAGTAAACTAATACAACTGGATGTTTGTAGTCACTACACAGGAAACCGCCACGATAATCTACTTATGAATGAGATATAAACACAGCTGCCTGAATGATAGAAAGAATTCAATAGTAATTTCTTGTTTTTGTTTTGCTTTTTCCTTGATCTCTTTTTCCTGAAGCCCATATATATATTTTTTCTTTTTGCAGTACTAGAAATGGAACGCAGGGGCATTCTACCTCTGAGCTACACCCCTAGCCCTATTTTCCATTAGTTATTTTGAAATAGGGTTTCAAAAAGTTGCACAGGGCCTCACTAAGTAGCTGAGGCTGGCTGTGAACCTGCAATCCTCATCTTAGCTTCCCAAGTACAGGGATTACACGCCTGCACCACCACGCCTGTCCCCCAAAAACCATATTAACAAAGTTTCTAAATGTTCCAACAGAAGATGCAAGTCACAAGCCAGACCCTCTAACCTAAGTTTGTCTTTGGGAAACAAAGAACATTGTTCTGTTATACATATCTAAAATAGCTATTATACATGTAGGTGGAAAGCTATACATAACCACAAAACTATATATACAACTATAACCACATGGTGTTATGATACCTGGTCTTGTTTTTACAGCAAGACTTATACCATGTCTACATACTTGAGGAGTTTTCTTTTCTTTTTTTTTTTCCGGTGGTACTGGGGTTCCTGGAAGCCCTTCTACTTACGGGCTACAGTCCCAGACCTACTTTATATTTTTTTATTTGGGAAGAGTCTGGCTTCGAACCTGCGTGATCCTCCTGTCTCTGCCTCCCAAGTGTGGGGATTACAAGCGTGTGCTACCACGCCCGGCATTTGAGGAGTTTTCTATAAAGAATCTCTCCTTGCCTTCTTTTCCAAAATGTCATCAACTTTTTTCTTAATGGTAATGGCTAAAACAATTCCATTTTTTATGTCTAAGTTACAAATGAAAATAATATAGACAATCCTATGGAGTCCAAAATGTTTCAAAGTTAGAAGGTTAAAAAAAAGAAAGGCAAAAGTTTAGCATCATTTGGTTTTCCATGAGAAAGTAAATTAACCCAAGGTCACTTAACAAGTTAGCACAAACAATGGAAGTTAGCTTGCCTAATTAACCTTGACGTGATATCACATCTTCTCAACACACAGATTTTCAGGTAGATTAAAATGATACTCTGGGAATATGGCGCTTCAATGAACTTGTATATAAAATATTATTACCATTGGTTTGTTTTACATAAACAAGACTGGGAAGAAGGATGTACTTATTCAGCAGAGCACCTCTTGATTTCAGTCTTTTTTTCTACTCTCCCAGGTAGGGGGAGAAAAAAAATCTTACAGAAGAAATTCAAAAGAATAAACAAACCAGTTAATCCTTTTGGCCTGTTCTCTACCTATCGGGACAAGATTGAACTAGCTGCTCACAGTCATGGATGCTGGGAGAATGCAAATAGAGCAAATTTGCCCTGTTCGTATGTTTGTTCTTTTTACACCTGATAAAATTACAATGAATACAAAACCCGTTTTAATGTGATGCTTTGGTAATAGTGGTAATGTGTCATGGATATATGATACAGTAAATATTATGACTATTTGCAGTGAGCTTCATAACTATTTGTACCTTTACTTGTTTTAAAAGGCTTTTTAAAAATCTTTAAATTTTTTTTTTGTGTGTGTGTGTTACTGGGGATGGAATTCAGGGGCATTTTACTTCCGAGATACACCCCAATCCTATTTTTTATTCTTTATTTTGAAACAGGGTCTCACTGAGTTGCAAAGGGCCTAAGTAGCTGAGGCTGTCCACAAACCACAATCTTCCTGTCTCAGCCTCCCGAATGCTGGGATTACAAACATGCGCCACCACGCCTGGCTAAAAGGCTTTTTATACTGAATAAAAATGAAAAAAACTGAAGAGTATTTTGTTGTTGTTATTTTTGTCTTCTGTTTTTATTGTACTGGGAATGGAATCCAGGGGCATTCTACCTCCAACTACACTCTCAGCCCAATTTTATTATTTTTTTATTTTGAAACATGGTTTCACTAAGTTGTAAAGAGCCTCACTAAGTAGCTGAGGCTGGCCACAAACCTGTGATCCTCCTGTCTCAGCCTTCGAAGTACTGGGATTACAAGCATGTGCCACTATGCCTGGCTCTGAAGAGTGTTTTTTAGAAACATTTGATGAATAATGAAGAACTCACATCTCGGATAAATAATAATCGTAGGAATTTAACTTCTTTTTGTGAGGTGTTGTTACAATAAACTCATAGCTTTTGTCAGAAAACCTTTTCTGCCCAAATCAGTTAATAGCTCTGTAAGAGTCAGCCAGGCGCAGCAACACTGTCAAATGGTCAAGGTGAAAGCAGAATCCATCACTGGTACACAAAATGGTTGCTGAACGCATGACCCTATCAATCAATCCCTTGACCTTCATGATTTTATCCACACATCTGTGCATCCATTTCTTTTATATTCTGTGGATACTGTATTAATATTGCCTTTTCTAAAACCAATTACAGATATTAAATGCCATGAAGGATGTAGGTGAAGTCAATCTTTTAACCTGTATTCCTATAATGGGAATGGTTTATATGGCTCTGCTAAATATTTTCATATGTCAGTAGTTCTCAACTAGGGATGATTTTGTCCCCCCAGCCAAGCCAAGGACACTTAGCAATGTCTGTGGACTTTTTTGATTGCCAGGGGGTGATGGCAATGATATAACATGAATTATTTGACCTCTAACAGATTAAGGTCAGGGATACTGCTTAATATCTTATAATGAAACTGGGTGTGGTGGCACATGCTTGTAATCCCAGTACCTGGGAGGCTGAGAAAGGAGGATTGCAGGTTGGAGGCAGGCTCAGCTACTTAGTGAGACTCTCCGCAACTAAGTGAGACCGTTTCAAAATAAAGAATAAAAAAATAGGGCTGGGGTGTAGCTCGAAGGTAGAATGGCCCTGGGTTCCATCCCCAGTACTGCAAAAAGAGAGGGGGTAGGGGTGTAGTTTGGAGATACAATGCCCCTAGGTTCAATTCCAGTACCAGAATAAAACAAAAAATCTAAAACAAACAAACAAACAAAAAGAAACAAAAAGTTCTATTTGTAGTTTTACCTCATCCTCATGCCATGGGGTCAGGATTCTCTTTCTCAGCACTTTTTTTTTATACTGAGTTAGCAAGCACATGGACTATGCCAATTTCTAGACTGTTTTTTGGTGTGTGTGTGTGTGCAGTACTAGAGATTGAACCCAGGAGCACTGTACCTCTGAGCTACGCCCCCAGTCCTATTTTTTATTCTTTTTTTTTTTTTTTGCGGTACTGGGGATGGAACCCAGGCACATTCTACCTCTGAGCTACACCCCAGCCCTATTTTTCAGTCTTTTATTTTTGAAACAGGGTCTCACTGAGTTGTGAAGAGCCTAGCTAAGTAGCTGAGGCAGTCTGCGAACCGTGATACCCCAGTTTCCGCCTCCCAAATGCTGGGATTACAAGGTGCGCCACCATGCCCGGCGTATTCTTTATTTTGAAACAGGGTCTCACTAAGTTGTGGAGGACCTCACAAAGTAGCTGAGGCTGGCGCAAACCTACCATCCTCCTGTCTCAGGTTCCCAAGTAATGGGATTATAAGCATGCACTACCACACCCATCTTATTATTTCTAGACATTTTTAAATGAAGTCATGTTAAAAAAATAAGGAATTCAAGAAACCACTTATACACTGATTATGCCAAGCATGTGCACAAATATAGATGTATTTTAAAGATAGAGGGAAGATTTGGAGTGATGTTTTTTCCATATTTAAGAAAAAATAATTATAGTTTTGTTTTTCAAGCAGGAAGAAAAAAGGAAATATGACATCAAATAGTCATCAACTTGTACTTCAATAAGAAAAGAAAGACACACTCTACAGGCTTCTCTTCAAGCAAACCCCTTTTGCCCTCTAAAACACCTGGTGATGCTGACAGGAAGGCGTCAGGCAGGAGTGTGGGGAGAAAACTACCTCAGATGCTTTCCTCAGTGTACACAGCGCGAGGTTCTATATGTATACCCTCACCAAGGGCCACCGCGTGGCTTTACAGAACAATCTCCTCAGGAAGAGATACATACTGGCATTAGAATTCTCTTTTGCTCCTCAGGCTGAGGGTGTGCTCCTGTCCATGAACATTTTATGCAACTCTGTTTCCCTTGCCTTCATATCAGACCAGGCCTGGCTGGACACTTACCCCAACATCATCATCGCTCTGTATCAACTGTGAGTGTCCAAAGAGGCGCCTCTTCAGTATAGGCTCCACCAGGGTCAGGTACACCATGTACAGAAGCAGAAGTCCCAAAATAGAGAGATAAATTATAATGGTAACCTAAATGGAATTATACGTAAGTTACACCTCTGTTCAAGTCAAGAAATGAGAGTTTTGTATGATAATGGTAAAACCATGAAAAAACGGATATCTCTGCCAAGTATATAGGATTTTTTTGTGTGTGTGTGGTACTGGGGGTGGAACCCAGAGGCTTTCTACTTCCGGGCTATACTCCCAGACCCATTTTATATTTTATTTGGAAATAGGGTCTCACTAAGTTGCTGACAGCCTCACTAAGTAGCTGAGGCTGGCTTCGAACCTGCACGATCCTCCTGTCTCAGCCTCCCAAGCGCGGGGATTACAAGCATGCGCCACCACGCCCGGCTGTATATAGGATTTTTTAACAACTAAATTCCAACATAAAAAACAAATTCAACTCTTCACCAAATACCATTTAAGGAAAAAGAAGAAAGAAAGCATGTTGTCTTGGGATGTATGTGTGCGTGCGTGCGTGTGTGTGTGTGTGTGTGTGTGTGTGTGTGTATCTTCAAACTCCATCTTAACCTATTGCTAATCATTTGTCACTATTGCTAGCACAGCTGTTTTTATTTTTCTTTAGCTAACACTGTGACCTAGATTCAGCAGCACTCCTGCCAAAATAAAATAACTTAAAGGAACCCTAATAAAACATAGAGTACAGCCGGGCGTGGTGGCACACACTTGTAATCCCAGCGTTTGGGAGGCTGGGACAGGAGGACTGCAGTTCGAGGACAGCCTCAGCTACTTAGTGAGGCCCTCTGCAAATCAGTGAGACCCTGTTTCAAAATAAAGAATAAAAAATAGGGCAGGGGGTGTAGCTCGGAGATTGAATGACCCTGGGTTCCCAGACCCGCAAAACACATACACACACACACACACATTACAGGTGAATTTCAACAGAATATTCTCAGATTAATTTGAATCTACAAAAATACTTTATAGGAAGCCAGGTATGGTGGCGCATGCCTATAGGCCTAGAACACGGTAGGTAGTTTCAGGGCTAGCTTCAGCAACTTAGCAAGAATTTGTTCCAAAATTAAAAAAAATAAAAAGGGCTGGGGTAGAGCTTGGAAGTAGAATGCCCCTGGGTTGAATCTCTAGTCTGTCTATTTCTCTGTCTCTCATTCTTATTCATTCTCTCCCTCCTTCCCTCCCTCCCTCCCTTTCTCTCTCCTCTCTCTCTCTCTCTCTCTCTCTCTCTCTCTCACACACACACACACACATACACACACACACACACACAGAAAAAAATTAAACATAAACTTGCTACTCTAAGAAATTTAGCCAAGAGAAAGAAAAACATATATCTAAGTAAAGACATATACATAGATATTTATAGTAGAATAAATCTGCAAATAATCTAAATATTTATCAACTGAGGAATGACTATTTATGTAAGCAAATACTCTTCAGCAATAAAGCAGACTGAAGTACTGATACATGCTACAACTTAAATTCAAGTAAAAAAATATGCTTAATGAGAAGAGGCAGTCATAGAATACCATACCTTATATGACTCCACTTATATGGAGTGTTCAGATAGATACAGACAGAAAGAGTAGTGACTGTTGGGGCTGGAGATGGCAGGAGAAATTAACTATAAGTGGGCTAGGGGAAGATGGGAATATTTTAAAATTATATTTTAAAAAGTCATTTTAAATGTACTCTTTAAATTCAGAGTGTATAAATTATACATCAAAGAATATTTTAGAAGAAACAAAGTAGAGCTATAATCTCAATCCTTGGGAGGCTGACACAGGAGGATCACAGGTTTGTGGCCAGATTCAGCAATTTAGCAAGGCCCTCAGAACTTAGTGAGACTCTGTCTCAAATTAAAAAATAAAATAGGGCTAGGAGTGTAGTCCAGATGTAGAATGTCTATGGGTTCAATCCCCAGTACCACCAAAAAGAAGTACAGTGAGGATTTCTCTACAGTGATGCCGTAGCAGCAGACATCTCTGTGATTGTTATGACTGCCACAACCCCCCCTTTTTTTCCCAGTGCTTGGGGTTGAACCCAGGGCCTTGTACAAGCTAGGCAAGCCCTCTGCCATTGATCCTCATACCCAGCAAGGGTGTTTTTTTTTTTTTGAGGAAAGGAATGAGAAAAAAATTTTTTAAACATAAAAAATTTTGATAAAACAACCCTTAGCCACCATAATAATGTAACTGAGCTCCTCAGAGATCCAAATGGTGATGAGAGTTATGACATTCCATTTCCTATAGGAATTGAGTAAGGTATTGGCGGCGGCGGTGGGGGGGTTTCTGGGGTTTTACCCTGGGGGCATTTCAACTCTGAGCTACACCTCTAGTTCCTTTTGTTTTGTTTTTGAAACAGGGTCTCACTAGGTTGCTGAGAGCCTCTCTACCCTGCTGAGGCTGTCCTTGAAACTTTGATCCTCCTGTGTTAGCCTCTCAAGTACTGGGATTACAGGTGTGTGCCAATGTGTCTGGCTGAGAAAGGGAAATCATAAAATCCAGAAGTAATGTTTCTAACATAGTTACTATATATATAATTTATTCAAAGACTCAGGAGAGCAGCAAGAGGAGGGCTTAATCCTGCTGCTGTCTCAGCCTTTGGTATATGGGCCCACAGAGAAACTAGGATATATTTCTGAAAGATGATAATTAAACACAGCATATTTTATTTTATTTTTTGTGGGTCTGGGATGGAACACAGAGGCAGTCAACCTCCAAGCTACACCCCTGCCCTATTTTTTATTTTGAAACAGGGTCTCACTAAGTTGCGGAGGGCCTCACTAAGTAGCTGGGGCTGTCCGCGAACCATGATCCTCCTGTCTCAGCCTCCTGAATGCTTAGGATTACAAGCGTGTGCCACCATGTGTGGCTAAACATAGTACATTTTAATGTCATTCCACATATATTTCTAACATATCCTAAATAATCCACAAAGCATCCTAATTAGGCAGGCAAAGAACAGGCTCATTTTTTAGGGGGGGGGTGATCAAAATGTTCTGCCTTGCCAGGCGTGGTAGCACATGTTTGTAATCCCAGCATTTGGGAGGTGGAGACCAGAGGATCATGGTTGGTGGACAGCCTCAGCTACTTAGTGAGGCCCCTTGCAACTCAGTGAGACCCTGTTTCAAAAATAAAGAATAGCCAGGCATGGTGGCGCACACCATAATCCCCGCGCATGGGAGGCAGAGACAGGAGGATCGCGCAGGTTTGAAGCCAGCCTCGCTGGCTTAGGAGACCCTGTTTCCAAATAAAAAAATATAAAAAATAGGTCTGGGGGTGTAGCCCAGAGGTAGAAGGGTTTCCAGGAGCCCCAGTACCATAAAAAAAGAAAAAGAATAAAAAATTAGGGCAGGGGGCTTCACTCAGAGGTAGAATGCCCGTGGGTTCCATCCCCAGTTCTGGAAAAAAAAAAAAAAGTTCTTCCTTCTCTAGAGACCATGTCTGTGACACAGAGCTCACCTTGATTGTCACGGAGCTTCTTTCTTCATACTTGCATTCACAGCGGAGACAGTACGCCTCTACGTCAGGCCCCCGCACAGGCATGGGCTCCACAACGTGAAGGCAATCACTGAAAGCACCAAGGTAAAAACACTGCTTAAGCCTGGCTGGAGTTTCTACTTGCACTGATCAAAACTTTCCTGAAATGCAGAATAACCAATGAATGTACCCAATGAAAGAACACAAACACCAAACAAAAAAGCAACGGGAAATCACTCTCTCTTTTAATATTCACATTTTTGCAAGATTTAACAGTGTAAGAAGCCATAGGGACACATATGTAGTAGCTATCTATTTTCAGTTGCTATTGTTAACAGTTACAAATGTACCTGGAAAGTCCTAAATGGAAAAAGAATACATAAGTCAAGTCATATTTAGATTTACCCAGTTATCAAGTAAAACTGCTTTAAATGGTTTTAAGTGAAACGGGCATTGTTTAAATATGAGATTACCTCTTTTATGAATTAATATCATTCTTAACCCATAAGTCCCAAATTTTCAATTATGTGACTCTTTCTTTCTTTCTTTCCTTCTTTTTGGCGGTAGTAGGGATTGAATCCAGGGACATTCTACCTCCAAGTTATGCCTGCAGCTTTTTTTTTTTTTTTGTGTGTGTGTGGCATTGGGATGGAACCCAAGGGCATTCTACCTCCGAGATACACCCCAGCCTATTTTTTAGTCTTTTCATTTTGGAAACAGATCTCATTGAGTTGCAAAGCGTCCCACTAAGTAGCTGAGGCTGTCTGCGAACTGTGATCCTCTGGTCTCCGCCTCCTGAATGCTGGAATTACAAGTGTGTGCCACCATGCCCAGCTCGGCAGCTCTATTTTTATTCTTTATTTTGAAACAGGTCCCACTAAGTTGTGGAGAGCCTCACTAAGTGGCTGAGACTAGCAGCAAACCTGCAATTCTCCTGTAGCAGCCTCCTAAATACTGGGATTATAAGAGTGTGCCACCATGCCTGGTTTATGTGACTAGGTCAACAAAATTGATACAGGTACAAATAATAATATAGAGCTTTATGGGATAATCTATTAATAGACATATTAATAGGTTAATAGGATAATCTATTAATAGCTTAATAGATTAACCTAGAGCTTAATCTATTGCTTAAAATAAGACTTATTTTCTATTTCTTCTCTATTTCAGGTTCACAAGCCTCAGCAATAAAACCTAAGAATTACTTGAGAATATTAGGGCTGAAAATTTTTAAGTGTTTATTCTGAAGGACAAATACATTTCAGTAACAACAAGGTGTTGAGCTCTGTGCAAAAAGTTGTGCAGGGTTGAGAAATAGGAAGGTAGGTTGAGACTGAGTAGCCACAGCAACAGAACTAGACCCTGACACAGCCAGTCAGTTAGGAGCTAGGCAACACCTCCCCCTAGTGCCCAAAGAAAGGCACTATCAGATGCGAACCACACCCCAGACGGATCACAGCACTACTCTGATGCTCCGTAAGTGTTAAATCAGCCAGAGGAAGTCAACCAAGAATTAAAGCTAACACCTGGACAAAATGAGAGGCCTAGAAGGCAGAAGGGAAAAATATACTTAGGGCCTCACATATTGGAGGCCTCAGGAAGCCACGTTGCCTGCCTTTGTATAAAGAGTTAAAAATATCCAGTGCTAAATGAGAACCTATCCCAGTGAGCTGTAGGAAAGAAACAAGGAAAAGTGGGAGAGAGGGAGGAAAAATCCCAAAAAGCTTTGTTTTCAACTGTTTGCTTTCAAAGCACCTTATTTTTTTTTTTGTTCTGTTTTTTACTAACAACCAGGAATGAACAACATATGGTTTTGTCTGCACCTGGAATAACAAAAAGTTAATGAAAAGATTAGTATAAAACACTCAAGAGCCGGGCGTGGTGATGCACACTTGTAATCCCAGTGCTTAGGAGGCTGAGAAAGGAGGATCGCACAGATTCGAAGCCAGCCTCTGCTACTGAGTGAGGCTCAGCAACTTAGTGAGACCCTGTTTCCAAATAAAGTATAAAATAGGTCTGTGAGTATAGCCCAGAGGTAGAAAAGCCCCTGGATTCCACCTCCAGTAACACACACACACACACACACACACACACACACACAGAGACACTCAAACAGTGAGTTCATTTGCAACTCAAATAACAGGTATCAAATTTTATGACAGATGATAGAATAAACCAATTGTAAATGTTCAGTACCTTTTGGAATATTTATATAAGTAATTTAAAGATTATGTGAGCTTTCTTACATAAATAACTTGCTGATACACCTGTAAAAATATCACCAAATTACTTTATAGTATGAAACCCTTTTAAGTGGAACATGGGTATTCACAATAAGTTCTCAAGAACAAACTTATCAAAAGAACACAAATACATATCAGGGAAAGAATAAACAGGGCATCAGAGAAACTAAACATGCTCAAAGGCGGCCTTTTCTTTTCCAAAGTCAGTCTGGACTATTGTGACTAGTGAGTTTAATCTTGCTTTCAGACCTTTCGCTGGCTATTGAGCATTGAAATCAGGTTCATGCCAAAGTGTCTAGCATTTGGAGCTATCTTCCTTGGATTTCTATCCCATTGATTTCCCACTTTGCTTACAAACCATAAACATCACATTTCTTTGGGAAGGAGCACACCCATCTTACTATGATATACCTGTTTGCCAACTACTGCATGGCACATGTAGAAAAAGCTATCATCTGTAAGGTCTATTGGGATAAATGAAGAAGGCTACCACTTAATGGCTCATGTATCATTTGTAAGATCTACTGGGACACACAAAAAAGGCTACTTTTTTTGTAGTGTCTGGCTACAACTGGTGGCTGGCTAGTCAGTCAGGATTCCAGCCCTAGAGGCTTGCCTGTTGCTCTGATGGGCTGAAGAATCACTATCTCAGGCTAGGCGTGGTGGCACATGCTTGTAATCTCTGTATTTGGGAGGCTGGGACAGGAGGATTGCAGGCTGCTGGGTAGCCTCAGATACTTAGTGAGGCCCTCCACAACTTAGTGAGACCCTGTTTCAAAATAAAGAATAAAATGCCGGGCATGGTGGCACACACTTGTAATCCCCACGCTTGGGAGGTGGAGACAGGAGGACCGTGCTGGTTCAGAGCCAGCCTCACTGGCTTAAGAGACCCTGTTTCCAAACAAAAAAAATATAAAGTAGGTCTGGGAGTGTAGCCCGGAGGTAGAAGGGCTTCCAGGAACCCCAGTACCACCAAAAAAAAAAAAAAAAAAAAAAAAAAGAATAAAATAAGGCTGGGGGGGGGGTGTAGCTTAGAGACAGAATGCCCCTGGGTTCAATCCCTAGTACCAGAAAAAAAAAAAATCACTATCTTAAGACACCTGTAACCTACTTACACACAATAAATAGGAAACTTTGACATTTATAGTCATTACCATACATTCCTGAGCCTTTTGACACTTTTAAATACAGCCTCCCATAGTTGGCAGTATATCATTATAATTTAAGTTGTAAGAATTATAACCCACAGGCTTCTTTACCTTTCACTGAAAAGCAAGAGGGAGAAATATCCCTCATCAAAATGTAAGGTGGCTAGCGCCAGGCGTGGTGGCGCACGCTTGTAATCCCCGAGCTTGGGAGGCGGAGACAGGAAGATCGCGCAGGTTCGCAGGTTCGAAGCCAGCCGCGCTGGCATAAGAGACCCTGTTTCCAAAAATAAAATAGGTCTGGGATTGTAGCCCGGAGGTAGAAGGGCTTCCAGGAACCCCAGTACCACACACACACACACACACACACACACACACACACACACACACACACACAAAGTAAGGTGGCTAGCTGGGCATGGCGGTGCACGCTTGTAATCCCAGCATTCGGGAGGCTGAGACTGGAGGATCACTGTTCACGGACAGCCTCAGCTACTTAGTGAGGCCCTCTGCAACTTAGTGAGACCTGGTTTCAAAATAAAGAATAAAAAATAGGGCAGGGGCTGTAGCTTGGAGGTCGAATGCCCCTGGGTTCCATCCCCAGACCCGCAAAAAAAGAAAAAAAAAATTAAGGTGGCACAGGAAGGTTTCTATGCGTAGGTTAGGTATCACAAACTCAGTCCCATTCCCATATGAAACCTTCCCTACCTAGGGATTAGTTTTTAGCTTACAGTATTCTTTTGGGTTTAAATTACACATTTGTGGTCTTATGAAATAAAAAATAATTTAACATTTTGGATTAAAAAGAAATGCTTAAAATGACCAAAAAAGATACATTGAATAACAGTGACAACCAAAGAAATCTTACAGGTAACTCAGTTTTCCAGAATACTTACCAATCTTTCTGAGATATATTCTTATTATAAATATGCCCAGAATTCTCTTTATAGGGAGGACAAATACATTTACATCGGACATCCTCGAAATTCTGTAACCAAAATGGAAACTTAGTATAACTTGTTTACAGTTTATCATCAATATTTTTATTTATTTGGAAACAAGGTCTCACTAGGCTGCTGAGAGCCTCCCTAAATTGTTGAGGAACCTGCAATCCTCCTGTCTCAGTCTTTCAAGTACTAGGATTACAAACATGCGCCGCCACATCCGGCTTGTCATCAATATTTTTAAAAATTGCCAATATAAATTTTGCTAAGTATCCCTGTCAAATAGCCTAAAATCATTCATTTAAATTTTTAATTTTAGCCGGGCGTGGTGGTGCACACTTGTAATCCCAGCATTTGGGAGGCTGAGACCGGAGGATCGTGGTTCACAGCCAGCCTTGGTTACTTAGTGAAGCCCTTTGCAACTCAGTGAGACCCTGTTTCAAAATAAAGAATAAAAAATAGGGCTGAGGGTACAGCTCAGAAGTAGAATGCCCCTGGGTTCCATCCCCAGTACTGCAATAAATAAATAAATAAATAAATAAATAAATAAATAAATAAATATTTAATTTTGAGAAATACAAGTTTTAAAAGCTTACAAGTCCTTTAAGCTAAAACCAATGAAGCATTATGTTACATAAAATTATTTTGAAATAATACCTAATACATGATTTGTGACTTATGAATCACATGACAATCAAATTGTATTAATGTTATCACCATCTACCTGTTAGTAGAAAGATAGGTGACAGACTTTTGTTCTTATAAATAAGAATTCTGACTACAAAAGAATGGGAGGGGTGCACACCTGCAATCCCAGCTACCTGGGAGGCTGAGCCAGGAGGATCACAAGTTCAAGGTTTGCCTTGTGCTCTTTAGTCCCCAGAAGACCATGCCCATACAGTGGTATGTCTGTCAGAGCTGTTGACAATTCACAAACTTATTCAGCAACCACTTAGTGTCTTCTCTGTTTCAGACCTTGTGCTACATGAGCGGATTCAGATAAACAAGAGAGGTGGTTCTTGGCCATTAGGACACACCCTAGCAAGGGGAGACTGGTAATACATCTATGATCAAGACATATTACATAAAGTGATGACGGGCAATATGCAGCAATGTTTTGAAAGTCAAGCCACTCACCACTGTAACTATTTCTGGTAGAAGGTCAAGAAGATTTAAAAAAGAACCCCTGATCAAAAACATCTGCCTGGCTGTAACCTGTTTTTCTCAGCTCCTATATTTAAAAATATTACAGAGTAAAGCTCCTGTTTTTTTTTTTTTAAGTGCAATGTCATTCTGTTTTCTCATCGCACTAATATGAATTTCTCTTTTGCCTACTAATTAGTTACCAAAGAGGAGGCACAAGTACGGGACCAGAGCAAGTCAGGAAGGTAGGCACACCAGAGAACAGCATGAGGGGACCAGAAACGTCAAGAAATGGAACTAGGGGAAAGTTCACAATCTCATTTCTCCTGTAGTTTGGCTTTTCCCTACTAAATTATCAGGAAGAGAGAAGGCAAGAAGGAGGCTAAGAGTTCCTGGAGGGAGGGAGGTGAGCATATTAAGCTGATGAGTGACACACTGTTAGTACTTCTGGGAGGCTGTAGGGAGAGGAAGTCTGTTCAGGGGTGAGTTAAGGGGAGTTTGCTTCTAAGAAGAAAGACTTGTGAGACGAGGGCTTCCTATCACTTGGTTTGGAGAATTGGGGCCGTGGGGCTGGTGGAGGGCAGGGGTAGGCTGTCGGGGCTCTCGGCTGGAGAGGTTGTAAAGTTGGAGGTGGGCGCGGGACTGTGGGTGTGGGGCGGTGACCGCCGGGCTGTCAGGGCAGAGGCGAGGGTGCCACCAGGCAGTAAGAGTCAGGCGGCAGCTGCCCAGGCTGTGGAGCTGGAGGTCTGGCAGGCGCGGCTGGGAAGGGGCGCGAGTGGGCAGCCCCGTTTCCGCAGCAGCGGGGTAGGGGAGGGGCTTCTGTCAGGAGCGAAGCTGGGCGGGACTCACCTTGGCGGCGTCTGTCAGCTGCACCAGCAGCAGCAGGGAGAGCGCCAGGCAGGACAGGTTGAGCACGGAGCCGAGCCGCAGGAGGCCTCCCCACAGGGTCGCCATCGCGGCAGCCCGGCCGCCCTCGGCTGGAGCCCCGAGACCTGCTCCGGGCTCGGGATCCGGCTCGGGATCCTCCGCCCGCACTTCCGCCCGGGCCTCGCGTCACTGGCCGCGCCGGGTCATCTGCGAAAAGCATCCGCCCCGGAAACGGTTCCCGGCGCGAACGGCCCGGGGCTGCGCGGTTCCGGCTAGCTGGCGCGCGGGCCGGAGCGGAAGTGGTGCGCTGGGGACCGGCACCCGGGCTGGTGGAGTCGCCAGTGCGCCGGGAAGTCCTCGCGCAGGGAGGCCGCAGCCAGCTCCGGGTGCTCACGGGGCCTCCAGCGGCCCGGAGCCGTGGGTCGCTAGCCCCGGCCTCAGCCCCGAGAGCTGCCGAGAGGCCCATCGCGGCGGGCACCGAGCGGGGAGGCGCCGCGCGCCTGGGCAGCGTCCCTTTACGCGAAGCCCACCCCAGTGGGAGGGCCGGGGTTTCTCCCGCACGCTGGGTTCTACTCTGCCTCCCCGGCGCCTCCCAGACACAGCTCCCCAAGAGTTGCTAACTCTTCCTGAGCTGCCGTCACGGGTGTGGCCTCCGCTTGGGGCTGACTGCCTCTGTCCAGCCTGCAGCTAGAAGTGGGCCATTGCTGCGGGGCTGGGATAGCGAGTCAGGCCAAAGAGCCAGCCCAGCAGCATCCTCCAGCCAGGATTCCCGGAGATGGAAGAACTGAGGCGCCGAGCAGTGCTTATTTGAGATAGCCGCACCCTAAGTCAGAGCTGAGCACCCTGGAGATGGTACAGTGTCTTCCATTAAAGTATTCTTTAGCTATAAGTATGGTGGCGCACACTAGTAATCCTAGTACTTGGGAAGCTGAGACAGGAGGATCGCAGGTTCACGGCCAGCCTCAGCTACTTAGTGAGACCCTCCGCAATTTAGTGAGATCCTGTTTCCAAAAAAAAAAGAAAAAAAGAAAAAAGAAAAGAAAAAAAAGAAAGAAATAAAAATAGGGCTGCGGGTGTAACTCGGAGGTACACCCTCAATGCCCCTGGGTTCAATCTTCAGTATCGAAAAAAAAAAAATCATTTAGTGGAGACCAATAAGGTAGTGAAAAGGATGCAAAACTCATAACTCGTTGATGAATGACTTTGGGGAAATCAATTCCCTTCTCTGGGCCTCTGGTTCTTGGCTCCATATGAAGGGATTAAACTATGAATTTCAAAACCTGTGCCTGTGATAACCTGTTTCTCTAGGTTTTTTTTTTTTGTGTGTGTGTGTGTGTGTTTTGTTTTGCGGGTTTGGGGATGGAACCCAGGGGCATTTGACCTCCGAGTTACACCCCCTGCCCTGTTTTTTATTCCTCTAAAAGTGGGCCTGAGCCGGGTGTGGTGGCGCATGCTTGTAATCCCAGTACTTGTGAGACAGGATTGCAGGTTCAAAGCCAGCCTCAGCTACTTAGTGAGGCCCTCTGCAACTTATTGAGAACCTTCTTCAAAATAAAGGATAAAAAAAATAGGTCTGGGCATGTAACTCAGAGATAGAATACCTCTGTGTTCAATCTCCAGTACTGTGGGAGAAAACTGACCTTTCTTAGTTTGCAAAAGTGCCTTAATTATTGGGTAGAATTTTCTCAATATTTTTCTCCCATGCGATTCTTATGATGCTAGATTAGAATCTAACACAAGAAGGTGTCTGCTATCACACCAAATATATTTAGCCCTTTTTAGTCCCAAGTGGCAGCGACTGCGGCTCCAACCAGAACCAGATCAGCAGGACTAGATGCCTTCTTACCAGTTTCCTATGAAGACAGTCACATTGGAGAATTAGATCTTTGTAATGGATGTTCTGGTCAAAGGACAATCTGGAGACAGCCTGGGCCAAATGAATCGAAGCAGCACTGTGGATATGATTGCTAAGAGCTCATTCAGCAGCAATTTGGGATCAGTTTAGGATTGTCTAGGTCTGGAATCTAAAGAGTGTGCTCACCCTTTGACTGAAACCTAAGCTTTCTTTTCTGCTTTCAAAATTGTTTTCAAGGCCTTGATAGTGGTACAGAGGCTTGGAGGGATTATAGTAATACCTCTGTCTGGTGGGCTTATTTTTTGCTTGTTTTGTTTTTGAGATGAGAGTCTTATTATGTTGTGAGTCAGGTCTCCAACTCACAGGCTCGAGTGATCTACCTGCTGCAGATGCCCACCACCATGCCCAGGTGGCCTCATCTATGTAGTGGAGAAACACCAAATACACACAGTCTAGACAGGATTTTAGAGCTTCCCTATCCAAAACATTTTAGAACAGCACTGAGATGCTATGTGGCTGGTCCAAATTGAACTCCACCATACATGTAAAATATACACTGGATTTCAGAGACTCAACATGAAAATGACTTAAAATATCTATTATAAAATACTGATTGCAAACTAGTTCAGCCACTATGAAGATCACTGTGGAGATTCCTTAGAAAACTGGGAATGGATCCACCTTCTGATCCAGCTCTACCCCTACTGGGTATCTTTCCAAAGGGGTTGAAACCACAGAACTACAATAATATGTGCACGTACCCATGTTCAAAGGAGCACAATTCACAATAGCCAAACTATGGAACCAACCTAGATGTCCATATACAGATACATGGATTACAAAACTATGGGAAATACACATAATTCTACTTAGCAATAAAGAACAAAGTTACATTGTTAGCTCTTTGAGCACAGGGACCTTTGTCTTACTATCTTTGTATCCAGAGCTGAGATCAAATACTATATAGATATGGGTCCAGGGAAAGGGGAAAAGGAGATGGAAGAAAATCCTTTAGTTAGTTTCAAAAAAATTTCAGGCAGCTACTTGAATCTGTGCTTGATTCCTCTCTGGCCAGGAGAGGTGATGCTGAGATGCCCAAATTATGATTGGTAGAACCTCTGGGACAGCACAGGAAGCAGTGGAAAGATTTCTGACCTAGGATCTTCCTACAGCCTGGATCGCTTTGCAGTGGTTCTGTTTAATAGCCATACTGGCCTTAGTATCCATTCTCCCTAATCTTTCCCTTACTTCCCTGTAACTATGGTTCTCTAATTCCATTCCTCTGGAGTGACTCAGGTCCAGGTGGACACTTTTATTTGGTTTGGGTCCTCTCACTTTTTCATGAGACCTAAACAAATTCCCTGGTTGGGAGATAGGAAAGTAAGAAGAATCTTCTCCACATTCTCTATAGCAAGGTTAGGTTAGGAAGAAGTGATATATATGTATCTGGGACCAAAGCTTTACCAACTGTCTGTAGCCTCCCCATCCCCATTCCTCTCCATTGATGAATTTGCTCTCTGTTGGCCTGTAGGCTCCTTTCTTGTTCCTACACTCCATTCTTTCTGATCTGCCAAGCACTTGCCCAAGCCACACTAGTCCAGGGGAATAGTCATGTATAGCACTGACGATGGTGATGACAGTTTCCCTGGATTGTGCCTCCAGTGGATATGGCAGGACACACACACACACACACACACACACACACACACACACACACACAGTGGACCAATTAAATCAAGGTAATTAACATACTACCTGTCTCCTTCAATGCACAAAAATACATTTTTTTGTAGTGAGAATATTTGAAGTCTACTTTTAGCACTTTTGAAATAAATAATACACTATTATTTCCAGGCAATAATGGCACATGCCTATAATCCCATTACTTTGGTGGCAGAAACTGGAGGATCAAAGTTTTGAGGCCAGCTTTAGCCATTTCACAAGACATTGTTTCAAAATAAAAAATAAAAATAGTGTTGGAGTATAGCTTGGAGGTAGAATGCTCCTGAGTCCAATCCCCAGCATCCTCCTACCCCCCAAATTATTTCACCTAATTGAAACTCTGCTATCATCTTCCTATTCCTCCAACCGCCTGCCTCTGGTAGCCACCTTTCCATTCTCTATGAACTTAACTTGTAGATTCCACGTGTTAAGTAGGATCATAAGACATCTGTCCTTCTGTGCCTGGCTTACTTCACTCAGCACAATGTCCTCTGAGGCAGTACTTTCTTGTCTACCCCTCACTTTTCAGTAGCATTCTATTACAAAGGGGGCATAATATCTTATTTCTCTAAGAATATTTTTCATGTTTTATTTTGCTTCTTTAATTTTCTGTTGAGTTTTCCATTCTTTCTATCTTTTTCATGGACGCTTTCTAAAATGTCTGGTGATCCTTGACTAGCTAGTCTTATATCTGAGTGAGTCATTCAAAAGCTCTGTGCAGAGTCAGGCTTACAACTCATAGGAGATAATAATAATAATTATATATATATATATATATATATATATATATATATATATATATAGCGTGTGTGTGTGTGTGTGTGTGTGTGTGTGTGTGTGTGTGTGGTACTAGAGGTGGAACCCAGAGGCTTTCTCCCTCTGAGCTATACTCCCAGACCCATTTTATATTTTATTTGGAAACAGGGTTTCACTTAAGTTGCTGAGAGCCTCACTAAGTAGCTGAGGTTAGCTTCGAACCTGCGTGATCCTCCTGTCTTAGCCTCCAAAGCGCAGGGATTACAAGCATGTGCCATCACGCCTGGCTAAGATAATACAATATTAAAAAAAAAAAAACATTAGGCCGGGCGTGGTGGCACTCGCTTATAATCCCCACGCTTGGGAGGCGGAGACAGGAGGATCACACAGGTTCGAAACCAGCCTTGATGGCTTAAGAGACCCTGTTTCCAAATAAAAGTATGAAATAGGTCTGGGAGTGTAGCCCGGAGGTAGAAGGGTTTCCAGGAACCCCAGTACCACCAAAAAAAAAAAAAAAAAGTCTCGGAGAAAACAATGCCTGTGTCCTCACACATGGAAGGCTCAGACAGGAGGCTTGAGGCCAGTGAATACTTGCAGCAACCTAGAAACACTCTAAAAAAAAGCCCCAATGTATTAAAATTTTAATTTTGTTGGTTCTTTTGAAATGATTATGAATATTGATTCTGCTACTCATTGTTTAGTCAGGTCAGATGAGCCTTTTGACATTCTTCATAGTTAGAATAACTGGACAAAAATAAGAAAACCTTCTGAGGCAGAATGGCAGTATTTTCTGAGCAGCTGTAGAAACATTATTCTAGACTGTAATAACTACTGTTCATAGTTAAAGCATGTTACATGTTGACTAACTAATCATGCTATTTAAATATTAAAGATATTAAGCTGGGTGTGGTGGCACACGCTTGTATTCCCAGCATTCAGGAGGCTGAGACCGGAGGATCATGGTTTGCGGACAGTCTCAGCTATTTAGTGAGGCCCTCTGCAACTTAGGGAGACCCTGTTTCAAAATAAAGAATATAGCTAGGTGTGGTGGTGCACTCTTGTAATCCCCGCGCTTGGGAGGCAGAGACAGGAGGATCGCACTGGTTCGGAGCCAGCCGCGCTGGCGTAAGAGACCCTGTTTCAAAAATATAAAATAGGTCTGGGAGTGTATCCCAGAGGTAGAAGGGCTTTCAGGAACTCCAGTACCACCAAAAAATAAAGAAAGAAAGAATACAAAATATGGCAGGGGGTGTAGCTTGGAGGTCGAATGGCCCTGGGTTTCATACTCAGACCCACAAAAAATGTTAAAGATATTAATACTTATAAGGTAAGTTTTATTTATTTATTTATTTATTTATTTATTTATTTATTTATTGGTGGTACTGGGGTGGAACCCAGAGGCTTTCTACCTTTGGGCTATACTCCCAGACCTATTTTATATTTTATTTGGAAACAGGGTCTCACTAAGTTGCTAAGAGCCTCACTAAGTAGCTGAGGCTGGCTTCGAACCAGTGCGATCCTCCTGTCTCAGCTTCCCAAGTGCAGGGATTACAAGCGTGTGCCACCACGCCCGGCTTCCATCATTTTTAAAATGCATTTATTTGGAATAAATTTAGACAATGATTTTTTTTTTTGTGTGTGTGTGTGTGTGGTACTGGGGATTGAACCCAGGGCATTCTACCTCTGAGTGACACTCCCAACCCTATCTTTTTTCTTCCTTCCTTTAATTCCTTCTTTCTTTCTCTCTTTTCTTTTTTTCTTTTCTTTTTCTTTTTCTTTTTTTTTTTTTCAGTAATGGAGATGGAACCAAGGGGCATTCTACCTCCGAGCTACACCCCCCACAATATTTTTTATTCTTTATTTTTTATTTTTGGTGGTACTGGGGTTCCTGGAAGCCCTTCTACCTCCGGGATACACTCCCAGACCTATTTTTACATTTTTATTTGGAAACAGGGTCTCCTAAGCCAGCGTGCGTGGCTGGCTTCGAACCTGCGCGATCCTCCTGTCTCTGCCTCCCAAGCGTGGGGATTACAAGTGTGCGCCACCACGCCCGGCTATTCTTTATTTTTGAAACAAGTTCTCACTAAATTGCAGAGGACCTCACCAAGTACCTGAGGCTGGCCACGAACCTGTGATCCTCCTGTCTGAGCCTCCCAAGTACTAGGATTACAAGCGTGTACCACCATGCCTGGCTTTGGCCAATATATTAAGGTTCATCCGAACCTTCCCCTCCCCCAAATCTCTCATATTTGTTTGATTAAATAGTTCCTTTTCTAGAAGTATTCTCTCCCACACTGCTGACTGACCCACCATAAAAGATTGTTTTCATATAGAAAGCTCTGTTTGACTGTTTTACATGGATCATCTCACTTGACACTGTGAGTTAAAACACTTCTATTTTACAGATTTCAATATCAGGCTCAGTGAGATTCACTAATTTTCTCAAAAACAGTAAGAGGAAGATTAAGAACTAGCAGCAATAAAGGAACCAAGAGCCACAAAGCTTTGTGTTCAGAAATCTTCAGAGAGAAACGCCGACACCATTAGGCTGTGCCCGGGCTCCCTCACCTTCCAGGCCTGGGCCCTGATGCAGAGACTGTCAGACAAGGACGCAGGGGGAAAATTTCACTTTATTATTACATCAGTCTCACAAACCCAACACAGCCAGAAACACTGAGCAGATAAAGTGCCAATGCAGAGAGGCCTGGCAACAGGAGGAGCGGAGAATCCAGTTCATCGCCTCCATGTCCCCAGCTTGGAAAGATATTTCTATTACACAAGAGCAAGGGCAGCCCACACACCAGGTAATCCATTCTATAGACATTCTGGGCTAAGAAATAGAAATCATACCAGGCGGGGATCTGTGCAGGGCAAGGAAATAGAAAAGTCAGACAGCATTCATTCCCCGAATGAGTCAGGTATAGAAATGCTAAATAACAAAAATGTTTCAAACTTCTTATATGTGAGGTGGGAATCTAATAAGGAACGGGATAAGTCTAGTACTTCTTGCAACTGCTTACCCTGAAAACTGTGGTCTAGGTAGACACTCTTTCTCCCACACCTTCAGAGGTACCAGAATTTTCTACAATGCTGGGAAACTGGCCTCACCTTCTTCTCCTTGCCAGACCCCCAATGTAGACCCAGTGATCCCTCATGAACATCAGGGAGGCAGAGGCTATTAGAATAATCAGTGTGGCAGAACTTAAAGGTTAAGGAATCTTAAGACTTCCCTTAATTTTCTTTAGACAGGGTTAGGTGCCTTTATCAAGCCTAGGGTTTAAAACACAATTATTTGGTTAGAAAATTCAAGTGATGAATGCTCTGAGTGAGACTGTGATGTCCTAAGCCCAGTTCATCAACAGCTATTTTTATTCCTAAATTGGAAAGTCACTAACTGATTTTCTGAGACCAGAAGGATCATTAACTGCCATCTGATCATTCCCATGGTGCCACATAGTTCTGAACTCACAGGGCCAGGATCAGCTGCATCCTTCCAGACCTGAGAGCTCCTGGCTTCATGGGGTTCACAAGAATCCAAATAAGGATAAATCAGAAGGAACCTGCAACATGCCTCACTAGTGGCCAAGGGTCAAGGCATGGAGTGGGCCTTTCAAGAAGGGAAAGGCTGAAGTATTTCAGCTCCATCCTAGAATAAGAAGCAGGCCCAAGTGTTGCCATGATAGGTAGGGGAGGCATGTGAAGAGGCCTTCATGGAAAAGTGCAGATGCCTCCCAGGCAAGGGAGTGGGGCAGCCGAGGGGCAGGCTGGAGGCTGGCAGTCCTGGGCTCATGCTGCACTTCAGATAGAGCCTCCCCTACTGTGGCTGTGCTTAGCTCTCCATCTGGCTTCCTTTTATAGAGGCTGATAGGAAAGGGGCCTGTGGGATGACCAGCAACACAGAGGTCACCAAGTTCCTAGTCATTAAGGAGCTGCTCCTGCGAGGCCAAAGGCATTCAGAGTTCCAAAGGGTTGTGTGGTAAGAGCAAAAACTGAGCACTAGACAAGACCTGGCAAGGTCCACAGTGGGAGCCATTAAACAGCATGAGTACTAATGCCATGAACCAAGGACCTTTGGAATATCTTAAAGGGATACTCACAGCTGGATATTTTTCTGACTTGTCGAAACACTTCTATGACTAGATTTAAGGGGAGATTCAATCATAGGTACATGTGTGTCTAAGCAGATATCCTAACAAAAAAGTTTCAACTCCTTACCCCCTGTGGTTTCCCCAGAAGAGGGGAGCAGGGTCAGGTAATACTGGGCAGTTATAAAATGTTCTTGCTGGGCGTGGTGGCCCACACTTGTAATCCCCACGCTCAGACAGGAGGATCGTGCAGGTTTGAAGCCAGCCGTGCTGGCTTAATATACCCTGTTTCCAAATAAAAATATAAAAATAGATCTGGGAGTGTAGCCCGGAGGTAGAGGGCTTCCAGAAACCCCAGTACAATAAATAAATAAATAAATAAATAAATAAATAAATAAATAAATAAAATGTTGTTCTTTTTTTTTTTTTTTTTGCCGTACTGGGATGGAATCTACCTCCAAGCTATACCCCCAGCCCTATTTTTTATTCTTTATTTTGAAACAGTCTCTCACTGAGTTGCAAAGGCCCTCACTAAGTAGCTGAGGCTGTCTTAAAACCACGATCTTCCTGTCTCAGTCTCCCAAATGCTGGGTTACGATCTTCCTGTCTCAGTCTCCCAAATGCTGGGATTTCAAGCATGTGCCACCACACCTGGCTTAAAGGTTGTTCTTAACACTACCTGCTCCCCTGTTTTTTCCTTGTATGAGGAAATTGCTGGGGAGTCTCCCAACCATCAATTCCCTGACTAAAAGTTTCCTTCCATATCTCCATCCTAGAAAGGTTTCCCCCAGGTAGGCCTCCCCACCAGTTGATTCTACTCAGTCTTCCTTCCGTTCTGGCCCTGCTCTTGTGTCATTTACCTTCTGTAACTCTATTTCTAGCTACTTGAGTCTTTGTCAGATAATAGGCTAAACAGAAATGCTAACTGGATCTTGGGGTAACCAATGTCTCAGTGATGCCCAGATTATTTACTAAAGCCTTCAATTATATATCAGAGAGGAATGAATATTCCTCTGTCTGTGGTTTCTTCCCCTTCTCCTGCCTTTGTTTTTAGGCACCATGGGTCTAAATGGAACAGTCTTGGAAATGGAACATTTAGTGTGCCTGCACACAGGAAGGAGGGCTCTCTAGATCCTCCTAGAGATCCATCTCCGAAGTGGCATTTTATTCACCCAGCTTGCCCTTTTCACACTCTCACTCTGCCTTCCTGTTAAGGCTTGGAAACAAATGAGGCAGCACAGGAGCTTTGGGGGTGGGGGGGGATCAGGTCCGAGATTTGGGTACCATCTGCCAAGGACTCCGTTTGTGAGTTTAGAAAATTAACTTGCCTATCTGGACCTTTAAATGAAAAATCTGGACTAGATCAGCTCTCTGGCCACTTTCAGATGAAGTGTGTGTGTGTGTGTGTGTGTGTGTGTGTGTGTGTGTGTTATTGGGTATGGAACCCAAGGGCCTTCTACCTCTGGGTTACACTCCCAGACCTATTTTATATTTTATTTGGAAACAGGGTCTCATTAAGATACTGAGAGCCTCACTAAATAGCGGAGGCTGGCTTCGAACCTGTGTGATCCTCCTGTCTCAGCCTCCCAAGTGCTGGGATTACAAGTGTGCTCCACCATGCCTGACTGAATTCTTACTTGAGAAATCAATGAACTAATTAGAAGAGATGCTAATTCCAAGACATAGATTGCCTATACCTCTTTGAAATATCTGAAAGGAGGTGAAAGTCAGGTTTCTGTTTATTATTCATTTAGCTATAGGAAAAAAAGGCAAGTGTATCATCTATGGAGAAATATAACCTGGTGGCCCCTACACTTGACTAATAAAATCAAATTCTTGGAAGAAGCAGAGAAATAGGCCACAAGAGAGACCTGGCAGTGTCAAAAAGGATCTATAAATTAAGTGATCAAAGAAGTAAAAAACAATGGCAGACAAGATCTCTAAGCACATACTAAAATCTAGAAAGGTATGAGTGGGAAGGAGCCCCTGGAGCATCTATTGGAGGGAAGGACTTGGTCCACAGCAAGTTGCTACTGCACTTGGTTCAAACCCAGTTTTCTCAGTCTGTCAACCTGGTGTGTGTGCACGTGTGAGCACGCTTCAGGCTGTAGTTATGCTTCTGAAGTGCTGAAATGAGAAAGAAACATCAGACGAAATGATACCAAACTCAGAGGAGTTAGGCTGAAGGGGTTAGGAGAAGGCAAGTAAAACTTTGATATAAAAGTTGGTCCCTTTCCCCCACTGTATGGTATTCATTACTGCTTATTCTGAAGTGGGAGACAGAGTCATGTGGAATGGTGAACTCTGTGGGTGGGGAGGAGTGGTATGATTAGAAGTCAAAGGCAGGATACAATCCCACATATTCTGAGAATCCCTTCGACTCATGATAAATGGATCTAACTTCCCCTGACCAATTTGGATACTCACTTTTCTTCATTCAAAGAAACAGTCTCCACAAAAGGGATTTCTTCCTTGTCTGTCTTCCCCATGATCAGCCGGTGCTTATCCAAGTTTATAATACACTGAAAACAAAAGAGAATCAGTGGTCACAGTCAGTGGCCCCACTGTGGGGTCCCCATGAGAAAGGATCCCTGCCTCAGAGAGGAAGAATCAAAGTGGAGTCAATCCTACCTTCAGGGACCGAAGTGTCCGGAGACCAAGAGATAAGTTTTTCTCATTGTCCTCTAATAAAAACAAAAAAAAAAAATTAAGATTCAGCAATTTTCATGATGATTATTTGGAAGTCAGACTGATCACGGCTACATTAATTTCATCTAGCCAGTCACCCAATAAACATAATTGAGCATCTATTATTAATTTTTTCCAATCTTTAGAGTTAAAAGGTGATAGAGCCAAGATTCAAACCCAAGTCTTTTTCACTCTAAAGGACAGAGGTCTTTAGCCAAAAACTAGAAACGTGGAGTGGTCTAGCTTAGAATGCATAAAGCGGAGTGTGAGAGATGGATGGAAAATCCTGAGGGATTTATGGAGAAGCAGTCAGAGGATCTTGTCGTCTGCCACTAATCAGTGCACAGAAAGCTCTCAGGAGGTATTTTCACCTGCACACAAACATGTTTGCTTTCTTGCTCCATGTTTTTTTTTTATTTTTTATTTTTTTGTGGTACTGGGGTTCCTGGAAGCCCTTCTACCTCCGGGCTACACTCCCAGACCTATTTTTTAATATTTTTATTTGGAAACCAGGTCTCTTAAGCCAGCGCGTCTGGCTTCAAACCTGCGCGATCCTCCTGTCTCCACCTCCCAAGCACGGGGATTACAAGCGTGCGCCACCATGTCCGGCATTCAACCTCCGAGCTACACCTCCTGCCCTATTTTTTATTCTTTATTTTGAAACCGGGTCTCACTGAGTTGCAAAGAGCCTCACTAAGTAGCTGAGGCTGTCCGCGAACCGCGATCCTCCTGTCTCCGCCTCCCAAGCGCGGGGATTACAAGCGTGCGCCACCACGCCCGGCTTGCTCCATGATTTTTAAAACTGAGTTCCACAATCCTTTTTCTGATGGATTCTCAGTATGTCTTGAATGGCGCTCAGGGCCAATCAGGTACTTTGGAAAGCAAAATTGGGACAGGGTCCATAGCACGGAAAAATGGGAATATGGGACTTTGAAATCAATATTTACAGGCATGAGATCTCATGAGGGTTTACATTAGAGTCCATAGGTCCAGGCCTCAGTTTTACTCACCAACCACAGCTGCCGGGCAGTCCAGGCGGAGGGAGCCCACTGTGATCACAAGGTGCTCAATCTGTCCCACCACCTTGAGATGCCGGGGTAGAGAAAGCTTTTCTCCTTCATGCTTGTGAGATCTGACATGCTCCTTGAGTCTGCATCATAGAGAAAGATATTAGAATCTCCTTGGCAGACGTTCCTGGCAGAATCTGGCAATGCCTACATTCTAACCCACAACTGGAATTTTCTAGGGACTCCCTATAATTAATGTACCAAAAAAGAGCTAGCCAGCCTAAATTTGTTTCAGCACTTTGTCCTAAACATGCCATGGGGAGCGAAAAACAACAACAGCTTAAAGACTCATTTCCTACTTTCAGAAAGTTTACGTTAGTAACTATCTGCACCGGTGAAAGAAAGGAGCTGAGGCATCCAGAGGATCCTATTCTGCACCCTAACATTCCCACCCAAGAGGGAGGCAGTTCAGTTAACAAGTCTGTTTACCCATCTGTGGGTGACAGATATCAGAGAGGGCAGGTAAAACTTAATTTTAGAAAGTGCAGCCAGGTGTGGTGGCACACGCCCGTAAACCTAGTACTTGGGAGGCTGAGACAGGAGGATCGAAGGTTCTAAGACAGCCTTCAGCAACCCAGTGAAACTCTCAGCAACCTAGCGAGACCCTGTTTAAAAAAAATAAAAAGGGCTGGGGTGTCGTTCAGAGGTAGAATTCCCTGGGTTCCATGCCAGTACAACAAACAAGCACGCTCTGCTCAGCATCTAATTTTCTCCTTCTTTCTATTTCAGTCTATCCTCATCAGTTTGTCTCAGCCTATAGGTTAGTCGGGACAAGTACTTATTTGGTAAATGGAGTGATATTGGTATGAGCAAGGAGTATTAAAACGTCCTCATTAATTTGACTTGTCTGTGCAGGGAAGAAAGGAAAAGAACAGCACCAAGGTTCCACACAGTTATGTAAGCCATTTGGAATAGCTAGTTCCCGAGCTATTATGGGTTGGTGGATAAATACTTAATTATGGACTTCCTGTGCCAATGCTGCTGCTTTACTCCATGTCCTCTCTTTTGGTGTTACAGCTCTTCCAAAAGAAAATAATTGCAGTTTTACAGATGGTTATTAATTTCTCTGGAATCATGGCAGTCTGCTGCCTAATTATGCACCAGGACATTAGTTGTTCTGGAACTATCATGTTGCACCAGACCTCATCTGTTTACAATATAAAAGCTCAGGATTCTTCCCATAAAAGCAATTGGGTCCTGGACTCTCCTGGCGCCCACCCTAAATAGCAGTGTACAAAACCCATAGAGCCACAGTGTGGTGAGGGGTGATAACAGGGTGAAAGAACTGATCACGTGGTGGGGTCATACCCCACACATTTGTATAATCATTATGCGAATGAAGGCCTGTGTAAGCCCTACCTAAGAATATGGATATCTTGATTGCAATGCAAAATGGGTCACGATGTCCTCCTCCTCCTCCACCCCTCCTTTTCTTCCTCTTTTAATTCTTTTTGTGTGTGTTTGTGTGTGTGGGGGGTACTGGGGGTAAAACCCAGGGGCCTTCTACCTCCAGGATATACTCCCAGATGTATTATATTTTATTTGGAAACAGGATCTCACTAAGTTGCTGAGAGCCTCACTAAGTAGCTGAGGCTGGCTTCGAACCTGTGCGATCCTCCTGTCTCAGCCTCCTGAGCACTGGGATTACAAGCGTGCGCCACCATGCCCGCTCTTCTTTTTAATTCTTTTTGTACTGTATTGGGGATGGAACGTAACAGTGTTTTACCTCTGAGCTTTACTCCTAGCCTTTTTTTTTTTTTTTTTTTTTTGAGACAGGAGCTCACTAAGTTGCTGAGGCTGGCCTTGAATCTGCGTTTCTCCTGTTTCAGCCTCCCAAGTACTAGGATTACAAGCATGTGCTACCACACCTGACAGTTTCATTACAGAGATTTGGGCTAGGGAATGACTTATTGTACTTAGAGATATAGAAAATGATTTTGGATTAATCCTACTAATTCTGGGCTAGAACTCAGGGCCCACGTGGTACTTTTTGAGGGTAGAGTAGAAAGAATGAAAGAAATAAAAGTAGAGGTTGAGTGAAAAGGAGGTAAGATACAGAATGACTTTCTCTCACGGAAAGGGGAAGAACCCAATTCTAGCTGCTAGGGAGTGAAGGCAGGCAATTCACTAGATGTCTGCCTTACACTCAGTCCTCACCAGGGGGGACAGGGGCAACCAGGGATCTGATTTTATGTGTTCTTCATAGAGAGGAAAGGCACAGAAGAAGTCCCAGTTAATCACCCCTAAGATGACCTAGGCAGAGCAGCAATAGCAGCCTGTTCTCAGTTCAGACGAATCTTTCTTGGGGGAGCAGTGTCTTCCGGGCTCCTGAGAAAGCTAAGACTAACCACTTCACTGCTGTCACTCATCTAGGGGACAATGACAGGAATGGCTACTTCTAATTTTCTGTCTGATGGATCAGAGCAGGGCATACAGTAAGCCGGAAATCTTACACTCTCCTGTTCCAGAGTTAAAAGCTTAGTATGTAGGAATTAACAGAAAGCCCAAGGCTTCCTGGCTTCCTGATTTCTCCCAGGGGCCTGACAACCTGCCACTCTTCGCTCTGGTTCCAGCTGAGATCTAATTTTTGCATATTTCTCTTTGTGCTTCTCTGGTGACCTTCCCTCAAGGAAACAGTGCATTCACATCTGACTTTAACCAGCACAAGTGGCTACTTACCCCAGTCTGTCCACACAAGCAGAGGAGATGAGATTATACTGACAGCCTGTGTCAACCAAAGCTTTTACATCCTTTCCAGCACACTGTGGGAAGGAAACATATTGTTCAATATGAGCTGGAGATGCAGAGAGCAAGCAGCAGATGCCATGTGAAAGGCAGGGCTGGGGAGCATCCTCCAGCTGAGCAGGCTGGTAGTATCCCACCTTAACCCACTGCTGAGTCCGCCCTTGACTGACTCTTGTGCTGCTGAACCCAAGGGTTACAAAATACCCCAAGAGACTTTGGATGTTTCATTCTATATACCAACTAGCTCTTTTTTTTTTTTTTTTAATCACAGACCCCTTTATAAATCTGGTGAAAGCTCTGGTTCTTCTTCCCATAAAAATGTATATGCAACCAAATATTGCATATACCTACAGGGTTGCAAGGAGTGTCCCTTAAAAGCCCACATATGAATTCCACAGTGTAAAGTCTGGAGGAGAGTGTCTACTATGGGGATTATAAAAGACCTCAAATCTTAATTTCCAAAATTTACGGAAAAGCTGCTCTATGAACATTTTACCTGGCAAGAAACCAAAATCATGTCATCGTCCTCAGACTTCTTCAGGCCCTCAGACTTGGACTGGTTGAACTTGTTGCTCTTGGAGGCCCAAGGGACACGACTGCTTCGGAGCTTAGACAGGTTGGTTTCCATCAGGCGCCTCTGCAGAATGTTGTGAGGTTGCTTGAGGAATAAAAAGCAGAGGCTTCTTAGTGACCGGCCACATTCCCTTCTCCCACTGTCCCCTGGTACCAGAGAAGTCATGAAGGAGCCTCTCATAACTAAGCGCTAGCTTTGCCACTTTATTCTTCCTTCATATTGTCAGAGTAGTTGCTCTAGGCCAATATGCAGTGGACTACCGGAAATGAGTCAATGAGTAAGGTAGGACACGGGAAATATGAATAGGGTCAATGACTGTTCTGTGGCTCAATAAAACTGACAGGCTCTATGATGTGGACTGCTGCCTTACAAAGGCATTTAGGGGGAAGAGTGGCCTTAGTCTGGAATAAATGATTGCTGTATCTTCCCAGGTGACTGTAAATCAGTGCCTTAGAGAAAGGGCGGTCCACTCCCACAGGCTGAAGAAACATACTCAGCTCTGCCTATTTCTATATCAAGTCTCACTCCCGTATAGCCTCATCTTTTGCCCCAAGTCTGCAGATGCCTGAATGGCCTGGCTCTTCTGTGAGATGAGTGATACATGGGATGGACGGGAGGGAAGACAGAAATTCATACCTGCTGAGCAGGCCCTTCAAATGGCATGCTTTGGAATCTGGCAGAGTGTACAGGAATCATCCCCACTGATAACCTCAAACTTCTGGCTTCTCCTGCCTATCTTGTAATCCATCCCCTCTCTTCAATGGGCCGAAAGGTGGGCATAAGAGGGGCAGACAGTGATCATCTGTAGGATCTGAATTAGGCCCTTTGTGTGTGCAAAGATATCTAACTTTTAATATATATTAACATTCATATTTTAAACTGGGCATGGTGGCACATGCTTGAAATTTCAGGGCTTGGGAGGCTGAGACAGGAGAGTCACAGGTTCAAAGCCCACCCTGGCAATTTAGCAAGGATCCCAACAACCTAGTGAGACCCTGTTTCCAAATAAGAAATAAAATCAGGCTGGAGGTATAGCTTGGAGGTAGAATGCCCCAATACATACATGCACATATATATATATATATATATATATATATATATATATATGTGTGTGTGTGTGTGTGTGTGTGTGTGTGTGTGTGTACACACAATAATATATATTAGAAATATATAAATTTATGCATTATATATAAATATGTTGTATGTTAAGATAATATATGCATATATACATATGTATGTATGTATACACACACATACATATTGTGGTACTGGGGATAGAACCTAGAGGCATTCTACCTCCAAGCTACACCCCCAGTCCGATTTTTTTTTCAATTTGGAAATAGGGCCTCAGTTGTGGAGGGCCTCAGGAGCTGTCTCAGTCTCCCAAGTACTGGGATTACAGATGTGTACACTATGCCAGGTTACTTTTTATTTTGAAATAGTGTCTTGCTGAATGGCTGAGGCTGGCCTCGAATCTGTGGTCCTCCTGTCTTAGCCTAAATACAGGGATTACAGGCAGGTGCCACCATTCCCAGATACAAGATACCTAATGTTATGAAGCAGAATGAGAAATGTGAGTTTAAGTCTGATCTTAATGTATCTAGGGAAGGGTATTCATGCTCATTTGTTCCTACTCAAAGTAATCCCCAGAAAGCTTAAGATAATGCTTGAAAAGAAGTCACTGGACCTGAGAAATTTCTGTACTTAAGTATCTTATCATGAGTTTACACTAATACTTAAAATCTCTCAAACGATAGAGGTCAGCCCTATGTTTATATCTAGCATATACCATATTCTTCCTCTGATCCTAGGGGAAGGGAGTCACTCTTCGAAGCCCAGAGCCTAGGATGTTCCTTGGGAAGGGGTAGCAATGGAGGTCTTCATTATCTGACACCTTCCAGATTCCTAAGGAAGACTGGAGTCAGAGCCATGACTCACTGTAACCCTGGTGAGGCAAAGAAATGAATTCCCCAAATATACTGATTCTTGGCAAAGCAGCTTCTAAATTAGTGTCCTTGGGAAAAGGAAGGGAGAGGCACTTATAAAGAAAATGAGAGCTTCTTAGCTTGATAAGGGGCTAGAGGAATATTAAGTCTGTCAGATTTTGTGACCCAATTATGCTTTGCTCCTCAAAAGAAAAAGAAATTATTCATTCTAATCCCTCTCATTAATAAGCCTGGATTAATAAACCATACTAAATCAAGGTCTTTATTTCTGTCAAGTTCATGCTTAGGGACAACTCATATAAGCTGGAATTTTAGAAGTGAAGATTGGGAGGACTTTAAATGACATCTAATCAAAGTTCTCTTAACCGAAAGCTTGGGTAACACAGCTGCACCTGGTAACTCTTAATCTTGTTGCGGGGCCTAATCATCAATGTACAGATGAGACAAACAAGGAAAGCTCTAAAATTATCCTCCTTAATGTCATTCCTCTTCTGTGTCTTCCTCCCTTTCTCCTGGACCCCTCCTCCAAATATGAAGAACACATTCAAAGTCCTTAGGTAATGGGGAGAAACACTCACAAAACCTCAGATCCCGCCGGGCGTGGTGGCGCACGCTTGTAATCCCTGCTCTTGGGAGGCCGAGACAGGAGGATCGCACAGGTTCAAAGCCAGCCTCAGCTACTTAGTGAGGCTCTCAGCAACTTAGACCCTGTTTCCAAATAAAATATAAAATAGGTCTGGGAGTATAGCCCGGAGGTAGAAAGCCTCTGGGCTCCACCCCCAGTACCATAAAAAAAAAAAAGGTAAAAAAAAAACCCACACAAAAAAACCTCAGATCCCGCCTCTTGAGCTCTCATTCTGCTCTAATCACATCCTTGTATTCATGGTCTTAAAAAAAAAAAAGCCTAAACCACTATGCCTGTGTCCTGATATCCTATGTATTCTTCACTGAGATCACTTCTGATCTTCAGCACCATTAATCCCAAGTCCAGTAGACAATTTTCAGCCTTAATTTTACTTGACTTCTCCAGTGCATTTGGCTCTGATCACTTTCCCTTTCTTTGTTCTGTTAGTGACTGAAAAAACTTCAAACACATGCTCAATGTAAAATATTCAAATATCACTTAAGTATAGAAGATTAAAGGTGAAATCCTCTTCAGTCTCTCAGCTCCTTCTCAATCCCACTCTGCAAATAATGACCATTAAAATTAGAAGTACATATTTCTAGAAATGCCTTTACAAGCTGGGTGTGGTGTTGCACGCTTGTAATCCCAGTACTTGGGAGGCTGAGACAGGAAGATCACAGATTTGCGGCCAGCCTTAGCTACTTAGTGAGACTCTCATTTCAAGTAAAGAATAAAGAAAAATAGGGCTTGGGGTGTAGCTCAGAGGTAGAATGCCCCTGGGTTCAATCCCCAGTACTGCAAATAAATAAATAAATAAATAAATCTTCAATTCTCCTGTATCAGCCTCCCAAATCCTGGGATTACAAAGCATGTGCCACCATGCCTGGCCACCCCCAGTCTTTTCTACCTCTGGGCTATACTCCTAGACCTATTTTATACTTTATTTGGAAACAGGGTCTCACTAAGTTGCTGAGAGCCTCACTCAGTAGCTGAGACTAGCTTCGAACCTGGGCAATCCTCCTGTCTCAGCCTCCCAAACTCTGGGATTACAAGCGTGCACCACCACGCTCAGCAACCCCCAGTCTTTTTTATTTTTTTGTTTTGAAACAGAGTCTTGCTAGGTTGCTAAGAGTCTCACTAAATTGCTGAGGTTGTCCTCAAACCTGCAATCCTCCTGTCTCAGCTTCTCAAGTACTGATATTACAGGTGTGCATCACCATGCCTGGCTCAGACACAATTTAAAAAATATTTTCATTTGGTTAAATCTGCGAATGCAGAACCCACAGATACCAAGGGCTGAATATACTGTTACTTAAGAAAAACAAACTATTATGTTTGAACTATTATTTATGCTAGTGTTTAGCTGCAAAAGCAGTTTTTCCACTCAAACTAAAACCATGGAAAAGCTGAGGAGTTAGAGGTATTGAAACTTCTAGACTGTGATTAGGGTGTGATTAGGGTTGAAAATAGATTAGCTAGAAGTCTGCATAAGATTCCCATTTGACTCAGACATCTGGGAAGAATGCCAAAAGTTTACTCTTTCTGCAACAGTAAACCAAAAGACTCTGATTAGTAGATAATCTGGACAGGCTTTTAAATTCTAGATCAGCCAGTGGTTAGTGCGGGGTGCCACACTAAGCCAGAACTAGAGCATGAGCTTAAAGACGGAAGGGGTTTAAACACGGAGCTTAGCATAATAAAGGAGAAAAGACCCACGTCAAGACTTCACATCACTCTGGAATATCACAGATGACAAAGATTCCAAAAGCTTGTAGAGATAAAAAAAGATGATTCATTATACAAAGGATTAGGAAGCAGAGTGGTATGGAACTACTAAACAGTAACAATGGATGCTGAAAGAAAATGGAATAATTCAAAACGGTGACAGGTCATTGTTTCTAAAACTAACCAAACTGTCAATTGAGACTTAAGAAAATTATTTCTCATATATCCTTAGGAAGCTACTGAATGACATCGTCCACCAAAGTGAGGGAAACAGAGACAGGCATGCGAGAGAAAATAAATAAAGGGTCCGATAGAGAAGAAAGGTGAAACATGTTCTAAGAATGGCTCTGAAGAAAGAGTGCAGGGATAGCTGTCTCTCTGCCTTAAGAGACCCAAGCCGGGCCTGGTGGTACAAGCCTGAAATCCCAGTACTGAGGGGCCGAGACAGGAGGATTGCAAGTTCAAGGCTAGCCTCCGTAAGTAGTAAGACTCTCATCAACCCAGCAAGTCCCTGTTTAAAAAAAAAAAAAAGAGAGAGAGAGAGAGCTGGGGGTGTAGCTTGGAGGTAGAATGCCTCTTGGGTTCAATCCCCAGTACCACACACACAAAAAGACCAGTCCAAAATGAAAGGAGAGGATGGGGGGCTCCAGGAAGGATGGCTCACAGTGGGAAAATGGACTCAAAGGAGATTGATTGATTGATTGAGTGAGTGATTTGCAGTACTGGAGATGGAACCCAAGGGCATTCCACCTCCAAGCTATACCCCGGTCCTATTTTTTAGTCTTTATGTTTTTTTGAAACAGGGTCTCATTGAGCCATGAGGGGCCTCACTAAGTAGCTGAGGCTGTCCACGAACAGTGATCCTCCAGTCTCCGCCTCCCGAATGCTGGGATTACAAGTGTGCGTCACGACACCCAGCTAGATTTAAATTTTTTATTGAAAATTAAATAAAGAAAAAAAACATGGGAAATAATTTTGAGAAAAACAAATATTTATATGAGAAAAGAAACATAATTGTAGTACATTTAACTCAGCTATAAATCTGAATATAGTCACAGTAATGTGACCAGTAAATGTTCATGACCCAAAATAATTATGTAGAAGAATATGAGTATAATAGGAGAGGAGATATGATGGGAAGAGATAAGAAGATAAAATCATTATCCTTTTGTGTGTGTGTGTACTAGAGACTGTGTATATTGGATTATTGTGTGTATTGGAGGGTGTGGTGTACTGGAAATTGAATTCAGGGATGTTTTACCACTGAGCTATACCCCCAGACTTTCTAATTTTTTATTATTTATTTATTTACTTATTTATTTATTTATTATTTTTGGTAGTACTGGTGTTCCTGGAAACCCTTCTACCTCCGGGCTACACTCCCAGACCTATTTTATATATATATTTTTTTTAATTTGGAAAAAGGGTCTCTTCAGCGTGTCTCCGCCTCCCAAACGCGGGGATGACAAGCGTGCGCCACCACGCCCGGCCCAATTTTTTATTTTAAAGACAAGGTCTTGCTAAGTTACTGTGTGCCTGTCTTAAACCCGCAATCCTCCTGGCTCAGCCTCCCAAGTCCTGGGATTACAGGTGCGTACCACTGCACCCACCTAAAGTCTTTATCAATTTTAATGAAACAAATAGATAATGGTAAAACCAATAAATGAAGAAGTGACAATATCACCATTCACTTAGAAATATGGTGATCCCTAACATGAGCAAGAGTTTTAAATTTTATATATTTTCAAATGAAAATAAGAAGATATATATCCTATATAACAGGAAAGAGTCTAGTCTCAAGAAAAGCCAGCTTACAGCGGAGGTTACAAAGGGAGGTTCAGCCCCTCAGGTAACAGAACTCTGGAGGCAGGCAGAGTTAGTCCTGAGACAGGACTCAGCAGATTATCATCCTCAAGGCTACCAGCGCTGTAACTGTCTTGCACATTCCCTCAGGCTCATAATACGGATGCCTCAGGCTCCAGGCATTACATCCATATTTGAAACATGAAGAGGGAGTTTTTGTTTTGTTTTAATTTTGCCTATATCTTCTTAGTCAGAATTAACATGGCTCCTCCTAGCTGCAAGAGACCTTGGAGGTGCATGTAACTTTTCTAATCCCTGTAGAGGAGTCAAGCAGATAGAAAAGGGATGAGAATGGGTGAAAACTTAGACAACTAAAATTGTCTGCCTGGTTGGGTAAAAAACTGAAGTGTGGGTGTATGTATATACAGCACGCACACACACACACACACGCACACACACACAGTTAATTTATATAAAATGCCAAATTAATCTACGCCAGCTTAGCACCTATATTCTCACATCTGCCTTACCTTCTGCATTCTAAAACAGCTCATCTTCTATAGCTATTTGAGTTTGTTGTATCAGCATACCTTGATTTAACTATTTAATTACTAAGGGACATTTAAATTTCTTCCAATGCTTCAATAAGCTCATTTTTCTGAAGCTCTCTCCTACTGGCTTCTAAAAACTGGTTTCTGTGCATTATATTCATACTTTCTTTCTCTCTTTGGTATGGGATTTAACCCTGTACCCATTCTAACTCCAAGCTACACCCCAGCTCTTCTTCTTATTTTTTTTTTTTAATTTGTGTGGTACTGGGGGTGGAACCCAGGGGCTTTTCTACCTCCGGGTTATACTCCCAGACCTATCTTATACTTTATTTGGAAACAGGGTCTCACTAAGTTGCCGAGAGCCACACTAAGTAGCTAAGGCTGGCTTCAAACCTGTGTGATCCTCCTGTCTCAGCCTCCCAAGCGCTGAGATTACAAGCGTGAGCCACCACGCCTGGCTTATTTTTTTTTTATTTATTTTGAAACAAGGTCTTACTAAGTTGATGAGGGTCTCACTACGTTGCTGAGGCTGGCCTTGAATCTGTGATCTTCTGGTCTCAGCCTCCCAAATACTGGGATCACAGTGTGTGTACCATACCCCTGATGCCTCATTCATTTTTTAAATGTCATTGTTCCTCCTCTTTTTACTCTATGTATACTCCCAGGGTAGTTTTATCTGCTTTCCTTCTGTAAATGACTACCTTCATGATAATGGCTTTATCTCCAGTCCATACCTCACTCTTGAGTTTTTAAACACTTCTACTTTCACTTTTTCTGACTGATTGTTCCCATAAAACTCGTACTGCTTCCCTTCTCCCCTATTTTGGTGAGTGAAATCCCGCCTCCTAACACCTCTTCTTTTCTACTGTTATTGCTAAATCTAAGCATCTGCAATCCTAAAACATTACTTTCATGGTCCTCTTCTCCTCTTCCCACTTGTATCAAACCAAAGTCCTCAATTTAGCGTTCAGAATCTTCTGCTAACTACCACTCGTCCTCCTTCACAGTCTCCTGTTTAATTATTCCTCCATGAAGGCTTTCTCCTTTCAGCAAATTACCACTTAGCACATCACCTTGGGCAAATCACTACTCTCCGTGAACACTACTTTTCTCTAAGTCTTGCTTTCTTCATCAGTAATAAAGGAGGTTTGAGCTCCAAGGCTGGTTCAGTTTTCACATTCACAGTAATTTTCTTTCTGCCAAGTTTAGTAAATGGTACCATCAGCCCTGTTTTTGTATTTTTATTTTTTTGAAATGTGTGTCACTTTGTTGCCCAGGCTGGTCTTGAACTAGTGGACTCAAATGATCCACCCCCTCAGCCTCCAAGTAGCTGGTACTACTGGTGTTCACCACCGGCCCAGCTCAAACGCTCATTCTTGATTCTTTTCCCAATCTCCCATTCCAAGTACTGTTGCTGCTTCCTCTACAATATCTGGACTCCCCCTACTTCTCCCCATCTTCACTACCACCAATCTAACCAAGCCACCATCATTTTTTTTTTATGGTACTGGGGTTCCTGGAAGCCCTTCTACCCCCAGGCTACACTCCCAGACCTATTTTATATTTTTGAAACAGGGTCTCTTACGCCAGCGCGGCTGGCTTCCAACCTGCGCGATCCTCTTGTCTCCGCCTCCCAAGCGCAGGGATTACAAGCGTGCACCACCACGCCCGGCAACCACCATCATTTTTTATCTACACTGCAACAGCCTCCTAACTTGTCTTCTGCTTTTTCCCCCATCTCCGATTAGTTCTCTACCCAGTCATCTGAGTGAATCTTAAAAAGCACAAGCCAGGGGCTGGGATGCAGCTCAGTGGTAAAGCACTTGTGTTGCATGTGCAATGCTCTGGGTTTGATGCCTCGTTCCAGAAACAAACAAGTCAGATAGTATACCCCTTTACTGAAAACTGAAAACTCTTCAGTGGGTTTCCACAATCTACAGGGCCGTGCACCATCTGTTCCCTGCTTCTCTTTCCAACTCCATTCACACACCACGCTCTCCTTTATAAATTCAGCTCCAACCATTCATACTTCCTTGTTCTAAATCCTCTTCCAGCCTGAACACCTTTATGTTTGCTGTTCCCCCGGTTTGGTTTTGTTTGTTTGTTTGTTTTTTGGTACTGGGGATTAAACCCAGGGACATTCTACTTCTGAGCGACACCCCCAGTCCTATTTTTTATTCTTTATTTTGAGACAGGGTCTCACTGAGTTGCAGAGGGCTTCACTAATTAGCTGAGGCTGGCCCCGAACTGCAATCCTCCTGTCTCAGTGTCCCAAATACTGGGATCATAAGTATGTGCTACCATGTCCGGTTGTCCCCTCTCTTTTTGAAGTATTCTTTTTTGGGGGGTGGGTATGGGATGGAACCCAGAGGCATTTGACCTCCGAGTTGCAACCCCTGCCCATTTTTTTATTCTTTATTTTGAAACAGGGTCCCACTGAGTTGCAAAGGGCCTCACTAAGTAGCTGAGGCTGTCCGCGAACTGCGATCCTCCGGTCTCAGCCTCCCAAATGCTGGGATTATAAGCGTGCGCCACCACACCCAGCTTGAAGTATTCTTCTCTAGCACATCAAATAGTTTAACTTTCAAGTCTCAGCTTAAATGTCATTTCCTCAGAGACACCTTTCTGGCCCTACTATTTAAAGTATGTATGAAACTTCTTTAGTAACTTACACCAGTGTTTCTTTTATAGTGATTATGAATCCAGGGTTTTTTGTTTGTTTATTATTTCACTCCCCTCACTAGATATTAGTTCCACAAAGGCAGGGACTTTGTCCTTTTTTTAATAATTGGAAATTGAACCCAGGGATGTTCTACCTCTGAGCTACACCCCAAATTCTTTTCAGTTTTTATTTTGAAACAGGGTCTCACTAAGTTGCTGAGGCTGGCTGTGAACCTGTGATCCTCCTGTTTCCGCCTCCCAAGTACTGGGATTACAAGCATGTGCCACCACTCCTGGCTCCCAGCTCTTGAAACAATACTGTTTGAACAAACTTCTACCATTAATTTCCAAAAAGGTTTTGTGAGTGCAGGTGTGTGTGTGTGCGCACACGTGCGTACACATATGTTATACTGGGGATTGAACCCAGGGCCATTCTACCTCTGAGCTACACCCCTGGTTCCATTTTATTTTCTAATTTTGAAACAGAGTCTCACTAGTTTTCTGAGTGTCCTTGAACCTGCAATCCTCCTATCCCAGCCTCCCAAGTACTGGGATTATAGGAGTGTGTCACCATATCCAGCCAAAAAGCCATTCTTGATTAACATCATCTAATCCTTCCAGAATCCCTTTAGTAGTTATATATTAGTTTCTATTACTTATATTCCCATTTCATGTGTGTGTGTGTGTGTGTGTGTGTGTGTGTGTGTGTATGTGTGTGTGTGTGTGTAACCAGGGATTGAACTCAGGGGCATTCTACCTCCAAGCTATATTCCCAGCCCTATTTTTTATTGTTTATTTTGAAACAGAGTCTCATTAAATTGTGGAGGACCTCACTTAAGTAGCTGAGGCTGGCCAAGAACATACGGTTCTTCTGTCTTCGCCTTCCAAGTACTGGTATTACAAGTGTGTGCCACTACGTCCAGCTATATTCCCACTTCTTTTTTTTTTTTTTGTGGTACTAGGGATGGAACCCAGGGTCATTCCACCTCCAAGCTACACTCTCGGCCCTATTTTTTATTCTTTATTTCGAAACAGGGTCTCACTGAGTTGCAAAGAGCCTCATTAAGTAGCTGAGGCTGTCCAGAAACAGCAATCCTCCGGTCTCAGCCTCCCAAATTCTGGGATTACAACCATGCACCACCACGCCCGGCTTATTCCCACTTCTTGACCATTGCTTTGTAAAAGTTCTTAAGTGGTTGTCATCCATGTTTATTGAAATACTGGCTTTCTGAGTCAATATCGGCTGTCTTGATGTCCTTCAAGATACAGAGGCTGGGCATGGTGGCACATGCTTGTAATTCCTGCACTTGGGAAGTGGAAACAGGAGGATCGTGCTGGTTCAAAGCCAGCCTCTCTGGCTTAAGAGGCCCTGTTTCCAAATAGAAATATTAAAATAGGTCTGGGAGTGTAGCCCAGAGGTAGAAGGGTTTCCAGGAACCCTAGTACCCCCCCACACACAAAGATACAGAGGTACATGTGTCTTACAGTGTGACATATCTGTAATCCAGTACTTGGGAGGCTTAGACAGGAAGATGTCAGGTTTGAGGATAGCCTCAGAAATGTATTGGGACTCTTAGAAATCTAGTGAGACCCTTTTTTAAAAAAAATACAAGCCGGGCGTGGTGGCGCACGCTTGTAATCCCCGCGCTTGGGAGGCAGAGACAGGAGGATCGCGCAGGTTCGAAGCCAGCCGTGCGCGCTGGCTTATGAGACCCTGTTTCCAAATAAAAAAAGTATAAAAAATAGGTCTGGGAGTGTAGCCCGGAGGTAGAAGGGCTTCCAGGAACCCCAGTACCACCAAAAAAAAAAAAAAAAATACAAAGGTGGGGTGTAGGTTGGAGGTAGAATTCTTCTGGGTTCAATCCCCAGTACCAAAAGGAGGAGGAAGAAGAAGAGGAGGAGGAGGGAAATAAATAAATAAATAAACAAATAAATAAATAAATAAAGACACACAGTACTATACTAATAGCTAGATGGAATCTGCAGGTACCCTTGTGGCCTTTTGGATATAATTCTTAAGTCATTTCCTGCCATGGATTCTGTTTTATGCTAAACTTAACAAAGCAGCTACTAATGGTTTTTTTTTTTTTTTTTTTTTTTTGTAGTATTGGGGTTCCTGGAAACACTTCTACCTCCGGGCTACACTCCCAGACCTATTTTTAAACTTTTTTTTATTTGGAAACAGGGTCTCTTAAGCCAGAGTGGCTGGCTTCAAACCTGCACGACCCTCCTGTCTCCGCCTCCCAAGAGTGGGGATTACAAGCGTGCGCCACCACACCCGGCCAAAGCAGCTACTAATGGAACAGTCCCTGGTTCTCTACTGTTTCTGATTTGTGGCTGCTAGGGGCATCTAAACACTAAGACATAAATTCCCATGTGCCGCACCCATCACCAGTAAGAGCTTCTAATGGAAACGGGCACTATGAGCAGTGCTCTGTGCTGGGTGGAAATAGCTGAAGTTACTCAGTCTAGCACCCACTCAGCTTAAAAATCTCTTCCCACCAGGTAGAAGAGTGGAAGAAAAGTGAGCTGCGAGGACACACCTGTACTATGGAGCACCACAGAATGATGATTTGAGCGAGAACATGTACAGCCACTTTCTCAATCCAGTCACCCATGACACACTGAACCCAGAGCAAAAGAATTGAATGGATTTCTGTAATCTGAAGAACAGACCGTCCTGGAAAATTGGAAAAATGATAGAAGCCTGAGTTCTTTGTAGCATTTACTACCAAAAGAGAAATCTGAAGTCTTTCGTTAGCAATAAAACCACAACTAGAACCAGGGTGCAGTGGTGCACACTTGCAATCCAAGCTTCTCTATAAATTGAGGTAGGAGGATCACGAATTTAAGGCCATCTTCAGCAATTTAGCAAGACCCTGTCTTCAAATATAAAAAGAGTGCTGGGAACCTGCCACAGTGGTACACATCTGTAATCCCAGTACTTGGGAGGTTGAGTTAGGAGGATGAAGGTTCAAGGCCAGCCTCAGCAACTTAGCAAGACCCTTTAGCAACTTAGTGAGAACCTGTTCCAAAATAAAAGATAGACTATAAAACCAGGAAGCTGGGCGTGGTGGCGCACGCTTGTAATCCCAGCATTTGGGAAGCTGAGACTGGAGGATCTCAGTTAGAGACAGCCTCAGCTACTTAGTGAGGCCCTTTGCAACTTAGTGAGACACTGTTTCAAAATAAAGAATAAAAATAGGGCTAGGGGTATTGCTCAGAGGTAGAATGCCCCTGGGTTCCATTCCCATTACCCCCCTCCAAAAAAAGAAAAGAAGCCGGGCGTGGTGGCGCACGCTTGTAATCCCCACTCTTGGGAGGCGGAGACAGGAGGGTCGTGCAGGTTTGAAGCCAGCCACTCTGGCTTAAGAGACCCTGTTTCCAAATAAAAAAAAGTTTAAAAATAGGTCTGGGAGTGTAGCCCGGAGGTAGAAGGGCTTCCAGGAACCCCAGTACCACCAAAAAAAAAAAAAAAAAAAAAAAAAAAAAAAAAAAAGAAAAGAAAAGAAAAGAAAAGAAAAAAAGAAAGAAAGAAAGAAAGAAAGGAAAGAAAGAAAAGAAAATATATCTAGGGATACAGCTCAGAGGTAGAAAGACCCTTGGTTTAATCTCCAATACAACTCCCCCCAACCCCTTCAAGCCACAAAAGAATGCTGGGGAGGTAGCTCAGGGATAGGGCTCCACTGGGTTCAATCCCCAGTACTGTACCACAAACAAACAAACAAACAAATAAACAAACAAACGACAACCAGAGAGACCTAAAAGAGGAGTCAGCAAATACACTATATATGCCAAATCCAGCCTGTTGCTTATTTTTATAAATGGATGTTTTACTGGAACACAACCAACCGCATATATTTACTGTCCATGTCTACTTTTGCATAAGGGTAAAGTTAAATAGTTGAGACAGAGACTGGCCTATAAAGCCTAAAATGTTTGCTACCTGGTCCTTTGCAGAAAAACATCTGCCAAACCCTGATTCAGAGTAGTGTTTTTTGTTTGTTTGAACACTGGGGATATAATCCAAAGGCGTTCTAACTCTGAGCTAAACTCCCAGCCCTATTTGTTCATGAATTAATTAATTAATTTATTTATTTATTTATTTATTGAGAGAGAGAGAGAGAGTGAGAGCGAGCGCGAGAGCGAGCACGCACGCGCGCGCGTGTGTGTATGTGTGTGTATGTGTGTGTATGTGTGTGTATGTGTGTGTGTGCATGTGTGTGTATGTGTGTGTATGTGTGTGTGTATGTGTGTGTGTGTGTGTGTGTGTGTGTGTTACTGAAGATTGAACCTAGGGACATTCTATTCTGAGCTACTCCCTCAGCCCTTTTTATTTTAAACTGTCAAGGGTTATTTTAAACTTGCAATAACCTGCAATACTCCTGGCTTCAGTCTCCCAAGTGCTGGGATTAGCTAGGTGTGGTGGTACATGCCTGTAACCCCTGTGTTTAAGATGAAACAGGATCTTACAGGTTCCAGACCAGCCTCAGTAACTTAGAAAGCCCTTGTGTCAAAATAAAAAGGACACTAGCCCGGCATGGTGGTGCACACTTATAATTCTAGCATTTGGGAGGCAGAGATGGGAGGATTTCGGTTCGCAAACAGCCTCAGCTACTACTTAGTGGGGCCCTTTCCAATTCAGTGAGACCCTGTTTCAAATAAAGAATAAATAAAAAATAGGGCTGGGAGTATGGCTCACAGGTAGAATGTCCCTGGAATTCAATCCCCAGTTCTGGGGTGGGGAGAGAAAGGACCCTCATGCATAGCCTAAATATTGAAGCTGTTTACAATTCTCTGCCCCCTGCCAAAAAAGAGCCAGAAATTTCAGACTTTATATACAAACTCTATAGATAATACAGACTCCTGATTTAAGCCCAGTATACATATCTCTTTCTAGGACCTTAGAAATATAAAAGGGCTCTAATATCTGTGCCTCCTCTTCTTTGCTCCCTGGCTGAATATACAACATGTGGTCCATCATACCCTACGGGTACATGGACAGACTGTCCTTGGATTCACAGTGGCTCAAAAACATAGGCTATACCTAAAGTCGGCTGTCACACTGCCCCAGGCCTTCTGTGTTCTGTTCCTCTGCCTTTTCCCCATGGTCCAATAGACATGCTATTTAAAAGAAACCAGCTTTGTCCTGATCATTGTGTGTTGTGTGGATTGGTATGCGATGGAGGTTTCTCGGCCGCATGTGGATGCATTTGTGTCAGAAAGAATTCACAAATGGGTGAGGAATTGGAGCAGATGACCTATAAAATTTTTCTTACTCTGCGGTTCTACAGAGCATACCCTAGCGACAGCCTTCGCTCTATACCATCCTGCAGTCAGCTGCCCACAGGAAATCTGAAGCTATAATCAGCTGTTGGTTTCTGTGCCCATCATCACATAGGTCAGGGTAATGACTTCGTTCACTAAACTCCTCTAGCATGTATCGACTATACCACCTTTGTAACTAGCAAAGACTGCCTGATGGTGCTATTTATCTTCTTGTGGAATGGCTATTCAAAATCTACATTTGAATAATAAAGATCTCAAATGTGCTAAAAATCAAACTCCTGGTTTTTTTTTTGTTTGTTTGTTTGTTTTGTTTTTTTGGGTGGTACTGGGGATAGAACCCTTCTACCTCCTGGCTACACTCCCAGACCCATTTTATATTTTTTATTTGGAAACAGGGTCTCTTAAGCCAGCGAGGCTGGCTTAGAACCTGTGCGATCCTCCTGTCTCCAGGAATTACAAGTGTGTACCACCATGTCCAGCCAAACTCCTGGTTGGCTTTTTTTTTTTTTTTTTTTTTTTTTGTGGGTCTGGGGATGGAACGCAGAGGTATTTGACCTCCAAGCTACACCCCCTGCCCAATTTTTTATTCTTTATTTTGAAACAGGGTCTCACTGAGTTGCAAAGGGCCTCTCTAAGTAGCTGAGGCTGTCTGTGAACCGTGATTCTCCGGTCCCAGCCTCCTGAATGCAGGGATTACAAGCGTGAGCCAACCACACCCGGCTTACTGGCTTTAATTCTCTATCCCAAACATCCTCCCCTTGCTCATTTATTCGTTTTTTTCTTTCTCTCCCTCTCTCTCCCTTGCTGCCGTCCCTCTTTCTTTCTTTCTTTCTTCCTTTCTTTTATTCTTTCTCTGGGTCTTGAACTTAGGGGCATTCTACCTCCCAGCTACACCCCAGGACTTTTTGCTTTTTTGAAACAGAGTCTCATTAGGTTGCTGAGATTCTTGCTACATTGCTGAGGCTGGTCTCAAACCTAACAATCCTCCTGACTCAGCTTCCCATGTACTGGGATTATAAGTGTGCGCCGTCGCCATCACACCTGGCCGCTTAAATTCATCCTTGATTACTCTTTCTTTCAGACTCTTCATCTTCATTTGTCTGCTCTGCCTTCAGGATATTCAGACCTGTTCTTTTCTTGTCCTTTTCACACCTACCACACTGCTCTGAGGCACCACCACCTCTCACCTGGATTACTTACACAACAGCTTCCTGATCGGCTTCCTGCTTCTAGACCCTCTATGATTTAATCCACACGGTAGGCTGCGTAACCTTTTTATAGAATAAGTCATGTCATTTCAGCTTCTGTTCAAAATCTTCCACCCATCTCTCATTTCAGATAAAAGCCAAATGCCCGCACAATAGCTTAGAAGGCCTTAAGTAGTCTAACCTCCCACTAGGTGTCTGGTACTATCTCCTAAAACCCTCCTTCTTGCTCATTTTTCTCTGGCCACAACTCTTCAATCGTATCAAGCACACCAATGCTAAGGCCTTTGAACTTGCTATTCCCTCTGTCTAGAACACTCCTTCAGCACTTCCTCAAATAGTAAGACTCATCCTATCCCACCCTGGCCACTGCCCTCCCCATTCCCTTTACCTAGATTTATTTTCTGAAAAATAAGTAACGCTAAGCCGGGCGTGGTGGTGCATGCTTGCAATCCCTGCGCTTGGGAGGCGGAGACAGGAGGATCGCGCAGGTTCGATGCCAGCCGCGCTGGCTTAAGAGACTCTGTTTCCAAATACAAAGTATAAAATAGGTCTGGGAGTGTAGCCCGGAGGTAGAAGGGCTTCCGGGAACCCCAGTGCCACCAAAAAAAATAAAAAGTAACACTGAGAATTACTTGATTTGTTATGCGTTTACTTGATTTTTTTCTCTCTCTCTCCTTTTCCCACAACAATACATTCCATGAGGTCAGGAACTCTGTTTTGGTTCACCATAATATCTCCAATTATTACCTGCCTCTAATTATTGCCTGACATGGTAGTAGCTACTCAATAAATATCTGTGTAATAAGTTAACTAACCTCCTTGTAAGGAAGAGATTATAAACTTATAAACTTCTTATAGGAGCAAATTTTCTATCTTCATCTCTGTGATCCTAGCACCTAGACTACATCCTGAACACAAAAGGTGTTGAGATAATGTTTGTTATAACTAGGATGCAATGACAGTTTGGGGAATCTTCAGCTTGTGCCTTATCCTGGTATTTTGTGCTCCACTTCTCAGGCTCCAAAGATCTCTAGCCCTAGACTTGGAGCATTGTGAAAGGCATTATGGAGGGTACCACTCTGGGCTGCTCTAATTGACAGGGATTCTAATCAGGTATTTGATGGTCAGCTTGCCTAAGGGAAATTACAACTGGCAAAACTCCAAAGATGGAGATGTTTTTCTTCAGCTTTATCAAGGTTTTTAAGAGGCAATATCAAATATAATTTACACATACATATATATCAAATATAATTTACTCATATCTCTGGTGTTAGGTCTTAATCTGATATAAAATAAACAATGCAATGAAATGTAAACAAGAGAACCAGACTAATAAATAAAATTGATTTCCTTAATAGACTTTATAGTAGCCAATTCCACATCCATAGGAATATGGTAAAGGTACTTTGCTGGAACCAAGAGGACATGACCACCTTTGACTGCCCACAGTTGCTCCCTGCCAAGCCAGAAAGAGATGACAGGCTTGGTATCAAACAGTAAATATTATAGAAACAACATGATATAACAAAATTCAGAAATGCCAGCAGCGTGATTCAAATAAAGGTTACTAGTATGAGTAAAATCAGCCCACAATCTTTACAATGCTCAGCCCCAGAGTCAATGGAAGCTGATTGTCTTCTGCTCCCACACCCTACTTTTATAGCCCCTTTCTATTAAGATTTTTTAATTAACTACTTCAAGTAAGAACTATTGGAATCGATCGCCAGGTGTGGTGGCACACGCTTGTAATCCCCGCACTTGGGAGGCGGAGACAGGAGGATGGTGCAGGTTCGAAGCCAGCTGTGCTGGCTTAAGAGACCCTGTTTCCAAATAAAAAAATATAAAATAGGTCTGGGAGTGTAGCCCGGAGGTAGAAGGGTTTCCAGGAACTTCAGTACCACCAAAAAAAGAACTATTTGATTATTTTAACTCTTTCAAATTTCACTCCTAGTGAGAGAAAATGGAGTCAACACTGCTCTGTCCTACCAGATGTGTTTATAAAGGGGGAGGATGGCAGGAAGTGATGAGAATGGACTTCTGAGGTTATCTCTAAGATTGTATGTACTGAGGTTGTAACCTCAGTTCCCAGAGAGCTAAAAGCAGGGTGCCTCACCCCAGCACCAACAGCTCTCTGAGTCTGTGACCTGGTCTGGCTCTTCTGTGCAATCACTTGCACATTAAAGGTGAGAGAACAGTGAGAGAGGGAGATTAACTCCATGATGATGGAGTACAGAAAGTATGAACCAGGGCTCAGATCTTCACTGTCAATTGCTGTATGTCACACCCACGGCAATACCCTGCTTCCTGACAATATTTCCTCTTTGCAGCCTACTGCTGTGTTCTATGCCATCAGCGTCTGGTGGCTCAACTGTGGCAGATGGGAGTCAGAAAAGCAGATGGAATCCTTTTTACATAGCATGAGGTGGTATAAGGAATCTTGGTAAGAAGGAGTCTGAGCTGAGGTAGTTCTTCAGAGGAAATCCTTAACAACCCAGAACACGCAAATGCCAATATCTTAAATCTGATGTGAAAAAAAAAGCCCATGTTTAAATTCTCCTACAACTTCCCTCTTTATCAATGCCTGATAATTCTAAGAACTAGGATTATGTTGGCCTGAAGGGAGAAAGGCTTGGGTCTGGTTTGTTAAATGAATCTAGACTGCTTTAAAGTGAAAGAGGTTAGGAATACATTTCACTCACTCATCATTCTGGGTAAGCATAATCAGACCAATTATTTTGTGAATGTACAGGGGAAAAAAACATTTTTAAAAAAACAGAGCAGGACAACTTTAGTAGATATCCCCTGAACGTAAGTAACTAATGGCAGGGAGAGAAAATTTGGTATTGGTATTGATATATTACTGATTTTAAAAATGTAGATGCAGAAGCTGTGCCCTCCATTGCCATTCTGGAGCCAGAAATGTAATTTCATTGAACCAGGGCCAACAACTATATCTAAAATTAAATATTTCAAAGGCTCAAAATATAAAATACTAGAGAGGTTATGTAGAACAATTATTTCATTTGTGAAAGACATTTAATTAATGCTCCACAAATTACTCTTAGGTGAATAAAGTGATTGTGAATCCAAGAAGACAAAGTACAAGAAAAGTCCAGATAAAAGCACAGTGCTAAACATAAATTTGGCCCATCATCACTATAGTGACCGAGGGACGAGAATCAGATACCGTTTTTTGGTAATCCTTAGTCATTCATCTCCATTCTATAGGAAGAGGACCCCATGGTCTTTGAACCTGGGCCCTGTCCAGGCTTTCCCTTCTTAATGCCAAGAACAACTATGGGGGTGGGGAGGGGGAGACTGCACGGGCCCCAGATCCAACTACTACACACATTAGCTGGTCGGAGAGATGGAGCAGCTTAGCTTCCTCCACCCAGTACCTGGGGGTAGGGCTAGAGAGAGGAGAATGATGAAGAGATATTTGGGGTTCAGGGAGCCTTCCTGTTTGACTCCTTTCCTCTCTCCCCACTCAGGATGGAAGGTCAAAAGTAGACAAGACCAAAAGCAAATGGAGAAGTCGATTTTGCATCAGGGAGGCAATGAAGTCAACCAAAGTCATGTGGATAAGGTGACTGTCAAACCTGCCTCCCTTTCCACTCTTTCCTCACTCACCCACTAGAAGTCACCTCTGTCGGGGTCACAGGACCAGCCCCGCAGCCTCTGAAGCAGTGGGAGCTGCCCTCGCTGCGAGGCCGACCCCCACGAACCAAATTCAGTATTAAGAACAATCGGGGGTGGGTGGGGGGGAGCGGAGACCTGAGGGCGGAGGGCGGGGCAGGGTCTGGAGGACGGAGCCGCGGAGGAGGGGGCCGCGCGGAGGGAGCGCGGGCTGGGAGAGCTGAGACGGAAGCCCGGGAGAAGCCCGCTGCGGGGGAGCTGGGGAGAGGGTGCCTCGGCGGAGCCTCGCGGCCGCGGGCCGTGACTCAGTGAAAGCTCGGGGTCGGCCGGGCCGCGGGCGGGGGCTCACCGTGTCCTTGGACGAGCCCAGCTTCTTGAGGCCGTCCAGGGGCAGCAGGTCGGCGGAGTCCTTGTGGATGAACTGCACCGCCTGCTTCATCCGGCGCTGCTGCCGCAGCGACGCCGCCTCCCGCATGTCGGTCTCCTTGCGGCCACCCTCGGTGAGCAGCCCTGAGTAGAACATCGCTCAGGCGCCCGCGGCTCCCGCTCCGGGCGCCGCAGCCTCGAGCTCCGCCGCGCGCCGCGCCTTTTATAGCCGAGCGAGACGTCACGGGGAGCAGCCAGTGCGCGCGCGGGGGCGGGGCCAGCGCTGCTCCCCGCCCGGCGCGGGGCTCCCGGGGGTCCCGCGCCCACCGTGCGCCACCCCGGAGCCGCCAGCTCCGGCCGCACGGCGGACACAGAGCCCGCGGGGCCGGCCGGACCCCCGAGGGCCGACGGTCCACTGCGCAGCTCCACCCAGCTGCTCCCCTCCCGCGCGGGGGTGCCGCCGCCCTGAGCCGGGATGGGCGGTGGGGCCCAAGGCTCCCGCAGCCTCGTCCACCCAGCCGCCGGCCTGGGGTCCCGGCTCACCTGTCCACGCTGTGGCCGAGCCGGGGATCACCGACAGCTGGGCCATGCCTGGGAACCCGGCGCAGACTCGCGCCTCCGCGCCCCCTCCCGGAGCCCCGCGCCCCGGGCGCAGCAGAGAAGGCGGCGCAGTCCGAAGTTGAGAGAGCTCAGGATTTCTCCAACTTCAGGTCGGTCCCCACCCACGGGGCCACGTGACTAGGGAGGGGGCAGCTCGTGCCGCGGCTGGAGCCGGCCGTCGCGAGACCCTCCTCTGGCCGGCCCCTCTGCCCAGAGTCCGGCACCTGCGCTGCGGAGCTACGGAGACCGGTCCTTGTCGAAAGCCTAGGGGTGATTGGGGTTGGAGAGTGGAGAGGGTCTCACATGCGCGGGAATACACACGACCTCCACACCTGCTCTTGGGAACACTGACAGAAAGAACCAGTTTTCCTTAGCAAATACTAGGGCTGACCGTCGGAGGGGTGTGTGTGTGTGTGTGTGTGTGTGTGTGTGTGTGTGTGTGTGTGTGTAGGGTCTCCCCAGCACTCTTGTGGGGATTATTAGAACCCGATTTCTTCATTAACGATTCCTACTTTCAAACGATTCTGAAGGGACTTGAAACAGACATTCCGAGTTCTGGATTTGATGTTGTAGCTTGGTGCAAACCGTCTTTCCACCTGGGAACCACCCATTCTCTCTGCTTCATCTCACCGGCACAGGTGTCGATCTCTGAAGATAACCAACAATAAAAGTAGCAATACCACCACTTTGTTGTTGTTGTTGTTGTTACTGGGAATGGAACCCAGGGGCATTCTACCTCCGAGCTACACCCCCAGCCCTATTTTTTATTCCTTATTTTGAAATAGGGTCTCACTAAGTTGCAAAGGGCCTCGCTAAGTAGCTGAGGCTGTCTGCAAACAGCAATCCTCCTGTGTCAAAATGCTGAGATTGCAAGCATGCGCCACCACCAATACCACCACTTCTAGAACCTTAGCTATGAGCCAGGCACCCAAGTGTACACTTGAAGTGCAGCATCTCATTGAATCCTGGCCACAGCTTGTGAGATATTATCATTGTCCCCTTTTAACAGGCAAATATCTGAGACCCCCTCAGTGGCCTCCTGGATGTTCCCTGGTTCCCTCCTGTCCATTGTCCACTGTGTTCTCAGAGTAAACTTCTCAAACCCCAAGGGCCAATGTCTCACCTTCCTGCTAAGAGCGCCTCAAAAACATCCCACTGCTCTTCAATGAGAGACCCACATTCTCGCGGTCTGACTTTGCGCTTCGGCCGCATGAGCCTTATTCCAGGTCCTTGGAGGAGGCATTCCTGGTCTTGCCAAGTGGCTTGCCTTTGAATTTCCCTCTGCTATTATGCCCCTTCCTACCTATCCTCTTCAGTACTTGCCGGTGCTTCTTCCAGAACTCAGCTCCATTATCATTTCTTTAGGAGGCCTATCTCTGATCTTAGAGGATGAATTCTCCCTAATTCTATAGTATGCATTTTTGCAAGCTATTTCAACTGTGCATGTGGGGGGGGGTCAGATAATAACATTTAATTAATATTTGTCTTCTCCATTGATTGTAAACTCCAAGAAGGACTGAGTTACCCGAGGATGGAGGTTGCTTACCGTTGAATTTCTAATTGATGGAAGGCACTTCCATCCTACTAGTATAGGTATGGCAAAAAGCAAAGGTCATGCCCAAGGAAAGCGAGGTAGGGCTGGGATCTGCCTTTAGAACCTGTGCTGGACTTCGCAGACCTGGAAGGGCTGGGTTTGACCTCAGTAGAGGGAACCTGCTGTGTTTCCTCTGCCTTCTGCACTTGTCCTAGTTTCAGAGAGCACAGACAGTTTATATAGACACAAATCCAGAAGGCCACTCACCTGGCTTCAGGGAAGCCCCAGGGCTGGATTCTCCCCCTACTCTCCTGCACATATAGAGGGCAGGGTCTCTAGGAGGCGGGTGGGTTGGCTGCTTACCGTGCGGTCCCCTGGCACCCCTCCAGTAGTGAGCAACAGTGGCTGTCCCAGCTCCTTCCGTCCCATTGCCTGGATCCCTGGCACAGGGCTCCCAGGGAATGGTGAAAGACAGCTTTGCCTTGTCTCTCTAGGACAGGTGCCTCTGAGCTTGGCACGGTGTCAGGCCCAACACTGAGGGCCCGCGGGCCTCGGCTGAGACAACCACTGTTCTCAGGAAGGAAGCCAGGCAGGTAGGGGCTCTGGGGGAGGAGCTGGAATCCCCGAGGCAGCTCAGCTCAGACCCGCAGCCCTTTTTGCTGAGGATGTCCCAGCAGAAGAAAGGGGCCCCTTTCAAAGCTAGATCCCCCTGGGAACACCAGGAAGCTGGCTCTCTCTGGTCAAACTGGAATTTGGCCATATCAAGTGTTGCTGAAAAATAAATGGGGCCTGGCTGGGGCTGGAAATCTTTTTGTGAATTCAGAGCTCTTTGCTGTAGTGGGATTTGTGTTCTGTAGTTGGATTTGTGGCTGTAATACCAGTTGGTCCTCTCACTTGTCAGTGACCTTCCTTGGCCAGACTCTCCTTAAGTATGAGTCAGTGTGGTAAAGCCAACCCCATCCTGTCCCCCCTTGCACACACACTGAGAGTTTCTCCAGGCTACACGCCGCCCAGTTTGAGAAGGGTCATCTGTGAGTGGATTATCTAGTTTGCCTAAGCAAGCAACTTCCTACCTATTAGCCTCAGTTTCCATGTCTATAACATAGATGTAGTGAGATGGCATATAAGGCTGTGCTTTGTCAGCTCTCCAGGGCTGAACCAACAGAAAACATTATTGTTAATTCTCCATATTGCCAACTTCCCTTGCATCAGTAACCCAGCTTGAAGGAATATAATATGGTTGCTAAAAGCACAGGCTTTTTTTTTTTTTTTTTTTTTTTTTTTTAGGCTCTGGGGATGGAACCCGGGGGCATTCTACCTCCGAGCTATACCTCCAGCCCTATTTCTTATTATTTATTTTGAAACAGGGTCTCACTGAGTTGCAAAGGGCCTCATTAAGTAGCTGAGTCTGGCCTTGAACCACAATCCTCCTGCCTCAGCCTCCCAAATGCTGGGATTGCAAGCGTGTGCCACCACACCCAGCTCAAAAGCACAGATTTTGAAGTCTGGCATATTAGGTTTGAATTTCTGATCTGCCACTTGTTTGGGGAGAACCAGGGATTAAACCCAGGGACCCCTAGATCTATTTTTATTTTTTATCCTTAAACAGGGTCTCACTAAGTTGCAGAGGGCCTCAGTAGCTGAGGCTGGCCATGAACCTGAGATTCTTCTGTCTCAGCCTCCCAAGTACTGAAGATTATAAGCATGCACCATCATATGCGGTTTGATCTGCCATTTACTAGCTCTGTGGCTTCACTGTCATGAACATTTAGTTCCTCATCTATAAAAAGATGCCATAGGCCGGGCGTGGTGGCGCACGCTTGTAATCCCCGCGCTTGGGAGGCAGAGACAGGAGGATCGCGCAGGTTCGAAGCCAGCCGCGCGCTCTGGCTTAGGAGACCCTGTTTCCAAATATAAAAAATGTAAAAAGAGGTCTGGGAGTGTAGCCCAGAGGTAGAAGGGCTTCCAGGAACCCCAGTACCACCAAAAAAAAAAAAAAAAAAAGATGCCATAGCATCTCTACCTCTCAGAGCTACTGCAAAGATTAAATGAAATAATGCACATAGTACATTGTTTGGTATGTAGCTCAGGCCCTGTGGAAGGTAGTTACCATCATTACTTGGAACCTCAGGAGAACCTGTGGGTGGCCTTACTCCCAGAGTGGGCCTGGCTTATGTTTCCTTCAGGCCTCTCTGCAGAGCTCCAGGCCCACAAGTCAGACCTGATCTTTCCTCCTCCTGGGGCTGAGGCCCTCTAAGGCAGGGAAGCTCTCTTCCAGCTCTCTTCACTCCATAATGTTTCGCGGTTCTAGATTTACCATGTCAGATAGCATGACTCTCAAGTTCTCTGCAAGCCGGGTGTGGCAGTGAACACTTGTAATCTTAGTACTTGAGAGGCTGAGACAGAAGGCTCCAGGTTCAGCGCCAGCCTCAGCCATTTAGTGAGGCCCTCCACAGCTTAGTTAGTGAAACTCTGTTTCCAAATAAAAGATAAAATAGGACTATAACTCAGAGGTAAAAACCCCTGGGTTCTATCCTCAGCACCAAAAAGAAAAAAAAAAAAATCTGGCCGGGCGTGGTGGCGCACGCTTGTAATCCCCGCGCTTGGGAGGCTGAGACAGGAGGATCGCATCGCGCAGGTTCGAAGCCAGCCGCGCGCGCTGGCTTAGGAGACCCTGTTTCTAAATAAAAATATAAAAATAGGTCTGGGAGTGTAGCCCCGAGGTAGAAGGGCTTCCAGGAACCCCAGTACCACCAAAAAAAAAAAAAAAAAAAAAATCTGCACCTTATCTTGGCTGTTTTAGAGGATCTATACTTGAAAATCATCAGACAAGCCAATGCTGTCTCAGGATTTTTTCATGTTATTTTTGTGACAGAAACCCAAATGGAAATTTCTTTAAAAGAAATGCATATATTTTTGTTCCCTTCATTACAAAGTGCAGGGGCTTCGGGCATGGCTGGGTCCAAGGCCTCAAATGACATTTTCACTATTTCAGTTCTGCTTCCGTCTGAGCTGACGTCCTCGGGAGCAGGCTCTTCTTGCCTGGTGGCTGTCAGCAACTCCTGGCTCCCAACCTCTTCTCCCAGCCACCTCCGTGTGGGTCTTCAGGGAACAGGAATGCAGCTTTTGAGAATGGGACACAAATGAGTGCTGAGGGTGGAAAGCCAGAGAAGTAAAGAAGAGCAGAAGATAAAGGAGAGACTGCAAGGAATCCCAGCCCTTTTCCCCCATACAGGTTGCCCTTGGCCACGCATACCTTCAATGTTAGACCGGCCACTCCCCAGAGCCCTCATCGCTCACCGCCCTGTCCTTAGAGCTGGGAACAGAGCCCTCTTCCTCCTCGGGTGTTCTCACCGCCCTCCTGACTTCCTTTGGCAGGAGAACCCTTCAAACAGTTGTCCACGGCAGGCACCGGATGTGCGCCAGCATCTCTGGCTGCACGGTGCCCACGGCCTGGCACTTGGCCCTGAAGACTGTGTCTACTTTGGCAGGTTGAAGCGAAGATAAGAGATTTTTCTGTCTTCATCCTTGAGGGATTCCGAACATCACCAGGGCTCAAAAAGTGGGACGGATGGCAGCCCTGCTGGTGTGCTCCAAAGTTGGCGGAGTCTTTTGGATCCTTTCCTGTCGGCAATGATTTGGTCTCATTTCCTGGAATGAGGACAGATTTTTGACCTCAAATCAGATAGCAAAAGAAGAGAGAAAGGGGGGCGGAATCTCAGTATCTGAAGCAAGAGCGTCTGGTGGATGTCAGGGAGGAGAGTCCAGCCTTGACTTTGAGTCCAGCTCTGCCCTTGCTTGCTGTGGGGCCCCGGCCAAGTTGCTGAAGCTTTCTGAGCCTTAGTTCACCCATCTTCCGGGCTCTGTGTGGTTTAAATAAGATAACTCATAGCTGGGTGTGGTGGCACAGCCTTGTAATCCCAGCATTTGGGAGGCTGAAACAGGAGGATCGAGGTTTGCGGACAGCCTCAGCTATTTAGTGAGGCCCTTTATAACTCAGTGAGACCCTGTTTCAAAATAAAGAATACAAAATAGGGCTGGGGGTATAGCTTGGAGGTAGAATGATCCTGGGTTCCATCCTCAGTACCGTACACATAACAAAAAAGGTAATGATAAAGCACAGAGGCCTAGCACAAAGTGAGCCCTTGATACAGACGGGTCTTGCTCATCAGGACTCTTCACCACCTCCTCACAAACGTGTAGGGAACCAGTGTACTGAGTGGCCCTCCTGAACAATGGAGGACCTTTCATTGTGGACACGAGATTTGCAGAGTCGTTCTGGGGACCCTGCAAGACTCAGCTTGACCTTCTTATATCTATCTGCCCGGCCCGAGCGGGGCCAGTGGGCCAGTGTTCACTGTAACTGCTTGCTGCTGCTTCACATCCGGAGAGGCCAGCGGTGCTTGCTGGGCAGGCCTCAGGGCCTGCACAAACGCAGCAGGGAGGTGAAGCTCTCCGTGGAACACAGGACTCCAGGTGTGCAAACACACATCCACATTCAGCATGCACTGTGACCCGTGTTCACATCGCTCTATGCTGCCAGAGAGAAAGACATTCCCCGCCATTTAAAAACGTTTTATTTGGAAACAATTTCAAGTTTACAAGTTGCAAACATAAGAATACCTGGATGTTCCTTTATTTATTTATTTATTTTTGGTGGTACCGGGGTTCCTGGAAGCCCTTCTACCTCCGGGCTACACTCCCAGACCTATTTTTACATTTTTATTTGGAAACAGGGTCTCACTAAGTTGCTGAGAGCCTCACTCAGTAGCTGAGGCTGGCTTCGAACCTGCGCGATCCTCCTGTCTCAGCCTCCCAAGTGCAGGGATTACAAGCGTGCACCACGCCCGGCCTGGATGTTCTTTACCTGTTATTAACATTTTGCTCCATTTGCTGTATGGTTGGCTTTCCCCAACACACACACACACACACACACACACACACACACACACACACATTTTCCCCTGATCCATTTGATGATGAAGTACATAAGTGATGCCCTTTTACCTCTAATTCATTGTATATTTTCTAAGAATGGGGATTTTCTTTTCTATAATCACAGTACAGATAGAAACTTCATAAACTTCCATCAATACAGTGCTTTTATCTAAACTACTGCTCCCATCTCAGTTTTGTTAGTTGACTCAATAAAGCTGTTTATACGACATTTCTCCGGAACAGAATCCAGGCTGGGGTCACGTGTTGTGTCTGGTTGTCATGTCTTTTTAGCCTCCTTTAATCTGGAATGTGTCCAAAGCTTTCTTTGTCCTTTATGACACTGACACTTCTGAAGAATACAGTCCCCCCCTTTTGGTAACTGTTTTATCATGATTCATAACCATACAATTCACCCGGCTCAAAGTGTACAACTCAGTGGTTTGAAAATATATTTACAGAGCTGTACAATCATCACCATAATCTTTTTTGTTGTTGTTGTTGGTACTGAGGATTGAACCCAGAGGCATTCTACCTCCAAGATATATCCCCAGCCTGACTTTCTTATTTAGAAACAGGATCTCACTAGGTTGCTGAGAGCCTCACTAAATTGCCAAAGTTGGCTTTGAACCTGCGATCCTCCTGTCTCAGCCTCCCAAGTATTGGGATTACAAGCATGCGCCACTATGCCAGGCTATCTATCTATCTATCTCTCTATCATCTACCTATCATCTATCTATCTATCTATCTATCTATCTATCTATCTATCTATCTGTATGCATTTTTGTGCACATACATTTTCATTTCTCTTGGAGTAAAATTGCTGGGCAATATGGTAGCTCCATGTTTAACCCTTTGAGGAACTAACAGACTGCGCTCCGAGGTGGCTGTGCTGTTCTACCTCTCCAGTAGAAGTGTATTTGGGTTACTTCACATTCTAGCCAACAGTAGTTGTCAGTCTTTTATTACAGACATCGCAGTAGAGGTGAAATGGTAGCTCCCTGTGATTTGCATTTTTCCTGATGACTATTGATGCTCAGCTATGTGTGTGTGTGTGTGTGTGTGTGTGTGTGTGTGTGTGTGTGTGTGCTGGGGATTGGCCCCAGGGGCATTCTACCCCAAGCCCTATTTTATTATTTTATTTTTTGTTTTGAAACAGGATCTTGCTAGGTTGCTTAGAGCCTCGCTCAGTTGCTGAAGCTGGCCTCCAATCCAATCTGTGATCCTCCTGTCTCAGTCTCCAAGTACTGGGATTGCAGGTGTGCGTCACCACATCGGGCTGCTCAGCATCTTTGTAGACACTTTTTGGCCACTTATTTTCTTTGGAGAAGTATCCAGTTATTTTACTTATTATAAAATTGAATTATTTATATTTTTATAAATATAAAAATTTGGTTGAATTGTGTAAATTCTTTATATATTTTAGCAATAACTCCCTTCACAAATATATATTTGCAAAATCTTTCTCCCAGTTTGTGCACGTCTTTTTTTTTTTGTTGAAGATTTAAAGAAGTTTATTAGAAAGATAGAAATACAGAAAATTGAAATACAGCTCCATACCAGACTGGCACAGGGGTGACTTGAAATAAATACACCCTGTGCACGTCTTTTTAAAAAAATTGATGATGATGATGATGATGATGATGAATTTTCTGTACTGAGTACTGAACTCAGTCTCACTCATTGTAGGCAAGCACTCTGCCTCTGAGCTACATCCTGGCCCTTGATGGTGTCTTTTGAAGCAAGTTGTTTTTCTACTCCCTCCTCTTTTTTATTTTTCATTTTATTTCCCCCTCCTCTTTTTTAAGTAGTGCATTCCTCGTTTTCTGTTTGCTACCATTTCCCTGTGCCGAGGTTGACGTTAGGACTTCTCAGCCTGAGCCCAGTACAGGAAATGTTTTGTTCTTCTCAAGCCTCACATCTGGAGGCACATGGTAGCCACCTGTCTTCATTAAAGATGCTAATTTGTATCATGTGGTCAAGGTATTGTCTGATTTCTCCACTGTGTAATTATTTGCTTCCTCTGAATCATGATTTTTTTTGGGGGGGGGGTACTGGGGATGGAACCCAGGGGCATTCAACCTCTGAGAGACACCCCAGCTCTAATTTTTTATTCTTTATTTTTGAAACAGGATCTCACTGAGTTGTGAAGAGCCTCACTAAGTAGCTGAGGCTGTCCACAAACCATGATCCTCTGGTCTCTGCCTACCGAATGCTGGGATTACAAGCATGCACCATCATGCCCAATGTTGAAATATGATTTTTTTACAAAGATGAAATTCTCCCTTCTCGGGATGTCTGTACTCCATCAACACACTGCACTTGAGTTCTGTGCTCTCCCAGGCACATGCAGCACCGTGGTCAGACCCATATTGGCTAGACCTGTGTCCTCATGTCTCAAAGAGTGGCTTTGTCCCATTGACCACGGTGGTCATGTAAATGACTTGCATCTTGCTAAATAAATGTTTTCATTGACCTTGCTTGCCCAGTGCATGGCTTTCCTGGAGCCCAAAGTTGAACTTGGCCATGCTAGAAATGTCAACTTTGAAATGAGAAGTTCTAGAGAATGTGTGACTTAGCAAGGCCAGCAGGGAGATGGATCACCATCCTCATGCAGCAGGGGCTGAGGGTCAGACATAGGACAGGATGAAGGACTGACTGGTATGTGTGTGTGTATGTGAGTGTGTGTGCGTGAGTGTGTGTGTGAGAGTGTGCGTATAACTATACACACTATTACTAAAGAATGTGATATTTTGGTGGAATGGGAAAAACCAGCAGAGTAAGGCCCCCTTTAAAGAAGTCTATAAGCTGAACTTCCCAAGTCTCAAGAAATGAAAGATAGCCCGGCGTGGTGGTACACGCCTATAATCCCAGTACGTGGGAGGCTGAGACAGGAGGATCGCAGGTTCCAGGCCAGCCTCATCAACTTAGTGAGACCCTCAATAAAAATAAAAACTGGAGGGGGGCATAGCTCAGGGGTACAATGCCCCTGAGTTCAATCCCCAGTAACCCTCCCCCCCCAAAAAAAAAGAAAGAAAGAAAAGGAGTGAAAGGTAATAATGCTAGCAACTAACATTTCTTGAGCCCTTACCTCATGCCAGGCAGTGTTCAAGTTTTCCGTGTATGAAGTCATTTAATTCACACAACAGCCTTGGCTGGTAGGTGCTATATACTATATTTATATACCACATAGGAAGCTGAAGCAGAGAAGCTACCTTGTGCAGGAAGTAACTTGTACAAAGTCACAAAGTTAATAAATGGCAGAACTGGGGTATGAATCCATGTTCCGTGGAGGAGAGAATGGGTGTCTCAGAACGAGCATGATGAAACCTAAATCTTAGAGAAGGAACATTTCCCTGCAACAAGCAGACAGATGCAGAGAAGGGCGCAGCAGGCGTACCAGGAGGCACCACATGGGGTGAGTGCTGCTGCTGGAGTCACCCCAGTTCCTCAGGGGAGCCCCAAGTGAAGGGACTCTTATGCTCTGTCCGTGTTACTCAAGGCTCCAGTCGAGGTATGTGCGTGATGCAGCTGCTGGGAGCAGCCGGCCTCAAGCCATGTTACCCAGAGCCCGGAGCCCGGAGCCCGGAGCCCGGAGCCCTTGGGGGTTCTGGACACACATTCTTGCTCTGCTACCATCAGCATCCTTCCTCACCAGCACAGTGTGATCCATGACCAGGCATAAGGCACGCCCAGCTGCACTAGCACCTTGTGACCTTGAGGAATTTGTGGGCACACACAGTGAGGTTACCACAGGGCTGCGGGTACTGAGCACACTCTTCTCACCACGCCCTTCTGCTGCTCGCGGTGGGTCACACGTGACTGGGCTCTGTCCACCCTGCGGCATCCGTTCCAGTTCCTGCTTAGCAACTATTCTTTTTTTTTTTTTTTTTTCAACCTCAAAGCAGGTAATGAGGCAGAACCCGCATCAAAGCTCAGATTGGAGGCAGGTTTGTATTTCTCTTGCATCTTATAGGGAAAAGACAGAAAAGTTCAAACTATGCTTCAGAGGTACCCTTAAGTCCTGGCAAAGAACGTGGGAGCTGAGAACAATCCAAGTCCAGGTGTGGTGGCTCCGGGAGCCACACATACGTCATATGAGATTGTGAGGCAGGCTGCTTGGGGCGGCGCACGCCTGTAATCCCAGTACTTGGCAGACTGAGACAGGAGGATTGCAGATTCGCAATGAGCCTCAGCAACTTAGTGAGACCCTGCTTCAAAATTAAAAAATAAAGCCGGGCGTGGTGGCGCACGCTTGTAATCCCCTCACTTGGGAGGCGGAGACAGGAGGATAGCGCAGGTTCGAAGCCAGCTGCACTGGCTTAGGAGACCCTGTTTCCAAATAAAAATATAAAAATAGGTCTGGGAGTGTAGCCCGGAGGTAGAAGGGCTTCCAGGAACCCCAATACCACAAAAAAAAATTAAAAAATAAAAAGGGTTAGGGATGTAGGTGGGAGGATAGAATGCCCCTGGGTTCAATCCCTGTTTTTTTTTTTTTATTATTAAAGATATTATGATTTAGGGGATTTTTCATTCATTATTTTTTTTACTTTTTTATGTTTTGGCAATATACAGACCCAAAAAATATATGTGAATATGGGACGTGTGTGTGTGTGTGTGTGTGTGTGTGTGTGTGTGTGTTTGTGTGTGTGAAATTCAAAGCACTGCTGATAGTTAGAAATGACCTCAATGACTAGTTTTTAGGCCAGGCAAGAAAATGATCTATACAGATACACTTGAGGGCTGTGTCAAACAACATGTAATCAATCGGTTGTTAAATGACAGACAGCCCTCTTCCTCAGTGCCCCACTGCGTAATATTTTGTCTTCAGTTACCGGCAGTTAAGCTCCCAGGCAATGGGACCGGAGATGGAAACATAGGTCAACTCCATTCACAACCACTAGGTGACGCCTGCTCTGGGAATTGCTTGTTTGCTACTTGGCGCTTTGGTCAGCCTGGCGTACAAGACAGAAAATGCGGATTTCTTGGTGGGAGAGTAAAGGAGTTTGCCAGGGCTGTGCTGCCAGGCTTGGTCTGTAGAGCCAGTGGCCTGCAAGGGGCCTGAATTCATGACTCCAGTGATGCACTCATTCTAAAATGGCCACTCCTGTCCCCTCATTGTCTAGCCTGTATCTTATAACACTTGCCACTACTTGACTTTACATTATATGTTCATTTGTCTATTGTCTGTTTCCCCCTCACTAGACCGTAAATTCCCCGGGGATAGGAACCTTATTTTTGCTCACTGCTGTATCTCAGCTCCTTATTAATCCCTAGCACTTACTAGGCATTTGATAAATATATGGGCATGGTTGCCATGCCTTTAATCCCAGTACTTGGGAAGCTGATACAGGAAGATCGCAGGTTCAAAGACAGCCTCAGCAAGTAGTGAGACTCTCATCAACCTAGAGAGATCCTGTTTCCAAATAAAACTAAAATTGGGCTGCGGGTGTAGTTTGGAAGTGAAATGCCCTGGCACATAACAAATAATTATGAGTAACTAAGGACTAAATTGCATTCCCCTTGTGAGATAATTTGAAAACCAAAACCAAATGATACTGAATTATTGCCATGGTTTGTAGTTAGGTGGGCTTGATGTGTGTCCCTTTTATTCCACTTGAGCCTTTGGAATGAGAGTGGTTTCCTTTTCTAAGTTTATTTATTTATTTACTTTTTATTTTTTTCAGAACGGGGGATTGAACTCAGAGGCATTTTACCTCCGAGTTACATCCCCAGCCCTAATTTTTATTCTTTATTTTGAACCAGGGTCTCACATAGTTGTTGGCTGTGAACCTGCTATCCTCCTGTCTCAGCCTCCCAGGTACCGGGATTACAAGTGTGTGCCACCATGCCTGGCTCTAAATCTATTTTGATCCTACTGTGTTCTCGGGAACATGATCTCTGTCAGGTAGTTGTGTCTTTGTGGCTGCATCACTGTCTTCCATCACAGGGGCAACCTTCCTGGGCCGACAGTCCCCTGAAGAAGGTCTCCTAAGGCTGACCAGGAGGCAGGGTGCCACAAATATTAGGATGCCCTGAGCTGGGCTCATTGGCCTCTGGAGTAGAAGATGGTCACAGAAAGGAAGTCTCACCACAGCCTCTAATTTCCTGTGGATGGGCCCCAGTGGCCTCTCCCAGGACCTGGATTTGGAGCAGCTGATGGCTAGCCTTACAGGTGACTGTGTCACCCCTGCACTCGGTGAGAACCAACCTCACTAATCCACTTGCCTCCTGAATGCTGGCTAGGAATAACATAGATTTGGGTAAGGCTCCCAGGACCCATTCTGCTATGGCGAAGTGAGCAAAGACGTGGACAGTGCTGGTAAGAGGCATCGCTTCTGGGTGGAGAAGACTGCGGCTTGGCCTGTACTTCCCAGTGCAAAGCTCAGGAGCTGTGGCGGTCTGTGCGCCCTTACTTTGTGCAGTGCAGCCTCTGCCTTTCCCAAGTTACCACAAACATTGAAGACTCACCTGCAAACAAAAATCCAGCGAGTGCCCACAGAATATGTACTTAAGCGCTCAAAGGATGATTCAGAGGAAGCAATTTTCCAAGTGAAGATAATCATCTGTTAGTGTGAAAAAGCAAACCCTCTTTTGCTCGCATTGGAAACGTGGCTGGATCCACGGACGTGGCACTTCAGCAAACGGCTAAAGGACAATACCCACAGCTGGAAGGAAGGGCGTGTACAGGCTGCACCCCACTCACCGTCCACCACAAACTCTCTCTCAAGGGAAGGGGGAGCTCCGCTTTGGCTTCTTCCTGTTTACCTGATAAGCAGCTCCTCAACGTTCCAGTCCCTGCGCACATAGGGAAGCCCAGAATTCAGAGGAACCGGGGAATTGAACCCAGGGCACTCTACCTCCGAGCTACACCCCGAGCCCTAATTTTAATTCTTTAATTTTTTTTTTTTTGTGGTACTGGGGGTGGAACCCAAGTTGCTGAGAGCCTCACTCAGTAGCTGAGGCTGGCCTCGAACCTGTGCGATCCTCCTGTCTCAGCCTCCCAAGTACTGAGATCACAAGTATGCGCCGCCATGCCTGTTTGAGGACATATTTTAAAATTATGACATATTCAAACCTCCTCTTGCTCCACCTACAAAGTTGCTCAAGTAACTAGGAGTTTTCCCCCCTCAATGCTAGAATTGAAGCCAGGGCTTTGTGCACTGAGCTACATCCACAGCACTTATTATTTTATTTTTTTAGACAGTGTCTTGCTAAGTTTCCCTGGCTTGTCTTAAACTTGTGATCCTCCTGCCTCAGCCTCCCAAATGCTGGGATTACAAGTGTGCACCACCACGCCCGACTTGTATTTTCAATATAGCATTTACCACGATCTGATCCTACTGGTGTTAAGTATTCACTGTCTCATTGCTATCTTACCACTGTGCATCCCTGGAGCCTAGAACGGGGCCTGGCACAGAGGGGATATTCAGTACATGTCTATGGATTTAGCAGGCGACATCAGCCACAGCCAGCCTTCCACCAGGGACATTGCCTCTTAGGGTGGGGCCATTCTAGAGAGGGAGTATCAGGAGGGACGCAGGGTCTGTGCATGTACCAAGAGCACAGCTCCGGTGCGTGGGACTGCTCCTGGAGAGTGTTTCACAGAGACCAGGTTGACCCATCCTCCTCCCAACCCCCAGAGCGTGCCCATCCCCAGACTTCTTGTGGGAGCAGCAACAGAGAACCACACTCTCATGAGTACAAAGTTACTAAGGTGCCTGGACAGGATGGCACAGCTCAGCTCCCCTCTCACTGGGGTTATGATACATTTGAGGTCTCAATTTGATTGGACTAAAAATGTAGGACAAGGCATTTAACAAATTCCAAGTGCTTGTTTTAATAATTTTGTTTAAAACAGAGATGTCAGTATCTATTTTTTTTTTATGGCACTGGGGATGGAACCCAGGGGCATTCTACCTTCAAGCTATACCCCCAGTCCTATTTTTTTTTTTTAATTTTGAAACACGGTCTCACTGAGTTGCAAAGAGCCTCACTAAGTAGCCGAGGCTGTCCGCAAACCGCGATCCTCTTGTCTCAGCCTCCCAATTGCTGGGATTATAAGAGTGTGCCACCACTCCTGACTGAGATGTTCATATTTTTGAAGAGTAATCTGTAAATGGCATTTAGGGCCCTTCCAGATAAAGAAGAAAAGTTACTCATTAGGTTTTTTAAAAAAAAATCCATGTTAAACCGGGCGTGGGGGCGCACACTTGTAATCCCAGCATTTGGGAGGCTGAGACAGGAGAATCGTGGTTCTTGGACAGCCTCAGCTACTACTTAGGCCCTTTGCAACTCAGTGAGACCCTGTTTCAAAATAAAGGATAAAAAATAGGGCTGGGGGTGTAGCTCAAAGGTAGGAAGTCCTGGGTTCCATCCCCAATACCGCAAAAGAAAAAAAAAAAAAGAATAAAAAATAGGGCTGGGGGTGTGGATCGGAGGTAGAACACCCCTGGGTTCCATTCTCAGTACCACCACCAAAAAAACAAACAAACAAAAAAAACCCCATGTTATTAACAGGTTTGAAAAACAACACTGAGATGAAAAACAAGTTGAATAATCATGAAATATCTTTGTTTTCTTCAAAAATGCTTGTCAAACATCTTCTAGTACTTTGGTGTAGAGAACTAATTGTGTGCAGTACCATCACTGAAATAGCAAAACACTACAGCTGTGTGTAGTGTGCCCACTCACTAGGGAAAATGGCAGCTTGTTGGATAGGATTCTTGTTTTATTCACTGTACTGAGATTTTTGCCTGTGGAGTTAAAGGTTTAAGAACTATGCCAGGTGTGGTGGTACAGGCCTACAATCCCAGTACTCGGGAGGCTGACAGGAGGATCATAGAGATGAGACCAGCCAAAACAACTTAGTGAGGCTTTCAGCAACCTAGCAAGACCATTAAAAAAAATTTTTTTTAAATAGAGCTAGAGGTGTAGCTCAGAGGTAGGATGCCCCTGGGTCCAATCTCCAGCAACTCATACACATACATACACACACCCCTGAATGACATTGGAAATTCAAGTTCATGTGGGAGAGAAGGGCGGGCCTGGGGCACGCAGAGGCCGGCGGGCAGCTGCTGCGGGTTGCCATCGAGGCTGAGCACACCCTCAGCTGCCCTTGTCTCAGCAGTGTGCTCTGCCCTCGGACAGTGGGAGAGAAGGTGCACGGCATGTGACAGGCTGGGACCCCACACCCAGCTGGCCCTCACAGCCCTGGAGTGGGAGCCCCTTGTGGAGGGAGGGCACAGGGCAGCAAGATCTGCCTTTAATCACACCCAGCCAGAACGCTACTGCAAGCCCTCCCACCCTGCTCAGCCATGTCTGAGGACACGGGAGGTACTAAAACCACCTCTGCACATGTGCTGCAGGGTGGGAGCTGGCAGCTAGCAAGGCTGGTAGTCCTGTTATATCTCCATGGGGGCTTAGGTTTTTATCTCTAAACCTTTCTATTTTCAGTATTTTTTTTTTCTTTTGGTACTGGAGATTGAACCCAGATGTATTTTACCTTTGATCTATTACTCCACCCTATTTATTTTTTATTTTGAAATGAGGTCTTGCTAAGTAGCTGAGAGTCTCACTAAGTTGCTGAGGCTGGCCTCCAACCTGCAATCCTTCTATCTCAGACTCCCAAGTACTGAGATTACAGGAGTGTGCTACCATGTCTGGCTTTGGTATCATTTTAAATGATGACTGCTTAGAACTCAAGTTCATAGGATCAAACTTGTATTACCCAGGAGGGGAGCAGGCGGTGGGGAAGTGGTCCTCCCTCCCTTCTTGTCTGTTCTGCCTGGCCAGCGCCTGCGCAAGGGCTCAGAGAGCCCCTTATGGAGGCCCAGGATGGAGGCAGCTGAAGTTTTAGACAGGGAAGCTTCCTACAGAGCCCTGGAGGACAAGTGAGGCCCAGGGACAGGTGAGGCTCTGTCCTTGCTTGTCTGTGGCCGAGGCATCTGCCCACAGCAACAAGAAGCCCGGGCCACTCAAAGCCATTCCACGATGCTGGGAAAGAAAAACCAAGTTCAGTTTACCAAAATATCTGTATTATCTATAAAAATTGAACTCTAACGAGTCACCAGTGCGATACTGGAGGCAGCCATGTCCGACTCTGCGCCAGCTCGCAGAAGGCGCACGGCTCCGTCCCAGCGAGCCGCAGCATGTTGGCACCGAGGGGCACGTGGGCACAGTCATTTGTAAGGCCTCAGAAACCTGGACACTTTGGAACGTAGCAATCGAATGAAAGACCTTGGGAACATCTCGCGGGACTCCTGTGCTGTGTACTTGAAATAGTTCTGGGGGTGGGCCAGGACATCAAACAGAGCCTTGATCAGCTTCTTATCCTAGAGAACAGAATTCTTGTTAGTGGGCCAAAATATTTAAACATTTTGACTTTTTGCCAATGGTACTATAATGACCCAGTGTTAGGTAGTAAGTGGGTTAATTGAAAAACACTTTGTGAAAATTGTTTCCTCTGATCCCCCCCCCACCTTTGGTACTGAGGATTGAATCTAGGGGCATTCTATCTCCAAGCCCTATTTTTAATTCTTTATTTTTGAAGCAGGGTCTCACTAAGTTGCAGAGGACCTTACTAAGTAGCCGAGGCTGTCCACAAACCTGGATCCTCCTGTTTCAGCCTCCCAAATGCTGGGATTACAAGCATGCACCACCACACCCAGCTTCCTCTGATTTTTTTAATCTTTCTAGTTTCATTTATCCTAATTATCTATAAGGAGTGTGCATTACCTTTATAAAAGAAAAATTTATATATTAAAAACTTTTTGCAGCCAGGCGTGGTGGCGCACACTTGTAATCCCAGCACATGGGAGGCTGAGACCGGAGGATCATGGTTCATGGATAGCCTCAGCTAGTTAGCGAGGCCCTCCGCAACTTAGTGAGACCCTGTTTCAAAATAGAGAATAATAAAAGCCGGGCGTGGTGGCTCACGCTTGTAATCCCCGCGCTTGGGAGGCTGAGACAGGAGGATCGCACAGGTTCGAAGCCAGCCTCAGCTACTTAGTGAGGCTGTCAGCAACTTAGTGAGACCCTGTTTCCAAATAAAATATAAAAAAGGTCTGGGAGTATAGCCCAGAGGTAGAAAGCCTCTGGGTTCCACCCCCAGTACCACCAAAAAAAAAAAAAAAAAAAAAAAGAGAATAAAAAATAGAGCAGGGGGTGTAGCTCAGAGGTCAAATGCCTCTGGGTTCCATCCCCAGACCTGCAAAAAAAACAAAAAAACAAAAAAAAAACAAAACAAAACTTTTTTCAACTAGATGAGATGCAACATGGGGACCTCGGAAATATGTATAGGGCTAGCAGTATGGCAAATGTTTGTTTCTAATTACTTGTAAGTATCTACAGTTTATTGGACTTTAAGGTCTTCTACTATTTGAATAAATATAAAAAAAAACATGTAGTACTGGCTTGGATTTAAAAGTGAATTTCCCTCCCCAACTCTGCCCCCCAACAAATTTACAAGTTAAAAAATATGATTTCAAGAGCCGGGCGTGGTGGCGCACACTTGTAATCCCTGCGCTTGGGAGGCAGAGACAGGAGGATCGCGCAGGTTTGAAGCCAGCCGTACGTGCTGGCTTAGGAGACCCTGTTTCCAAATAAAAATGTAAAAATAGGTCTGGGAGTGTAGCCCAGAGGTAGAAGGCTTCCAGGAACCCCAATACCACCAAAAAAATAAAATAAAATAAAACTAGTTTGAAAAAAAAAACTATATGATTTCAAGCCGGGCGTGGTGGCGCACGCTTATAATCCCCGCGCTTGGGAGGCTGAGACAGGAGGATCACACAGATTCAAAGCCAGCCTCAGCTACTTAGTGAGGCTCTCGGCAACTTAGTGAGACCCTGTTTCCAAATAAAAAATATAAAATAGGTCTGGGAGTATAGACCGGAGGTAGAAAGCGTCTGGGTTCCACCCCCAGTACCACCAAAAAAAAAATAAAAAAATATTATTTCAATCACTAAGCCAAGCATGAGATGGAGGGAGGGATGGGGAGGGAGTGGGGTGGTGACTGGGTGGGTGACGTGTGCATTTAAGTCTATACAATTTTTTTTTGCTTTATCATGATGTATAAACACAATCACCAATAAAATTTAAAAAAATATAAAAATATGATTTTAGCCAGGTGTGGTGATGCACGTTTGTAATCTCAGCATTTGGGAGGCTGAGACAGGAGGACTGAGGTTTGCAGAGAGCCTCAGCTACTGAGGCCCTTTACAACTCAGTGAGATCCTGTTTCAAAATAAAGAATTAAAAAAAAAAATAGGGCTGGGGATGTAGCTCAAAGGTAGAATGTCCCTGGTAGAATGACAACACTAAAGACAAAAACCTGTTTGTTTGTTTGTTTGTTTGTTTGTTTGTTTGTTTGTTTTGGTGGTACTGGGGGTGGAACCCAGAGGCTTTCTACCTCCTGGCTATCCTCCCAGACCTATTTTTATATTTTATTTGGAAACAGGGTCTCACTAAGTTGCTGAGAGCCTCACTAAGTAGCTGTGGCTGGCTTCGAACCTGTGCAATCCTCCTGTCTCAGCCTCCCAAGCACGGGGATTACAAGTGTGCACCACCATGCCTGGCCCTTTCTTTCTTTTTTCTTTTTTCCTTTTTAATTAGGTCTGGACGTCTTTCCTGAGAACCAGCCCTAGCTGGCGCGTGGGCCACTACAGCAAGGGCTAGTTGCCATAACGGATCCACACAACACAGAAACCAGGCTGGGCGAGGTGGAGAGCTGCTCAAGACAATCATCAGCATGCCGTGAAAATATTCTAGGTCAGAAGCTGTGCTCACCTTCTTTGAAAGATCTCCTTTGGATCGGGTATTTTTAAAAAATGACCATGTATGGTCAAAATTCAAACCCTCTATCAAAGACCAGCCAAGAAATCACGAGGTCCAATGGGTTTTGTTTGGCAAACACAGAAATGGTAGTTATTGACCACAGTGTGCCAAATGGAAAAGACTGGCACCTGGGAGAGGACCCAGCAGAGCGTGTGTGTGAGAATGGCAGAGAGGTCACCTTTAGAGCTGGAGGGTGGCGATGACTCTGCGGCTTATGTCACCAGCCTCTCCTAGTATTGCCTGGTCCCCTTCAAGACTGGGCTAAGCCTCTCCACCAAGCCTCCCCGGCCTCAGCCCTTGACTTCACATTGATGGCCAAGGCTGCTGCTCAGCCCAGGATTCCCAGGGGCGCTGGACCACATCCTTGTGAGGCCCAGGTGTCCCATAGGTGGAGCCGCAGGGGCTCCTGCTGGCTGCAGGCTGTTTGCAGGTCTCCAGCGACCAGGGATTAATGGTTTCCTGGGGGCCACGCGGCCTGCAGTCCTGAGGACTCTTCTAGCTCCACTCGACACACAGCCTGCCTCTTTCCCCCGGGGACTTGCTGCCCATGCTTTGTGCTCTGCAAGGCCAGGGGTGCCAAGCTCTGCTGGGCCTCCCTCTCCCTGTCACTGCTTCTCTAAGAGGGGCGTTTCTCTTATTCAAGTGGCCTCAGGCTGCCTGGCTACCCTGGTTCCCCACTGTCCCTTCACATGACAAAGGCACAAAGGCATTTCAAGCCGTGGCCAAGTTCTAGACAGCCTGAGCAGGAGATGTTATGTAATCTAGGATCTCCCAGGGAACCAGGTTGTGTGGCTTTTGTCTTTGCTTTTCATCTTCTTCCTGGAAACTAGGTCTGGGGTCAGCCCAAAGGAGTGTGTACACAAATTCACGCACAAACGAGGAACATCGGCTACAGAGACTTTGACGACCAGGTGTGTGAATGGACTTGGCATAAGAGCAAATGATGCTCCTCAAGAGGAAAGGGGATCTCTTTCCAAGCCGTCCGGCGCCTCTCAGCCCTTCAGCTCAGGATACGATGCTGTCGCCACTGCCCCAGGGTGCCTGAAGGTCCCCTCTCCTACACAAAATGACATTCTGTTCACAATGAACCCAGAGGGACAGATTGGGAGGACAGCTCGAGGTCCATTCCCACAAGGGAGGGTCTGGTTTCTGTGAGCCGTTCTCTTCACAGTGTCTACTAATGACCAACATTTGCTAAATGTAATAGTAAATTATTGAGAATTCTAGTTCTTTTACACAGAATTCTGTTTTTAATCTCTTTTAATTAAATAAAATCTGTTACTCTAAAAAATAAATTGAGTCTGGAGATGGTATGAACCTGAGGTTGGTCCAGGGCCGCCTCCGTGTCTGAATGGTGGCAGAATGGGGCAGGAGGAGCGCCTTCTCAATGGCACTGCGAGAGCCCCGAGGGTAAGCTGTCCACTGGAGGCACACACTCACCTTAAGTATCTCCTGGTGGTTCTCCGAGGCATAGAGCCTGCCATCTCGAACGATGTCTTCAATGAGTTCCTGGTAGTCTTCTGTTGTAATAAGGGACATTATCTTACATTCTTATGGTTTAGTAGTTAGTTCCAAGCTTGCGCTTTCTTTCTCTCTCTCTCCCTCTCCCTCTTCCCCACCCCTCCTTGAACTGGGGACTGAACCCAGGGGCATTCTACCTCTGAGCTACACCCCTTTTGATTCTTTATTTTGAAACAGGGTTTTACTAAGTAGCTAAGGCTGGCCATGAACCTATGATCATCCTGTCTCCGCCTCCCAAGTACTGAGATTATAAGCATGTGCCACCACGCCCAGCTTTATTTTTCATTTTTGATACGGTTCCAAGAAGTGCCCCCTCTGTGGCTGTTTTCAGAACCCTTCCCGCTCTGATGCTGAGAAGGCAGTCAGCAGAGGAGGCCCACAAACTCCACCACCTCGGGCACCACCGGCCTCCACACGAATCCATCCGGATCCATCTTCTCTCATCAGATCAAGGGCGTTTGTGTCAGAAATTCTGAGCTTTTCCCCTACATAATAATATTTTCTCCCTCTACTGATCTTTCTCATCAGCCTACACACATGCAGCTATAGCTCTGATCTTAAAATCCTTTTCGATTTCATTTCTTCACCAACCTCCATCCATTTTTTGCTTCCTTTTGTAGCACAACTCCTCAAAAGAACGGTGAATATTCACTGTCCCCAATTCTTTTCTTTCTTTCCTAAAACCAGTCCCCACAGTTCTGGCTGCCCCGCTCCTCCAGGACTGCTTGCTGAGGTCAGTCGAGCCCTTCAGGCCGCGCTGTTCCAGTGGTCAGGCCTGACTGGCTGCTCACCTTCCTCCTCCATCTGGTTCTGCTGGGCTTCCAGCGCACGGGCCCTTTGTTTTCCCTCCTACCTTGCTGGCTGACCCCTCTCAGGAGTCATTGCCTTCTCCTCTCCCTGGCTCTGACTGCAGGAGGGTCCCAGGACTCAGTCCTCGGTGCTCTGCTCTGTCCGGTGAGCTCACCCAAGCTGACCTTTCCCTCTCTACCTCCCCATCTCTCTGTCCTTATATAACATGAAACAACCACAAGCAAGACTCACCTCTCCTTCATTTGAATGGGGTTGGGGTGGAGAATTTGCCTGGCTGGGGAAGTACAAAGTTCTTTTCTCTTTCTTATTAATATTTTTTCTTTTGCCCTGACATGTACATTAAGTACAGTGCACACAGGAACCCTTCTCCAAAAGTGAGCCCTCCCACTTTGAAGTCTAGCCTATTTCTCACAGTCATAATTCAAATCAAGCATATACGAAGCAAATCTTTTCCAAATCCCAGACACATGAATTAAAAATGCCTCTTTGTATGCATATCATGTGCTGCGAAGCTGCACAAATGATGAGAACATCATTGGAATCGTGTGGGAGGAATGCTTGAAAAGTATCTTTCGGTCAAGAGATGGCGAATGGAAATGAATACTACGCTATTCATAATAATTACTTTGATACAATACCATTGCTACTGTATTCATGAATCTTTCTCCTTGTTCTTTTACTTTAGTGAATATTAAGAATGAGAAAGAGTACAAGTGTCTATTTTATTTTTTTACTTTAAGTCTTGAATGGCCCTGCTACAGAATCTCTACCTTCCTTTCATGGTGGAAGTTTACCACTGGGATTGTAGGTTGCTGTGTTGTGTTCTAGACAGCAGCCTGGTACTGCACCAACTGCTTCCAGACTGCCTTTTTAATGTTTTTTTTTGGGGGGGGAGGGGAGGGTGGTTCTGGGGATTGAACACAGAGGCATTCTACCTCTGAGCTACCCCCCACCCCTATTTTTTACTTCTTAAATTTTTTTTTTTTTTTTTTTTGGTGTTACTGGGGATGGAACCCTTCTATCTCCGGGCTACACTCCCAGACCTATTTTATATTTTATTTGTAAACAGGGTCTCTTAAGCCAGCGAGGCTGGCTTCAAACCTGCGCGATCTTCCTGTCTCTGCCTCCCAAATGCGGGGATTTACAGGCGTGCGCCGCCACGCCCAGCATTACTTTTTAAATTTTGAAACAGGGTTTTGCTGAGGTCCTTATTAAGTTAGCCAGGCTGGCCTTCAACCAGTGACCCTTCAACCTGTGACCCTTTGTCTCAGTCTCCCAAATACTGGGATTACAGGCAAGCACCACTAAGCCTGGTCCAGACCTCTGTTTCTTCAAAAAAGTTTTCCTCTATTTCTGCAAGCTACTATGTCTCCTTCCTTGCTCCAGTCCTTAGACAAGCAGTGAGGATTGTAGGTAGGAACCCAGGTGCTGGGTTCCCAAGACCTCGGGCAATCCTAGATCTGCAGCTTTGGTGCTGTGACCTTGGGCCAGTTACTTAAATCTCTAAGCCTGAACGTCCTCATCTGTAAAATCGGGATAAGTTATGTCCAGATCACAGGGTGATTGTGAGGAGTGTACCAGAAGAGGTGCGCTAGCACATAGCAGGTCCTGAGGAGTGCTCAGTACTGTCACCACGGCCGCCATTCTGCCTCCTCCAGGGGTCAGGAGGCTCACCCGCAGCAGCCCCGCCCGAGGCTTCTAAATGTGATTTCTAATCATCTAGGCTCAGAAAACAGATATTGAACTTGCTTAAAATATGTTTTATTTTTAAGACTCTGAGTGAAGACTTGAAGGACATCTTTATGGTCAAAGTGGCAGTTTTTAACTATTTCTGCTGTGAAACATGCAGGACACATTCTCGTGGGCCTAGCCAGGGTTGTGTATAATTTCCTCTGGTTCAAGCTACAACTCCTTTTCCGAATAAAAAAAGAAATAATAAAGACATTTTCGTGTGTCCTAAAGACAAAGAAAACAGCTCTCCTAAAATGTGGGAATTTGGGTGATATTTATTCTGCAGCCTCATGTCTGTTTGGCCTCCTTCCTGACACTGGGTAGGCGGGGCGGCTGGTTAGCTGCTTCCAGATGGATGACTGACTCTGAGCTCTTTGTCTCCTTCAGTGGAGGACATGGGAGGCATTTGTGACTACCCCAGAAGGCAACTGTGAAGAGCCCTTGTCTTGGGTGTTTGACATTATATTAGACAACTATAGGACGGGGTGATGATCCTAGCTTTTGTCATATGTTAGAAATAACATGGTGAAGTCTTATTAGGAAAGTTTTAGAAGCTCCTCCTCCTCCTTCTTTTTTTAATTGGGGAATGAACCCAAGGGCATCTTGAAACAGGGTCTCACTAAGTTTCTAAGGCTTGGCCTCAAACTTGTAATCCTCCAGTCTCAGCCTCCCAAGTACTGGAATTACAGGCCTGTGCAACTGTGCCCTACTGAAGACTGTATTTCTAAGCAACTAACTTGGGCATTTTGCCTAAAAACTTCCAATGGCTTCCTATAAGATTAAGTCTGCCTTCCTGAGCTTGGCCTCAAGACCCTCTGCAGTCTCAATCCACCCCTCTCATCTCCTCTCACTGAGGAGAGGAACATTTCAAAATGCTCGCATTAAGTCTAGTGATTATTCTGATCACACATTAAGAAAATGAGACTCAGCCGGGCGTGGTGGCACAGCTAGTAATCCCCGCGCTTGGGAGGCTGAGACAGGAGGATCACGCAGGTTCGAAGCCAGCCTCAGCTACTGAGTGAGGCTCTCAGCAACTTAGTGAGACCCTGTTTCCAAATAAAATATAAAATGGGTCTGGGAGTGTAGCCCAGAGGTAGAAAGCCCATGGGTTCCACACCCAGTACCACAGAAAGAAAGAAAGAAAGAAAGAGAGAGAGAGAGAGAGAGAGAGAGAGAGAGAGAGAAAGAAAGAGAGAAAGAAAGAAAGAGAGAAAGAGAAAGAAGGAAAGAGAGAAAGAGAGAAAGAGAAAGAAAGAGAGAAAGAAAGAAAGAAAGAAAGAAAGAAAGAAAGAAAATGAGACTCAGCTAGGGTTATAACTCAGTGGTAAAGTATGTGCTAGCATGCTTATGGACCTTGATTCAAAAAGAAAAGCACAAAAAGAAAAGAAGGAGGAAGAAAAAAGTAAGAAAAAAAATGAAGCATGGAGATGCTACGTATCACACACAGTCACAGATGCGATGCTAGTGGACCGTCTGACTCTGCTGGGCACCTTCTTTTCCTCCAGGCTACACTCACTTGTAATGCGTTTTCTGGACCATTCTTTCATCCCTGTAGTCAGTGTCCCCGAATGCCTGTTTAAAATGTGGCACTCATGAGTCAGCGCTGTCCCTTTCCCTCGCCCTGTCTGCCTTTCTGAGGGTGTGTGCTTGTCGGCACTCTGCCAGCTGGCTCAGAACCCGCTTCTGCTCAAAGCAGAGACGCCCCTGGCGCGTGCTGTGGCCAGACCTTCCCAGCTCTTACCATCGTATGTCACGTATGGGACCTGGAACCCCCTGGCGCTGTTTCCCTCATTGGACTTGAACTGAATCCACAGCTTCTTTGACCTGGAGGTGAAGGCGATGGGGCGTTCATAGGTCTGGCAGGTTTCATAGGTTGTCACCGAATTGGATGAAGCTGCCAAGGGAAGTCAGAGGAGGTGGAATCCAAGACTCGTTACTGAGCAGGCGAGGACCGCTGCTGTTTTCAAACACTCAAGCCAGAAAGCAAGTTATGCGTGAGCGCTCTTCAGGACCAGCCTAGCTCTCCTAACAGTGCAAAGTCCTGGGAATGCAGTCGATGTGGGTAGTGATTAGGGGCCTCTAGCTAAGGCTAAGTCTGAGTTGTGCAGGACCAAGAAAACAGCAGGAGCCCAGCTGTGGCTTCCACTGTAGGGGCTAGGGAGAGGGCCACAATTCCCGAGCTGAGCGACTATTAACCAGTGATGACCACCCTTGTGCCCTGAACTCTCCAAGACCTAGCAGTGTGCAAAGCATTTTATTGGCTCTTTCTCATTTAATCCTGGAGACCACAGGAAGTTGATGCGACTGTTACCTCTTTCACAAAGAGACTAATACTTGCCCACAGCCACTAAGGTTGGGTTCAAACCTTTCCCTGACTTCAGACACTTAACCACTAATAAAAATAGCAAATGTTGATATAGTGCTCCATATGCTATTATTATTTTATTTTGTTTTTGAAATGGCATCTCACTGTGTTCCAGGCTGACCTTGTACTCCTGGGCTCAAGTGATCTCTTGCCTCGGTACCCTCAAACAACTAGGACTAACGCCACGTGCTATTGCACCTGGCTTGCCATTATTTTTCTAGGCACTTTACATATCTGGACCTAGTCATTTCACCTGATAATCCAGGAGATAGCAATTGTTACTTATCCACTTTAACTGTGGTGGAGACAGCGGTACCGAAGGTCCAGACTGCATGCCCAAGATCAAAGACTTAACAAGAGGCGGGAGCTGGGGCTGAGTCTGCTCCCAGCAGGGCCGCTAAGCGTGTTGATGGCAGCACCTCCTGTGGACTCTGGGCCATGAGTCAGGATAGGAGGAGGGGCCACTCCTGGCTGGGCCATTCTCTTGGCCTTGGTCAGTCCCTGAAGCATGAGTTGCTACTCAGGGTGTGGCAGCATCTGGAACCAGCTGCATGAGCCAAGAGCCTTGGTGAAGAGGGTCCAACACACCTCAGTGAGCTCAGAGGGGAAGGCTGAGCTGTAGGGTCCCTACCTCTGGGGTTCAGCAAGAGGCCTCGATATTTTAGTCTGTATTATTGTTGTTATTGTTATTATTATTATTACTGTTATTATTATTTGCAGTGCTGGGAATTGAACCTATGGCTCCCTGAATGCTAGACAAGTGCCCTGCCACTGAGCAATAGCTCCAGCCCTTAGTCTAAGTGTTGCTGCTTGGCAACTCCATAAACTGGTATCCCATCTTTGTTCTAATACAGAGGCGACAGTCGCGGCCTGCTCCTCACATTTAAAGCCTGCGGGCAGGCCATCAGGCTCCCCGGGTGGCCTTAGAAGGGGAGGGAGGCAGAGGGTGAGACGCACAGGTTTTCCGCATCACCAGGTAGTCTCCGCAGTCGTCCTCTATAGGCAGGAAGATCTCAGGGACCACGATCAGAATGCGGCGCTTGGGGGGCGGGTTGATGGTCCAGGTACACTCGGTGTTGGCTGGGTAATTGCCTGGGTAGTTTGGGGATTCAATGTATCCGGTGAAGTCTCCCAGCTCCCCTCCACATCTTCTGTCTGGAACGAGAAAGGCCGTGAGTTATGGGGGCACAACGCTGTTGTTTCTGTCATGGCCACCGTTCCCTGAATGCTGCAGCATCCCCATCACCAAAGAGAAGTGGCCTGTGGAGGTGACACCATCTTGGGGGTGACTCGGTCCTATAATACGCAGGAGCCTCTTGGAAGCCAAAGAGCGTGAACCCCACCCCCCAGGGAGTTGGCCCTCTGAGTCCTGCAGCTCTAGTGTGCAGGGGTGGGGGGCTCTTCCCAGAAGCCGTTCTCTGCCCTTGGTCTGCACTTCCCATAGGTGCTCTGCCCGCCCTCTCCATCAAAACCTTTCAGACCCTCCAGAGACCTTCCCTCATCGCTCCACACAAGCGAATCGCCCTTCCTCTGTGGCCCATAGCCTGGCTCCCTGGGGGATCAGCCGGCTCCACTCACTTGGCAGGGCGCCTGGCACAGGACAGGTCCTCAAACTCTGTGTGCTGAGTGGGGCCTGACTGAGACTATGACCCCGGGCGCCATTAAGGCAGGTCCCTCTGAGCGCACCAGGGGAAGTATCCAGGGGCAGAGAAGGCCAGTGGCAGCTGGGGTGGATTTGGTGGCAGAGTGTGTGCTCTGTATATGTAAGGCTCTAGGTTCGATCCCTAGCACCACACTTAAATGAAAGTCAGAACCTCAAGGCCAAAGTTACTATCCTTCCCTCTTTTATTTTTCAGTACTGGGGATTGAGCCCAGGGGTATTCGACCTCTGAGGTACACCCCAGCCCTTTTTATCTTTTTTATTTGTTTTTGGAACAGGGTCTCACTAAATTGTGAGATTAGCCTTGAACCTGCAATCTTTCCATCTCTGCTCCCAAGTAGTAGGATAACAGGCACGTGCCACCACACCTAGCTTACTACCCCCCCCCACTTGCAGTATTGGGAGTTGAACTCAGGGGCATTATACCTTCGAGCTACAACCCCAGCCCTATTTTTTATTCTTTATTTTGAAACAGGGTCTCACTGAGTTGCAGAGGGTCTCACTAAGTAGCCGAGGTTGGTCACGAACCTTCGATCCTCTTGTCTCAGCCTCCCAAGAATTAGGATTACAAGGGTGCGCCACCACACCCGGCTCCTATTCCCATTTTAACAGCTAAGGAGACGGTGGCTCTGCTGTCCCTCCACACGGATCAGCACATCTGTAAGCTGTGCTTACACTCTCCCATGTGGTTGTGGTTCTGAATAGGCTGGCCATCTGTCCCCATACCCTGACCCTGTCCCTCACTGGACCCAGACACTTGCCCTCTTAATCAGGACTATGCAAAAGCCTTAGAGAGAGACCTACTTTTGCACTGAGTTATATTTGTGGAGCCATCAAAGTCAGTCATAGTATTTCCTGGGCAGGAAACACAATTATTTTTTCCAAATTCAGGCTGGTACGTCCCTGCTGGGCAACGAATACATCGGTGAGTAGTGGTGTTGTAGAAATGTCCAGGTGAACACTGAACTATGGGGATAGGGCAGGTGGAGAGAATGAAAAAAGGAAGACTGTGTTTTTATTAAATGCAACACAAAAGGCTTCATTCAGAGTTTGTGAAATAGCCCAAATGGAGCAGTGCTTTACTACAAATCGGGGGGCTCATCAATGCTTCATTCCCTAAATAGCCAGGATGGGCAGGACTCCTGGCACTGAGAGAACACAAAGGTCCAAGCTGTCTAGGCAGCTGATGGCTCTTCGAGAGTCAGGCACCAGTGACGTCTCAGGTAGAGCATAGTCATGAGTATTGAGGGTGTGAACCGAGGCTGGGCTTAGACCTGGGCTCCCTGGGAAGAGGGGTTCTGGAGCAGGGGTAGGACTTATATTTGAGGAATTCCTGGCCAGGGCACTGAGATGAAGGAGGATGGGAAGGAAGGAGCCCAGGGAGCCTGTTTGCAAAGTCTGCTCATCTCTCCTGGTCTGTCCTGGGGCGACCCTGTCTGAAGGGGCCAAGATGGCTGGGGATACCTTGCCTGGGGAGTTCTAGATCTTCCTGCACAGGGACTGAGGCCCTAGCTACTGGAGTACAGTGCAGGGCACCTTGGGGCTAGGTTCAACAGGACTTTCGCCAGACTCCCATGGTTCTCAGAAGGGAAATTCAGTTCTAGACGAAGGCAAGGTGCCAAGCACTCACCTCTGGTTTCACAGTCCTGGAAGGAAGTGGCTCCTGGATGTTTAGTGGGGAGGCCACCTCCGCAGGGGAAGCAGGAAGTTCTGCCGGCTTCAGGCTGAAAAGTGCCCAGGGCACAGAGCTGGCAAGGTGCAAAGCCATCTGCAGAATATTCGCCAGGTTGGCACAGACCTGGGGGGACAATAGCCCTAGGTGAGTAAGTCCCCCCCCCGCCCCGCAGACCCTGCCCCACCTCTCTGCCTGTGAGATCAGACTTTGGTGGGGCTTGTTACCCTGTGCTGACCTCAGCTACCATCTCAGAGAGAGCACACAGTCAACCTCACTCTGTCGCCGACCCCACTGACATTCACACACAGGGCTGCACAGCCCAGTAAGCAAGGAGTCATCTGTCAGCGAACCCTAATGGGGGGAAGGCCTGGGTATGTTTCAGGCTTAGGCTCACACACTGCCTGGGGATCCCCTGTAAGGTGGAGGCCAAAGGAAAGTGTGTGTGTGTGTGTGTGTGTGTGTGTGTGTGTGTGTGTGTGTGTGAGAGAGAGAGAGAGAGAGAGAGAGAGAGAGAGAGAGAGAGAGAGAGAGTGTGTCAACATTTGTTCTGGAATCAATTTGGTAGTTAGATCCAGGAGTATACCCTCACCCAGCAGATTACATCCTAGTGACATAAAGAGTCACCTGAATAATCTCCCCCGGTTTAACAATGTATTTGCTAAATTATATCTCCTAGTACTAAGGTGTGTCTTGGTCTACCGTGATTAATCCATTAAACCAACCAATCCAATCCACATTGACAGAAGGACCTGGTGGCATTTATTTTGAGCAATATTTATTTGTTTCAAGGTTAGGACAAGAAGCATAGTCATTGACAAAAAGCTTCCTAAAAGAATATGTTCCTTAAGAATTAGCTTAAAGCCGGCGTGGTGGCATACACTTGTAATCCAGCGCTTGGGAGGCTGAGACAGGAGGATCGCACAGGTTCGAAGCCAGCCTCAGCTACTGAGTGAGGCTCTCGGCAACTTAGTGAGACCCTGTTTCCAAATAAAGTATAAAATAGGTCTAGGAGTATAGCCCAGGGTAGAAAAATCCCTGGGTTCCACCCCCAGTATCACCAAAAAAAAAAAAAAAAAGAATTAGCTTATTATTGGCAAGAAGCTATAAAAATCTGTTGTCTCTTATCATCTCTCCTCTATTAATTTTAATGGTCTTTTACCCATTAATTGTGGAGTTTAAAGAACACACCCAAGGGAAGAGTCTGGAGCTTGCCAGGCCTGGGCTCTGATTCCAAATCCTCCCTCCACTTCTTGGCTTGGTGACCTTGAATGAATCACCTTAGCCTCAAAAAGCTGTTGTAGTGATATAATAATATAGATCATTCATGCCATATACTTATGTGATATTTGGCAAAGGCAGGTATTCAATAAATGTTAGCTATTATAACTAATTTTCTTATTGCTATAAATATATCTTAATAAGGTCACATACAGGATGAACTGATGTTCAGAAGTCTGCCCCCCGCCTCCATCAACCTTGCAGTTAGATCTGGAGTTTCATAACAAGTCAAAGATATGAAAGGAGTCACACACTCACCTGGAGTATCTGATTTTTAAGGCAGAATTTTCCCTGCCCTTGAGTTTGGAGTCACTTAAGTGGGAACCGGGCTTGGAGCCATCGGAAAGAGAGCCATGGGGCAGCACAGGGGCCATGCACTCTGCCCTGCCCACCAGTCAGAAAGTGCCATTCAACCCAGACTGTTCATACAGAAGCCCTTCCCCAAGTTAATAAAAGGAAGATACTTAATAATGAAGTAAATAGTAAAAGCTGGGCATGGTGGTGTACACCTATAATCCCAGTACCTGGGAGGCTGAGGCAGGAGGATTGCAGATTTGAATCTAGCCTCAGCAATTTAGCAAGAACTTCAGCATCGATTTCAAATAAAAAAAATAAAGTAGGATTGGGTTGGTGTGTATCTCAGAGGGAGGTAGAATCCCTTTGGGTTCAATCACCAGCATCAAAGATAGATAGATAGACAGGTAAGTAGGTGGGTAGGTACGAAGCAGCTCAGGAACCTAAGCCTAGCTTCAAAATGGACATTTTATAAGAGATAATTAAAAACTGCTCACAGAGCAGGAACCAGTTTTAACAAAATAGCCAAATGAATACATTCATTTTATTTATTTATTTATTTATTTATTTATTTATTTATTTATTTATTTTGGTGGTACTGGGGTTCCTGGAAACCCTTCTACCTCCGGGCTACACTCCCAGACCTATTTATATATTTTTATTTGGAAAAAGGGTCTCTTAAGCCAATGCGGCTGGCTTCGGAACCTGCATGATCCTCCTGTCTCTGCCTTCCAAGCACAGGGATTACAAGTGTGTGCCACCACGCCCAGCTAATACATTCATTTTAAATCAAAAAGCTCTGGATTTGAGATCAATGTTGGAGGAAAAAACATCAAACTTAGTTTCTCCACTTGAACACTTGCTTGCTCTCCCCATAGACTGGGGAGATCACAGGTATACTTTTTTTAATTTATTTTTTTAGGTGGTACTGGGGTTCCTGGATGCCCTTCTACCTCCAGACTACACTCCCAGACCTATTTTTACATTTTTATTTGGAAACAGGGTCTCTTAAGCCAGCGCGCGCGGCTGGCTTCGAACCTGCGCGATCCTCCTGTCTCTGCCTCCCAAGCGCGGGTTTTACAAGTGTGCGCCACCACGCCCGGCCAGGTATACTTTTTTTGTGTGTGGTACTGGGGTTCCTGGAAACCCTTCTTCCTCCAGGCTACACTCCCAGACCTATTTTTATACTTTTTATTTGGAAACAGGGTCTCTTAAACCAGCGAGGCTGGCTTCAAACCTGCGCGATCCTCCTGTCTCCGCCTCCCAAGCGCGGGGATTACAAGCGTGCGCCACCACGCCTGGCACAGGTGTACTTTTGAAAATGAATAAAACATGTGATCGCATCATTTATACTTTTCCACCAATGTATTGCACCCTATCTCCATCCACCTGTTCATGTGAGCACTGGCCCGGCATGCAAGGTGCTAACCTAGGTCCCAGAGAATCAAAGATGACTCAACATGATCTCTACTCGTAGGAAGCCCTAGGTCCAGTGCGCACCATGCAGGGTCCTTACGATGCAACTGTGCTTTAGTCTAAATAATGACACAACACGGGAGACTGGAGGGTAAGAAGGGACAGATGGTATCCTTACCTCCACATTCAGACATATTCCAAACTTCAGGGGTCTGCAGGGCCCCAAGATATTCTGGTCTTGGGCATGGTTTGCAAGTGATTTGTCCTTCCTCATTTTGGAAGGTTCCGTTTGGACACAGAATGCAGCGTTCTTGTGCTCCGTCATAATATGTCCCAGCCCTGCAACTGACTAGCCAAAGGGGGACACAATCTGGTCAGTATAGGAACGAGGCTGAGGGGGGATAATGTGAATGCAAGAAAGGCAGGCAAGTAAGTGGTGTTGGTCGCATATTCCCTTGTGCAAATCCCCTGAACGCACTGGACCCTGCCCCTGTGCTCCTGTATGGAGATCTCCACCATAATCCCTGTCACCCCTGCTTGAGGCAGTTACAGGTCTGCCCCTCCCTAGACCACGAGCAACTTGGGGGCAGGGATAACAAGGGTCCTAACTATTTCTGCAGCAGAAATACTTGATGGTTGAAATGATATGAAAATATTCTGGACCTTCCTATTTTACAGGGCTATCAGAGAAGTATAAAGACAAAAGTAATGTATTGAACATAAGTCTGGGGGAAAAAAAGAGAGAGGTAGGTGTTACTAATATGGCTGGTGACATCCTGGAAGGTTTCCTGGAGGTCTCATTTGTGTTGAACCTTGGAAGATTGGATAGGATTTCCCTGAGGATTCAAAATGGCATATGGTAGCGCAGGGGAATAGGAAGGTGAGGTAGGATGCAAAAGTCCTTGAATGCCAGGCATGTGGATTTTAATCTGCAGACAAAGGTAGCATCAAAGGGAGAGGAAGGCAAGCAGAAGTTATGGTTTGAAAAGGGCTCCCTCTTGCGGTTGGGGTGAGCTGTGAGCTCAACAGTCACAATGCACACTTCAGATGTGTAATAAAAACTAACGCATTCCAGAGAATAAACTCTTGTAAATTTCTCCTGGAAGAATAAACAATAAGGACATTTATAAGCTGTGTTTCTGATTGTATTTCTGATGTTAGTTAAATAACAATTATTATCTTATTTTAGGGTAAGAATATTAAGTAAATATACCAGATTTGGCTCCCTTAATATAACAGTCAAACATCAACATAGCCTTTCTATCCAGGTGCCGTGGTCCATTACATAAACCCTGAGACTTGGGAGGCTGAGGCAGGAGAATTGCAAGTTCAAGGCCAACCTGGGCAACTTAGACCTTGTTTCAAAATAAAATTAAAGAAGGTGGGGAGGGAGTTCGGGATGTAGCTCAGTATGTGAGGCCCTGGTTTCAATCCACAGCACCGTCATTACCAAACAACAACAACAAGAAACAAAACAAAACCTTTCTAATAGCCCACATTTGTTGAGTACTTACAATCCAGTAAGTATTTTCCTCAGCACAAGCCTGAGGCACTGGGCGCCACCATTGGCTCCATTTTACAGAAACAGAGGTTCAACAGTTTGCTTGCATCCCCTGGCTAACTTGTGGAATATAGCTATGGTAAGATTAAGAGCTGTGAGATTAAGGGAGAAAAAGGTTACTTAACCAAAATGCAGGCTAAAGCACAATTTAAATTTTTGTCAAGGTTTCTCTTTTGGGTTAGAGGAATTTGGAACAGACATTCTCTTCTAAACTTGAGCTGACAAGAAATAGGGGGAGAAAAATCACACAGGATAGTTAGCTATTATATCTCTTTCATGTCTATAAGGGGAAAATCTCTTTTTATCCATCCTACATATGCAATTTATATATGTAACCTTAGGGTTAAACATGACAAAGTTGTTCATCAGTCATAAAAATGTCTTTTCACTATTCACTCTGTAGGAGTTAGGGTACTAGGGATTGAACACAGGATCATTCTACCTCTGAACTATGCCTCCTACTTTTTTGATTTTTTAAGTTTTGAAACGGTCTAAGTTGCTGACGCTGGTCTTGAAGATGCCTGTCTCAGCCTCCCAAGTATTGGGATTACAGGAGTGTGCCACCATGCCTGGTCTTTATAATCTTAAGAAAACGAGACTTTTAAGCCGGGCTTGGTGGCGCACGCTTATAATCCCAGTACTTGGGAGGCTGAGACAGGAGGATTGCAGGTTCGAAGCCAGCCTCAGCAGCTTAGTGAGGCTCTCAGCAACTTAGTGAACCCTGTTTCCAAATAAAATATAAAATAGGTCTGGAGGTGTAGCATGGAGGTAGAAGGCCCCTGGGTTCCATCTCCAGTACCACACAAAGAAAGAAAGAAAGAAAGAAAGAAAGAAAGAAAGAAAGAAAGAAAGAAAGAAAGAAAATGAAACTTTTAGGCTGGACATGGTGGCAGATGTTTGTAATTCCCGCATTCTGGAGGCTGAAACAGGATTGTGCTTTGCAGACAGCCTCAGCTACTACTTACTAAGGCCCTTTGCAACTCAGTGAGACCTTGTTTCAAAATAAAGAATAAAAATAGGGCTAGGGGTGTAGCTCGGAGGTAGAATGCCCAAGCTCCATCCCCAGTACTATAAAAAAAAGAAAAAAAAGAGACTTTTATATCATAGCAAAGAGAAGCCATATTTCAAATATTATTTCCACTATTAAATGTAATAAACCAATATAGCCTAACCTGGTAGTTAAATCTCAATGAATTTTTTGTATTGATTGTATATATATATATATTTTTTTTGTTTTGTTTGTTTGTTTGTTTGTTTGTTTTTGTTTTGTTTTGCGGTACTGGGAATGGAACCCAGAGGCATTGTACCTCAGAGCTACACCCCTAGCCCTAATTTTTAGTCTTTTTATTTTTTGAAACAGGGTCTCACTGAGTTGGGAAGGACCTCACTAATTAGCTGAGGCTGTCCAAGAACCACAATCATCCGGTCTCAGCCTCCTGAATGCTGGGATTACAACCGTTTGCTACCATGCCTGGTTTATTTTATAATACCTATATATAATATTCATATATAATTTTTTTGGTGATACTGGGGATGGAACCCTTCTACCTCTGAGCTACACTCCCAGACCTATTTTTTTGTATTTTATTTGGAAACAGGGTCCGCAAGGCTGGCTTCGAACCTGTGTGATCCTCCTGTCTCCCTCCCAAGCCCGAGGATTATAAGCGTGCACCACCACACCCGGCTCATATATAATCTTTATATACTTTTATGATTTCTTTTGTGTGTGTGTGTGTGTGTGTGTGTGTGTGTGTGTGTGTGTGTGTTAATACGAACTGAACCCAGGGCGTCCCACATACTAAGTAAACTCTTTGCCACTTTTCATTTTCCTTTTTTTCCAAGCTCCTTTTTGTTTTTTATTTTGAGACAGGGTCTCACTAAGTTGCCAAGCTGGTCTCAAACTTGGGACCCTCCTGCCTCAGCCTCCCAAGTAGCTAGAATTAAAGGCACATTTATTGTGCCTAGCAAAATTTGATGATTTTTTAAAAATTAAAACCAAATCTTTTTTAAAGGGGGTCTTTTTTTTTTTTTTTTTTTGTCTTTTTTGGACTGGGGATTGAACCCAGGGTGGTGTACTTTCCAGAAAAGTGCTTTGCCACTGAGCTACATCCCAGTCCAAAGCAAATCTATTTTTTAAAAATATAACATTATAATAAATAGGATTATGAATCTATGAATCTGTAGCAGATTTTCTACATGCAGCCCTACTGGGTAATGATTTTTATAATCACTCCACCTTCAGCCTATGCCTTATGAAAAGCCAGGCTGAATTATGTACTAGGAATTCATGATGCACCATGCTGTGTCCCACCTGACTGTCCCAGAGTCTACAAGGAATGTGCCCAGATGGTGACCACAACCCCAGCAGCCCTGTTAATCCTAACACAGAGGCAGCTCGGCGTGGCTGACTCCATCGTGCCTCCCCTGGCAGAAGACAGACCCCTCCGCCTGTGGACAACCCAGGACCTGGTTCCCACTGCCCCGAGCACTGGATGGGCTCCTGCTGCTCTGAGTGTCCACTGCTCCTTGGAACGATGTGCCCCTCCCCCAAAGCCTTTTCAAGGTTCTGTTTTGAGAGGCCTCACAATATCCCACATCTGTTGCGATTTCTTAATGATCAAAGGGCTCAAAGGTGCCCCTCGGGCTGCTCTATGGAAAGGAGGGCACTGTTCTTTTTCCCCCCAGTGAAAGGCCTGCTTCACATAAACAGCCGCGTGTGGTCAGTCACAGCGTCCCTCTTCCTTCCAGAGAGAGACGGATGGAAATCACTCACGCCGAGCACTCTCCAACTAGACGAGGTAACTCAACATCGACTCTGAGTGTCAGGAAGGGATGCCTGCAAACAGCTCTTTGCAAGCATGCTGGAGATCCGGCCCCAGTCCCAGTTGCTTCCCTCTCCTCCCGGAGCAGCCTGCTTGTGTCGCTGTCCCAGACAAAGGAGTCAATCGCCTCCGCAACACTTTGCTATCACAGCGGAGCTTTTGTGCATCTTCAGTGACCATTAAAATCCCATTCTCAAATCCCACACAGCTGTTTTCTCCCCCTCTTTAAAAAAAAAAATACGAGAAAGCTTTTCTGATGCAAAAGGGAGAGAGCAGCGGGGACCAGGATTAATGGCGACAAAGAGGCCTAAAGGCTCGCCCTCTTTTCAGAACGTGGCCTTTGAGTGTTTCAGGCTATGGACAAACACTATGGTTTCTCTGTGGCTAAGATGGTGAACCTAATAAAAGAGGTCACTCTCTAGCATCTTGCTGTTTTCTTAAGCATTGCTCTTTGACTCCTGAAGGAGAGCCACAAGCAGCCCACGCGGATTCCCAGGGTGTCCTGGGGCTGTCTTTGTCCCAGCTCAGCGGAGAGGCACCCCAGGCAGAGCTGTAGGCTCGGGATCCTGGTTTGAGAATTCCTGCAATGAGTGCCCCAGGATAGTATATCAGGAGACAGCATCTCCTTGGGCTGGGAGTTTGATTTTTTTTTTTTATTGTTGGTCCAGTGTTGAGGTGTGCACTCAGATCTGCTATTTGAAAACCTTCTTATAGTTGAGACAGAGAAATGATCCCAGCTTGATGCCTTCCTTGTGGGGGTCCTAAGGGTGCACTATATTCTCCTCATGCCTCGTTAACTGGAGCAGAAATTTCACTTCCCTTAGAGTATCTTTTTTGCCCTCGATTTAAATATTTCTCCAAAGATTTGTGCTTTACCCTGTTCTCATGTTTTGGACCCTGGCTGGGATTTCTTTGTTGCTCCTGTGAAGAATCATCGGCTTGTTCATTCAGTAAGTTTGCAGAGCAGGGGTGATGTACTGGGCACTGCCCAGGAGCTACATATACATCAGGAAGATAACAGACATGGCCCAGCCCTAAGGGGGCCCTCATTCTTGTCGGGAACATGGATGGTAAACTAGCAAACAAGCAGACACATAGTAGGATACCAGGCAGTGGCATGATGAAGAAGAGAAAAGCAGGGTAACGGGACAGAGCAGAAGGAGTGGAGTTTGTCTGTCTGCTGTTTCCTAAGGGTGGGCTAAGGAAGGACTCTGGACAGAGGCCAGAATGGAATAAAGGAAATAACCATGTGGCGGCCCTGTGCCACAGGAACATGGCAAATAGGATGATGGGAAATGAATTTTTATTTTATTATTATTTTTGTGGTACTGGAGATTGAGCCCAAGGGCATTCTACCTCCAAGCTATACTCTCAGCCCTATATTTTTTCTTTTTTTTTCTTTTCTTTCTTTTTTGGTGGTACTGGGGTTCCTGAAAACCCTTCTAACTCCAGGCTACACTCCCGGACACCTATTTTTTATATTTTTATTTGGAAACAGGGTCTCTTAAGCCAGCGCGGCTGGCTTCGAACCTGCGTCTCTGTCTCCCAAGCGCAGGGATTACAAGCGTGTGCCACCACAACCAGCTTATTTTATTCTTTATACTAAAACAGGGTCTCACTAAGTTACAGAGGGCCTCACGATCCTCCTGTCTCAGCCTCCCAAGTACTGGGACTACAAACATGTGTTACCACACTGGTTTGGGAGATGGATCTTTAAAAAGCAAGCTAGAGAGGGCATGGTGGCGCTTGCTTGTAATGCCAGCATTTGGAAGGCTGAGACAAGAGGATCGTGGTTCTCAGCAGACAGCCTCAGCTACTTAATGAGGCCCTTTGCAACTCAATGAGACCCTGTTTTAAAATAAAGAATAAAAAATAGGGCTAGAGGTATAGCTCAGAGGTGGAATGCCTCTGGGATTCCATCCCCAGTACTGAAAAGAAAAACAAACAAACAAACAAAAAGCAAGAGTAAAACATAGTGGCTCACACCTGTAATCCCAGTATTTGGGAGACTAAGACAGGAAGATCACAGGCTTGAGGCCAGCCTCGGCAATTTAGTGAGACCCTGTTTTCAAATTAAAAAAATAGAGCTGAGGATATAGTTCAGAGGTAGAACACCCCTGAGTTCAGTCCCTAAGACCACAACAACACGAAAGCAAGCAAGGGCCAGGTCATGCCCCAGGAGCTCTTGAAGGTCACAGGAAAGCAATTAGGCCTTACCTACTGTCCGACACACAGGAGGTAAGGCCTAATTGGGGTGGGGTGGGGATGTGATTTATGCTCTTCAGTCATTATTTGGCTGCTGTATATAGAGATACTGAGGGCAGGTGAGAGGAAGACCATTCAGAGCCTATATCTCAAAAGAATAAGTCAGAAGGGTGCTTTGGAGTCAGATGTGAATTATGGAGGAGAAGGAAACTAGCTGGATTCAGGATGAGCCCCAAAGCAGAGCTGATAGAATTTGCCAGCAGACTGGGTAAGAGGCAAGGCAAGAGAGAGGTCAGGAGGCACCCAAGTTTGGGGACTGAGCGACTGTCCCTGGGGAGCCGGAGGTGGCATGCACCGAGGGAAGGCAGAGGCAGGTTTGACTTGGGATGGAGAGGAGGAAGCGCTGAGACCGAGGTGCCTGCTGGTCATCCAAGTGTTAATGCCTTCTCTGAGGTAGGTAGCACCTCTGAGGCACTCTCTCAGAGGCTTACAAGATGACCCACTGGCTGTGGGCAAAACATTTCTGATCTATTCGTATTCTTGCTATTATTATTTTGTGGTACAAGGGATTGAACACAGGGACATTCTGCCTCTGAGTCACATTCTCAGCCTTATTTTATTCATTTTTTAAATTTTGAAACAAGGTCTCACTACGTTTCTAAGGCTGGCTTTGAACCTGTGATCTTCCTGTCTCAGTCTCCTAAGTAATGGGAATACAGGCATGTGCCACCATACCCAGCTTATCTATAATAATTTTTACCAAATAATTCAGAAATGAGTAAGATTCCACTGGCTGGGTTCATGGAGTAAGACTAGCCCCTCGTTGGCTTACCTCTCCATGAATCACAAGACCCATGAGGGTGGAAGTTCTCCAAGAAAAGAGGAGCGTGGGCATCCCACAACTCCACAGGTGCAGGGGAACAATTACAGCTTAACTGTGCCTGGGTAAAGAGATCTGCTGATTGCAGTATCTAGTTTCACCCAAAGTAACCGTCACAAAATAACAGAGAGCAGCTTAGGATGACCTTGTGAAGAACACGTCGTGCCTACAGTGCAGGCATACAGGCAGCAGGGAAGAGCTGGGCCACACAGCTACCACTGGTACTGGCTCTTGGTCAGATCACATCACAAGATGGAAAGAGTAATGATGCAGTCAGATTTGACAAGAGTTCACCCAAAGCACTGGCAATGGACAAAAAAGTCTACTTGAAAAATGGGTTTGCAACCACTATTCACAATGAATCTTGCCCAGCTGTAAAGGTCTGTCTACCTTAAGAAGCTAGCCAAATATTGTTCACATCGTGTCTCATTTTTGTCTTGTTCTTTTATGATGTACAGTGAATAATACACTAGCCAATAGTATATCGTTTACTTATTCAAATGTAGCTTAGTATAAACCAGGTGTGGTGGTACATGCCTGTAATCCAAGTACTTAGGAGGCTGAGACAGGAGGATCACATGTTTGAGACAAGCTTCAGCAACTTAGTAAGACCTTGTTTCAACACTAAAAGGGCTGAGGGTATAGCTCAGAGGTAGAATGCAACTGGATTCAATCTCTAGTGCCAAAGAGAATATATATATATATATATATATATATATATATATATATATATATATTCCACTTATGGAATATATAGGAAATGGAAAAGGAGCAGCCATCCAGGTAGAAGGAGAACCAGAAGTGTGCGGTGTCTACGACATGCAGATCAATGTTTCCAGGAGGAGGGAAGGGCCAACCGAGTCAGAGAGAAGCCTGTAATGGGGAGAGAACTGGCAACTGCATTTGGTGCTCACAGTAGTTGTTAGAAATCTTGGAAAAAGCAGTTTCTGTGGGAAGGTGGGGAGGAAAACCAGGTAGAGGAAGAAATGGGAGGTTAGGAAGCAGAGTACAACTCTTTCAAAGAGTTTTGTTCCACTGGAGGACAAAGAAATAAGGCAGGATCTGGAGAGGAGCATGAAACCCATAGAGGGGCTGGGTTTTTTTTTTTTTTTTTTTTTTTACATGGAGACCTGCTTGCACACTGTTAGAAATGATCTAGTCAAGAAGGAGAACCCTGAGACACGGGTGGAGGGGACAGCAGGGACAACCACAGGAGCAACATTGAGGCATTGACAAGGATGGGTTCCGGTACCCAAGTGGAAGAGTCAGCCTTAGGAGCCGCTGACCACCCATCTCAGCAGGAGTCTGGCCAGAGCGCTGCGCAGGCACAGGACAGAAGGGCCCTCTGGACATGGACAGGTGAAGTTGTTTTCCTAGACTCCCAGACGCCTGTGGATACCTCTGCCTGGAAATCTCGTAGCAACTTGAATTCACCTCACCCAAGAGGAACGCATCTCTGCTCTTCCCTGCTGCTGGTGTTACTCTTAAAATGGAATCTCTCCTCTGCCTGTCACCCAGGCTCCAAACACAGTCATCCCTGTCATTCCTGCCCCTCACCCGGCTGCAGCATCCTGCAGTCGTGGCCCCCTCACTCATCCCGCTCCTCGTCCCCGAGGCACTGAGCTCCCCACCATCTCCTCTGGGTTGTTGCAGTGACCTTCTACCTACTTCCTTTGCTCTCTGTTCGCCCTTCCTCAGCCCTCTGCATCCTACTGCGAGACCCCCCTTCCCCACGTGTTTCTTGGTGCTTTGCTCCCTCCCTCTAAAGCTCCTCCTGAGCCTGCGTGGTGACACACGCTTGTAATACCAGCATCTGGGAGGCTGAGACAGGAGGATCAGAGTTTATGGACAGCCTCAGCTACTTAGTGAGGCCCTTCACAACTCAGTAAGACCCTGTTTCAAAAATAAAGAATAAAAAATAGGGCTAGGAGTGTCTCTCAGAGGTAGAATACCCCTGGGTTCCATCCCCAGTACTGAAAAAAAAAAAAAAAACCCAAAAGACTAAAAAATAGGGCTGGGAGTGTAGCTTGGAAGTAGAATGCCCCTGGATTCCATCCCTAGTACCGCAAAAATAAATAAATAAATTAATTAATTAATTAATTAAATAGGGCTGGGGGTGTGGCTCAGATATAGACCACCCCTGGGTTTCATCCCCAGTACTGCAAAAATAAAATAAAATTAAATTAAAAAAAAAGGCTCCTCCTTCCCCTCAGTGAGTCCCGCCGTCCATGATGTAAAGGGCGCAGCCCACATGCTCTCCCTCCACCTCCTGCCACTGTGCACTAAGATCTGTAGTCCTCAGCCTCACATGAACCCAAACCATAAGTAAATCTCCTAAGTTATGCGGTCAATCTTGAGATTTTGGCAGCCAGAATGCTGATGGATACAGAATCTCTGGTCCATGTTTTCACCAACTGCTGCTCATCATTCTGCCTAACCCACTGCATTTTTCTCTTCTTGTGCCTCCGCAGTCTCAATAGCTTTTAGGTGACACACTCAAACATCTACAAATATGTCTCTGTGCCTATGGTCCTGTCCCCTCCAATATAGCCAAGAAGATCTTTCCAGTCACCAGGCGAGGAGGAGCACGGGGCGTGGGCTCTGGAGCGCGCCCAGAAAGGCGGGATGGCTCGCACCTGCTGCCGGTCTCCCTCGGCACTACCAGGGTTCCGAGCAGCTCAGCTGGCTAGACCCGCCCGGGCTCCCCACTCACCACATTGGTTTTCTACGTGGCCCTGGCCCACTCCACAGGACTCTGCCCGCTGCTCGGATGTTCCGGGTGACTTCTTAGCCACATCAAAGTCCAGGCCTGAGAGCTGAAGGTGCAGCTGCTCCCTGAGGGCGGCCTTCCTGAGCGTGCGGATGGCCTTCCGCAGCCGCTTCTCCGTCCGCTTTATGACGCAGCTCAGGTCGCAAGAAGCTGCAGAAATAAGAGGGACAGCAGCACACAGAAGGTCAGGCTGCAGCGCTGAGGATGTGCAGGCCGGCCATAGGACCCAATGACACCCAGTTTTCTGTGGACCTAGAGGCAGGCACCTCATAGGCCGGGCAGCGTTCAATTCAAATGGCAATTTATTGACCAAAATGGTAATTTGGGGGTTTTATTAAGTAGAGAAAATCACTGAGTTCTAAACCAATTCATGCCTTTTGGGGGTGAAAGTAAAACAGGAGATACTTCAGTGTTTGCACTACCCTTTCCCCCGCCCCCAGCCCCCAGAAATAATGAAAAGTGAAAGGCAAAGAAAGAAGGAGCAAGCCGTGAGAGCCGGCCACTGTCCCCGGCCTGCACACCAACCTGTCACCTCCTTCGGGTAAGTTTCACGCTCAAGCTCAACAGTGATAGACATTTCCTTAGGGGCGCTCAGTCGGCCAGGGGCTCCCGGGACTTGCTTGCCGGAGCTGCATGTAAGGTTTGCGTAGCGGAAGCTCTCTTTTACTGAGCTGTGCTTCTCTGTATGAAGAAACAAAATTATCGGAAGCCAAGTCCTGGCAAAGCACGCAGTTGAACATTCGCTCGAGCTCAGTAAACATTTCATTAAAACAACTCTCTAGGGACTACGTGATTGACTCCACATGCCGAGCCCTTGCGAGCCCCCAGCGTGGAGCTTGAGGACACTTTCATTTGGAAGAGCCAGCATGGCCTCCTATATAACTTTATCGTCTAGCTCTTGAAAATTCTTTTCACAGATAAATGCTGGGCGTTTCCGACCAACCAGCCACATGTGTGGAAAACAAAACCAGGGGTGGTTGTGCAATCCCTACCGATGCCTGCTCAGGTGCACTCCTGTTCTCATGGTTGGTTTTCTTACAGCTGGGCTGTGTGGAACCCTGCAAAGGCTGAGCCTTCAAACAGAGGGTGCGTAGAAAGTAGGAAGAAACTAACTCCTGCTTTTAGGAAAACTGGCCTTGGTGTAAGTCCAACCAGAGGGTGTAGCTGGAAAGCATATCAAGACTGACTTCTCATTTAAATTTTTGTTTTATGGTTCTGAGGATTGAACCCAAGGGTGCTCTACCACTAACTGATACCCCCAGTCCTTTCTGTTTCTTTATTTTCTATTTTGAGATAGGGTCTCCTAAATTGCTGAAGCTGGGCTCCGACTTTTGCTCCTCCTGCCTCAGCCTCCTGAGTACCTGGGATTTACAGGCATGTGCCACCACACCCAGCTTGATGATGTCACATTCTTAAATAACCACAGCCGAGCCTGGTGGCACACACCTGTAATCCCAATCCTCAGGAGGCTGAGACAGGAGGATCTGCAGGTTTGAGTCCAGCTTCAGATACTTAGCGAGGCCCTCAGCAACTTAGTGGGACCCTGTTTTAAAATACAAAATAAATAAAAACTGGGAGTCTAGCTCAGAAGTAGACCCTCAGCCAAGCATGGTGGTACACCCCTGTAATCCCAGTACTTGGGAGGCTGAGCCAGTAGGATAGCAGGTTCAAGGACAGTCTCAATAAGTAGTGAGACTTTCATCAACCTAGTGAGACTCTGTTTTCAAATGAGAAATAAAATTGGGCTGGGGGAGTAGAATGCTTCAGTACCACAAAAAAGTAGGCCCTCAATTCAATCCCTAGTACCACAATAAATAAATATATAAATAAATACATAAATAAATACATAAATAAATTTTTTTGTTTTGGTGGTACTGGGGTTCCTAGAAGCCCTTCTACCTCTGGGCTACACTCCCAGACCTATTTTTACATTTCTATCTGGAAACAGGGTCTTCTAAGCCAGCGCGCGCAGCTGGCTTAGAACCTGCGTGATCCTCCTGTCTCTGCCTCTCAAGCGTGGGGATTACAAGCATGTGCCACCACGCCCGGCTACATAAATAAAATTTAAATAACCAAGAATAGCCAGGTGAGGTGGCTCATGCTTCAGAGGTTGAGACAAATCACAGATGTGAGGCCAGCCTCAGCTACTTAACGCCTCAGCTACTTAGTGAGGCCCTCTGCAACTTAGTGAGACCTTGTTTCAAAATAAAGAATAAAAATAGGGCTGAGGGTATAGCTTGGAGATAGAATGCCCCTGGGTTCAATCTCTAGTACTGAAATAAATAAATAAATAAATAAATAAATAAATAGCAGGAATAATAGATAGCACAAGGAATAAACAGAAGCAAATGGCATCGCCAGGGCAGCCGGGAGGACAGTGGGATCTTTGCAGGGCCAGGCTGTGCTCTTCTCTGTCCTGACCTTGGCTGTCCGCCCTCCTCCTCCCACTTCCAGTACATCCGGTGACTAATGGTTGCTAACGGGAATGAAAGAGCAGGTCCACATGCCCACACAGCGAGCTTGCCTCCATCTTTAATTCCCACACAGCTAGCTTGTCTCCATCTTTAAGCATTACTTTATTGAATTGAGGAATTACCCATATTATATTCTTAACCTTAAAAGAATGTTCAAACCAACCAGTCATCATTGTCCAAAGGAAAGAGGCAAATTCATTTCTTCTCTCTATTTTCCACCCAAGGATCTATTTTACCTTTTCATAGAGCTAGCTTCAAATCATGAATATTGACAGCATTTTCATTTTGAACTTTTTCCTTTCAATTTTTCCTTTTCTATTTTTAAACATGTTTCATTTTGAACTAAGTTTAGATTTACAGCAAAGTTGCTATGGTAGTATCATTTCATATACCCTCCACTCAGTTTCCCCTAAGAGTAACAGCTTAACATCATCGTATTTATAAAAACTAAGAAATTAATACTGGTATAATCCCAATAAGCAAACTTTAGACAAAATCTATTTTTCAATAACGTTCCCTCCCACCACCATCAGATTTAGAAGTATAAGTGCTCACTGTGGGGCATATGGGAAAAGTAAAAAAAAAAAAATCTCTCACCATCTTCCTACCCAGATATAACCACTATTAATGACATAAGTGATATTTCTTTTTTCCTTCTACATCACTTTTTCATACACAATTTGGATTGTATTGGATATACAAAATGTCTCTGTCCCCCTCCCATCTCATTATTAAGTAAGAACATTTTCCTATGTCATTAAACATTCATAGCAAGTAGCTCCATATATTCCATCAAATGGAGGTACCAAAACTGATCTCAGTTTTTTAATAGGCAGTCAAAAGTAACTAGAGTCAGCTTTATGGTTTTGAGGGGTTTTTATATGATTTATTTGAGGATAGCATGGGGAAAGAAACCTAATATATGTCATGATTTTTTTTTTAATCTCCAAAAGTATTCTCCAAAATAATATAGGAAACGTGAGCTGGGGGAGAAATACAAGCATTTGACTTTGCTTTGTTTCAATCTGGCCACTTAAACTTGGATGGTATTTGTTTTGCTGGAGCCAATGGAGTCACAGCTTCTAAAAACCAGATCAGTGGGAATCCTGCATATTACATCTTTGTTCATCAAAGTTATCATTTCTGAGCCAACTTTTTTTTTTCTTCAAATTTCTTTGGCTTACACTTCAAGGAGACTGTAAGGTCTAGAAAATTTAACCCAATGTGAATATACACTGCTAATTATCTTGAGTCTTTATTGACTCTATGGACTCACAGTTTTCTCCAGAGCTCCAAAGGACCTCACAAAGGAGCCCTGAAGTGTGTGTATGTATGTATGTATGTATGTGTGTATGTATGTATATATGTATGTGTGTATGTATATGTATGCATATATATATATCCCAAGAACCGCACGAGGTGCTAGGCTAGGCTCTGCTTCCTGGGCAACCAAAGGCCGTAGAGATTCTGAAGGTTCAGTCCCATCTGAAGCTGCCTGGGTTGGGCCTCCGGTTCCACTGTCACAGGCCCTGCCCAGCATACAGGTAAGCGCCCTGCACCACCTTCCGACTCCGTACCTGGTAGTGCTGGTCGCAGGCCCTCGGGAAACAGCGCGGCCTTTTTCAAACTACACTTGCCTTCATTTAGCTTAAAGGTTATACTTGTCCTGATGGTGGCAACATCTTCAGAAAGAAACAAGTGAGAAGTTACCTTCAGAAGTAAAGGAATGGAAACACCAGGGGTGGTAAGCCCCTGGAGGGCCCCACCCAGTGGCATACCTCACCCAGTGAGCCCCCTCTCCTGCATGAGACCAAGAAAGATATGGATCATGCAGTGCCCATTGCCGTGGAAAGGGGATGCCTGGGGCCTCTTCAAAGTTGCACTTACCCGTTATGGGAGAGATGACTCCACTGTGCAAATATACCAGAGAGAGGCCCCAGATCCCCTCCCCAATGGGATAAAAGGCCATTTTGTACCTTCCCAAGAAAGAAGGCCAGTATGATCTGACTTAAATTTGGGTAAGACTGTTAAGGGAGATGGTGTGGAGCAGACTCCCTTGTGTGCCTGCCCTGGGAGGAGAAGGCTGAGCTGCCACTCCAGGTGCTGATAGATCCTCAGGGCCTGGGAGGGACAAGGAACCCACTCTGAGGAGCTGATGTGCAGAACTCTGTCCCCCAGAATCAGCTTCACCAGATGCTCTGGAGTAATGACTTAGCTCTGAATTCTAGCTCTTTGACTTGTGGTGAGAACTTGAACAAGTTCCTTATCTCCCTAAGCCTCTGTTTCCTCAGCTATAAAATAGATTGCATTAACATTACCAGGATATTATAAGGATTAAGTAAAATGATGCAAAAAAGTAGCCTATGGGGGGTACGGAGTTAGAACTGAGTGGCTGTTAGCTATTTGTTTGCCACCCCTGTGGGAGCCTAAATCATCAAGAAATCATCATTGAAGGATTTGGTGAAACACCATGTCCACTCTGGCTGTGTCTAAATATCCAGCAAAAAGAGAGATGAAGGATAGGGCTTAAGACTCCAAACCCAGACTGTCAAGGTTCAAGTCCTGGTCTCTCTCGTCCTCATCTGAGTTACTTTGGGTAAGTTATTTCACTCGCTGAGCTTTGCTTACTTTGTCCAGTTAATAAGGATAATAATAAAATTGATCCAGAGGGTTGTAGTATAGTTTAATCAGCTAATGCTTGTAACGTGGTGGTTGGTATATTTTAACCTGCTCAGTTGCTGTCTTGCTTCAGGTCTTTTTTTGTTCCTGAAGGTAATATGGACATCGAGATGTAATATGGGCTTGTTCGGATGTTCTCATAACACAGTGACAAATGTGTTTACAGGTGGGAAGTCAAGGCTTCTTGAAAACTTGAGATTTCATTCTTAGTCTTTTAACAAATTGGAAAGAGTGTGCCCCTTTCTTGGATAGAATCCTCTCCCCCACCACCACCACTCTGCCCAGGCCCAATGTCCAGACACACTTCCTGCAGAGGCCCTTGAAGTGGTCTGGGGCACAGGGAGTTTGGGAAACCTGAACCTTCTGGTTCCAGAGCTCTGTGGGCCTCTGTCCAATAGGATGACCCACCATGTCTGAATGGAGTGCCTCCGAGCACCGTGGACACTCAGCCAGAGAACCCTGTAACATGCTCATGGCCTCAAGATCAAGAGAAAAGAAAACAAGGCCGGTGCCCAAGAACAGCACCCCGCAAAAGAAGCCCACTGAACACAGTGAGCCCCGGAGAGAACACGCAGGTTTGGTAATTACCCTCAAAAGCAGAGTCATTTGATTTTTGCTGTTTGCTCCTGAGAGGAGAGGAAGAGCCGCAGGTAATGGAGTAGGCCTCTTGCAGTCCTGGCAGACAGAGGTGGATTGTCAAATGTGCAAGCAAGGTTCCAGGCTATCCTGCTAGCTAGAACCGCCCCCACCCACTCCACCGGTGCCACTACAAAACACCCAGCATGTGGGGACTCAAGTCACAGGTCGCTGGTGGCCAGAAGTAGCTGGATGAGGACCTGAAAGCCTTTGAAGGGCATGCAACACCTAGAGGCCAGGAAGGCCTGGCCCTGCAGGAAGACGTGCCATGTCCCCACTCACCTGAGGAGAAGTGAGTTCTGGAGTGGCATCGTAGGAAGCACCTGTCTCCTCCACCACTCTTACCACAATGCAGAGACACGTGGGGCGACACACCAGTGGACAGGAACCCCTTCACTTCTACATGAGACAAAACACAGACACTTACAGAAAGAGAAAGACACTGCAGGTGCGATGAGGACGGCTGGGTCCCATGGACCAAAGGCCCCAAGAAAAGATAGCTGAAATTGACGCCCGCACAGAACGCGGACACGGGCCTCATTTCCCATCAAGGTTAAGGAGTCCCTCGTAAGCTATTTTTTTATGCAGAGAAGCAACCAGGAAAAAAGAAGAAGTTCCATCCTACGCAGAAGCAGAGAAGAAAATGCCAAAGAGCCTGCAAAGTATCTCCTGTTTTTGGACTATTTAAAGACCGGCTGCTGCCGCTGAGGGGAAGAGAACTCAGTGGAGTTCAAGGTCAGGTGTGCCCGGGCTCCACGGGACACGAGCACACACAGCCTGGCCCCTCTGGGCCAGCCATGAGCTCCGCTGGCCGAATCTCTGTGTGGACGCCCCTTACCCACGCAGTCCTTTCTATTCCAGTGGAGCTTGTACCCCAGATGGCACTGGCACTCGTAACTGCCCACCGTGTTCACGCAGACCTGCTGACAGCCTCCGTTGTTGACACTGCACTCGTTGGTGTCTGTGGAACAAAACACTCCCCTGTCACGGCAGCGCATCACCACGTGGGCTGGCGCTATCCCTCCCGTGCGGAAGGAGCAGCAGCAGTCATATGCTTGAAAGTCACCAAAGGAAAGATGCTGCTTTCAGGACTTGGGCCTGCCACCCATCCACCACACGCTTCCCCTCCCCACTGGCATGAGCCTCGCCAGCAGGTCTCAGGGTCCCTTCTCCACCAAGCCACTGCCCTGTGAGGGATACTAAGTCAGGGACACATGCTGCTTTCAGATCTCTAAACTCAGATGTTGTACAAACTTCTAATTTAAAACCCCAGCTGGGCATAGGGGCACACGCATGTAATCCCAGTGCTTGGGAGGCTGAGACAGGAGCATTGCAGGTTCAAGGACAGCCTCAGCAACCTAGTGAGAGACTCAGCAACCTAACAAAACCATTTTTTGAAATAAAAAGGACTGGGGGTATAAGTTTGAAGGTAGAATGCCCTGGATTCAATCCCCAGCAAAACACACACACACGCGCGCACACGCGCACACACACACACGCACACTAATTATTATCATCATTATTATTATTTTATGATTATTATTTAAAAAATAAAAACTAAGCCAGGCATGGTGGCACATGCTTGTAATCCCAGCATTTGGGAGGCTGAGACAGGAGGATCACAGTTTGTGGGCAGCCTCAGGTACTTAGTGAGGCCCTTTGCAACTCAGTGAGACCCTGTTTCAGAAAAAAAAAAAAAAAAGAATAAGAAATAGGGCTGAGGGTGTATCTTGGAGGTATTATGCCCTTGGGTTCCATGATCAGTAGCACACACACACAAAAATAAATAAATAAAACAGGTCTGGGGGTGTAGCTCAGAGTTGGACACCCCTCGGTCTATCCCCAGTGCCTCAACAAATGAGTAAGTCTCCACCATCCTCTGTCCCACACATACAGGGAATCGGTTAAGACTCCCTATTAAGACTCAACTCTTTCTTCAGTTTAGACACAGAGTAGAAGTGATCTGCACTCATCCCCATCAACTGACATTCTGTTGGTGTTTCTCGGTGGCCTGGGAAGAGTATGTAGTTAGCCATGCCAGCAAGGCAATGAGACAAGGGAAGGGAGGCAAAGCACCACTAACACCACACTATCCATTCTTAAGCACAGGATGCTAAGGTTTGGGCGGGAAGTGCTCAGGCCAGTGGTTCCCAAATCCTGCACATCCTCAGAATCACCTTGGAGGCCCTGCAACCTTCTGGACTGGGGTCTGAATGAGTGTTCTCAAAGATTTCTGGGTGAATCCGATGGCCAGGGGCCATCAGTTAGTGGAGTGGGAATCCGTTAGTACCAATCTGATTTGAGCCACAGACTGCTAGACAACAAGGTTATAACATATGAGGACATGATGCTAAATGTGCACAGAGAGAGGAACTCAGTGGTTTCATTTCAAAGACCTAACTGCAGGGCTTAAGCCAAGGCTTTGCAGCCAGTGCCTACGCACAGCAGGAATTGGTTGGTGCTCTGCCAAGCTGCACCGAGGACGGCAACTTTACTGTCTTCTGGGAAGTTCCAGCAGAGAGGGTCTCGGCTCCTGAGAGACCCTCCTGTCTCTGAATACACCCACAAGTCAATAAAGTCAACGGAGAGTTCGCAGCTGAAAGAGCTCAGCGCCTCTCTCCGCTCCACTTCACACTTGACATGTTGAAGGGATACATATGGGCAGATTCCCGGCAGCAGCCGCTTCCCTTGAGCAGATGGACTTGCTGCCTTCTTACAGAGGCTCCAGCAGGCCCTTCACCCCCAGGGTAGGGAAAAAAACCTCAGGGGTGGGCTCTGCTCCCCCCAGGCCCACCCCTCCCCGCCTCCCACTCACCTCCACAGTGGGTGAAGCCGTAGAGAGTGTAGCCTTTGTTGCAAGCACAAGCAAACGTGCCGGGGTGGTTGACACAGGTGTGGTCACAGGTCCTCTCCAAAGAGCACTCGTCCACATCTGTCGTGTCAGAGGGAGAGGGGAGCTGAGACGAACTTGACAGCCGAGTGGAAGGGTTTATCACAAACACTAGTTGCTGACCAACGACAAAACCAATGCACAGGCTGGGGAAATTACCCACCGTTCTCCTCTCTCACTTGTGTAAAAAAATGTCGAGCAGCACACGGTGAGTGCACTCACTGCCGGGACCCTTATTTCCAAATCTTGCTGCAAGTGGCACTCGCTAAGTTGGTCTCTCTCACCCCTGCTCATTTACAAAGCCGAGTAAATTACATAAATAAAGCCAAATGAGGTAGCATACCTAAAAAGGGGTTTGTAAACGATATTGTAAATAATAATACTAGCTATGCATTTCATTGTTATATTACTATTGGTATAACAGCCGCTGTAACTTTCTAAGCTATGGTGAAATGCAAGAACATACTTGGGATGGAGGTTAAGTCTCGTTTTCCTCTCTTTCTAATCCTCTGAGATTGAGTCTACTGGCCCTAAAGAGGCTAGTTAGTCCTGGGTTTTAATGCTCTCTCACTAAAAGACTGTATTAAGACTGATATCCACTCTTTTTTTTTTTTTTTTCGGTACTGGGGATGGAACCCAGGCATTCTACCTCTGAGCAACACCCCCAGCCCTATGTTTTATTCTTTATTTTGAAAACAGGTCTCACTGAGTTGCAAAGAGCCTCACTAAGTAGGCGAGGCTGTCCGTGAACCACGATCCTCCTGCCTCAGCCTCCCAAATGCTGGGATTCCAAGTGTGCGCCACCACGCCCAGCCACAGTCATTTTTGATGTCAGGCACTGAAGATGGGTGGTTGAGCTCTAAACTGGATCCAGCTGGCCAGTCTCTTGGCTCTGTTCCTCTTCCAGGCCAGCTCCATGAGTCGCCTATCTTCCTGGCTCCCTGTGGTCACCTCCTTGGCTGTTGCCGGGGTCTTGCAAACCAGCCTCAGGAGGCTGCATTCATCTATCTAACCATCTCTTCTTCCATGGTCTGGCCCTTGCATCTTTCCTGTAGACTAGAATTCCAGCGTTTTACTCCCTCCACTCTTTGGAGGATTTTCACAGTTACAACCTGTGTCTCTAAATGGATAAACCAGGACCAGTGTGGTAGTCAGTGCAAGCCCACAAGAGCACCGCTAGACCACTCTTTCAACGTCGAATGTGCTGCGAGGAACGATGTTAATAAAAAATAAATATTTGGATGGATCAGGAGGAATGAAAAAGTGAGATAAAAAGGGGCACATTCTTGCAAAACCTCTTCATCCCTAGCTTTTCCCAGAAACCCTAGCGATTTCTTCAGCAAATTTGTTCTGTACAAATATTTGTTCTACCAAGACAGATCAGTGAAAAATGAGAAAAAGTCAGCTTCTTCCCCAGTAACTGATGCCGTTCTGTGAAATCTGTTATTAATATCAGCCAGTTGCTGAGAAAACGGACTCACTCGGTAGCTGACTTTGGCTGCTCGCGACCGGCTTTCACTTTGCCAACAATAATGAGATCACTTTCCTAATTCCTTTTTAATGTGTTTACACAGCTTAAACACTATTGCTTGCTCTATACATTATGAAACATTATGCGGAACAGCAGATTTGCTTTCCAAGTCAAACTGAAGAAAACCACACAATAATCATTTAGAATTTAAAAAGAATACACTTGAACTGCCTGGCAAATTATATATTAAGAGAAAGTGTAATTCACACCACAAACTTAAAAAAAGACCACGTTACATCTTTATTATGTGAAGCGAAGTCAGATTTCATATTGTGAGTTAATGCTGAGTCGTGTGTGTGTGTGTGTGTGTGTGTGTGTGTGTGTCTGGTATTAGAGGTTGAACTCAGAAGCCTCCTACCTCCAAAATACATCTATTTTATTTTTTATTTGGAAACAGAGTCTCTCCGGGTCTCTGAGGTTCTCACTGAATTGCTGAGGCTGGCCTCAACCCTGTGATCTTACTGTCTCAGCGTACCGAGCACTGGGACTGCAGGAGTGCACCCCACGCCTGGCTTAATGCTGAGATTTCTAACAAAACAAGGCAATCCTAGCCTGGCATGGCGATGCACATTTGTAATCCCAGCACTCAGGAGGCTGAGACAGGAGGAGCGCAGGTTGATAGCCAGCCTCAGCAATTTAGTGAGGGCCTCTGCAGCTTAGTAAAACCGTTTCCAAATAAAAAATAAAATAGGGCTGATGGTGTAGCTACTTCCTGCAAATCAATAAGACATAAAAGATGCTTATCTAAAAATATAAATGGTGACATGTCCCCAAACAGCTTCCCAACACCCAAAACAACTGTTGACACCAACAACTGCTGCCCAAGGAAGTTCTCTTACTGCCCCATTATATGGGAAAGATGCATTTGAAAAGGGGTCTGTAATCCTGCCTAACGATCAACCAGGATCTCCCTCCCTCTCTATCCTCCTCTCCAAGTACCAAAGGCTGGTCATTCAAAACACGAACTATAAGGCAATATCAACTGGGGTTCATGGTCTTTTATTTTTGGTGGTACTGGGGTTCCTGGGAACCCTTCTACCTCCAGGACCTATTTTATACTTTTTTTATTTTTGGAAACAGGGTCTCTTAAGCCAGCATGGCTGACTTCGAACCTGTGCGATCCTCCTGTCTCTGCCTCCCACGCATGGGGATTACAAGCGTGCACCACCACACCCAGCTTATATTTTTTATTTGGAAAGAGGGTCTCTTAATCCAGCAAGGCTGGCTTCAAACCTGCACGATCTTTCTGCCTCTGCCTCCCAAGCAGGGGGATTACAAGCGTACACCATCATGCCCCGCATGGTTCATGGTCTTGATTATGGACATACCCTAACTTTTTGCTACAAAGGTGTGTCATCTAATTCTATAAATTTTTGCTATCAACCTTTCTCATAAATTCAATAATATTAAATAAGATTTGAAACAAGGAAAACGATTCATAGTCTCCAAACCCCAGTGTGGCCCAGATTACATTGCACTCCCTTTTCTAGCAGTGAGCTCAGCTGTAGTCACACCTGCCGGTTCTTTGAGGCACTCTCTAATCATCAACAGCTTCCTTTCTAAAATATACCTGTGAGCTACATCAGTGCTTTTATTCTACAGAGCAGGTGTGATAAGTGAAGCCCAGGAGGGAGGTGGGATCAGTGGCTGTCAGGAGGTGTGGTGGGACATCTCTACCAGGGAGGGTGTGACATCTTCTGTTTCAACCTGGGTGTCATTGTCCAGGACAGCTATGTTTTCAGCGCATACCTTGGCAAGACTTCTCATCTGTTAATAACTTAAATCCTTTTGTGCAGCTGCAGTCAAAACTGCCCACAGTATTTTTGCAGAAATGATCACAGCCTCCGTTTCGGGTCTGGCACTCATCGATATCTGTAACAGGCAAGCATCAGCAAATCAGAGAGCAAAACCTGCCTCTCTTCCCACAGGTCCCCGGGGTGCTATTGTGTGTGTTCATTATTCTCTGAAACAAAAACAAACCCAGAAAAGCACTTAAAAACTGTTTTTAATCTGTTTTCTCGTCTATGAGCCAGTTTTGAGAGACAACAGATTTCTGATGCCCTTGACAAGCACTATGGGAGAGAGTAGTGATGTCCTGCTTGATTCTCATCTTTGTAACCTCTCTCAGGATAAGATATAGCTCCCGCTAGCAACTCTCTATTCTAGCTTAATGATTAAAGCCACAGGGGACTAGAGCATTTGTTTTGGCAAATTATACAATGATCAAGTAGCTTCAACATTTTTTAAATGATTCTGATAATCGCTCTTGTCTTTTCTCAGTTTCATCTTGTTAGCTGTCTATTTTTTTTTATCATGCTAAAGAACTAATCCTAGCCGTGCGTGGTGGCGCACGCTTGTAATCTCAGCATTCGGGAGGCTGAGACCGGAGGATCGATTTCGCAGACAGCCTCAGCTACTTAGTGAGGCCCTCTGCAACTTAGTGAGACTCTGTTTCAAAATGAAGAATAGAAAATAGGGCAGGGGGTGTAGCTCGGAGGTCAAATGCCCCTGGGTTTCATCCCTAGACCCGCAAAAGAAAGAAAAAGGAAAGAAAAAGAACTAATCTTTTGCACTCTTACCGGTGAACACTAGTAAGTCAATGGGATCTGTCTTCATCAGTAAAAGTTGATGGTAAAGTTATTCATTAAGTTCTCTGGATAATAATCTCAACTATTATTTACATAATAATCTGAGGCTGTTATTTATGATAGGTTGATGCTATCTCCTGCCAATGACTGTTTCCATGAACTGCCTTTTTCTAATAAGGACACTGCCCAAATGGATTCTCTGGTGCTCTTAGAGGCTGACCTTCTCAACGGTTAGTGTAATTAAGTTGATTCTAATTAAGTTTACTCAATTATAACCATCCAATAGCCCAGAATAGAAAAGTTCCCATCAATATGAATCATAAGCAAGTCTGGAGTCACTCAGAGGGCACGATGGGAAGAGTTTCCATCCCACACATCAGCACGGGGCTCCCTCCACGACAGGCACCAAGGCTCCCACACGCACACGGGCACACACAGGTGAATGCTACCTTTACACCACGTCTTCCCATCCAACTGGAGAGTGAATCCAACTGGGCAACTGCAGTGAACACCTGTGGAAGTATCCTTACAGGTGCGATCACAGCCTCCATTGTTGACAGCACACGTTTCTGACAAGCAGGTAGAAAAGGCAGTTATCTTCCTAAAGAAGTGCTGGTACCGTTATCAATATTTGACAAAATTTATGAAAGCCTGAGAACGAGGAGGGGTCGTCATGGCCACAACCCAAGTCTCTGCCACCTGCAGGTAAGACAGAGCCAGAACAGGTGCTGTTCCTTCTACGCATCTAGGAAGCTAGTAGGGTGGCCAGAGGGGTAAAGGTGTCTCCCCACCTGCTGAGCTGTTCCTCCTGCTAAGCAGATTTAAAGCCACTGAAGGTTTTGAATGAACCACAGCCAATAACTTGCTAAATATGACCAAGTCTGGCAGGCCAGATATGAGCACAGAACAGGATGAAAGGGGCACTTCTTTCTGAACCTCAATCTTTCTCATTCCAGTCTGAGTTATGGGCACAGCAAGAGAAGGTATGAACTGCCTACCCCGACCATTCCTTTGTGGCAGGATAATGATATCATTCTTGCAACCACCCATTCACTCACAAGTTTAACTTTCCCTGAAACTAGAAAGGCCGACTGTAACTACATGAAAAACAAGCCAGTTGTTAAACTGCAACTTATGGAGGTGAGGAATAAGCACATGGCCGTTTTGTGCTATTTCCATTCATTCTACTGTTAGCATCCAGGCATCCAGCAACATCATTGCAATTCCACAGCTACCAAAATTTAAACCCTGGGGGGGGGGCAAGCTTAGTTCTAATTCAATATGACACCTATAATATGTGCATTTCTGTTTCTTCTCAAACCCTCAAGAAAAAGAGAGGGAAGATTTTTTTTACGCATAAATTCTTATGGGCTAAGAAAATGGAAGAAGAGACAACAGATGAAGGATGTCAGATATTCCAGAATTGGCCTGTCAATGGAAGGGCAGCAACCGGCCCACAGAAAGTCACACCGCAGGGGCTGCCCAGCTGCTGCGGTCAGTGGTCAAGTTCACGTGAGCCACAGAATCCAAGGAAGGACCAGGAGTTGGAGCTATCAAGTTACTCTGGAGGCAGAAATGAGGATGGAGTTAAACACAGAAAGACCGAGATCTTATAACCCCCAGACTCTTCCCTCCTTACTTCTGCACAGCCATGTGACTGTCCCTTCCCGATTCTGGCCACAGCAGAGAAGCTTATGCTTTGGAGAAGTTGGACCCGAGAGATGCCAGAAATGCAAGGGGAGGAGAGAGAGGTGAGAGTCTGTTCCCTGAAAAGAGATGCTGCCCCCACCCTCCTCAGTTCTCAGAATGCTGGTGGGCAAGCTTACCTCCTCAGGCAAGACACTGAAGGGATCCTCTCCAGCTAAACAGACCTGGGCCTGTAAGTACTGGGGTTTGAGGATCTCCAAATAATGGCCAAGCCACTGCCTAGTGACCCAGACACAAAGTCCATGGGCCAACAGAGTATCTAATTGGCTTTTCAATGCTTCACAACTATGAAGTCAAGAATCACCTGGAATCTTAAGAAAGCCTCTAATATGATACACCAAGTCGAACGATAGCAAATAAACTTAGAGGAAACACAGGTAACTCAGGGGGTAAAAGGAAAATTTAAATCTTCTAATTTCCTCAGGGAGGTAAGAGAAACATCCATAAAATAAAAACAGGTTCCTACAAAAAAAAAGGCCAAAATGAAATTCTTGAAAAATTAAAATAAGAAAACAAATTTTTAAAAGAATCCTCTAGAAATATTAGGGGAAAAAAGTGAGCAATCTTCTATAAATAGAACAAAAATACAAAGAAAAGAGAAGAAAACTAGAGGAGCAATCCAGGAATTATAGCAACTAACTAATAGGAGTTCCAAAGAGAAAGAACAAAGAAAAATGAAGTAGCCAGGCGTGGTGGCGCACGCTTGTAATCCCCGCGCTTGGGAGGCTGAGACAGGAGGATTGCACGGGTTCGAAGCCAGCCTCAGCTACTTAGTGAGGCTCTCAGCAACTTAGTGAGACCCTGTTTCCAAATAAAATATAAAATGGGTCTGGGAGTATAGCCCGGAGGTAGAAAGCCTCTGGGTTCCACCCCCAGTACCACCAATATATATATATATATATATATATATATATATATATATATATATATATAATAAAATGTGTAAGAAAATTTCTCAGGAGCAAGAACTTGAATGCCTGTCTCAAAAAGAGCTACTGTGTTCTTAGCATGGCAGGTGGGAAAAGTCCCACACTAGGGGACGTTATTGTGAAATATGAGATCATCAAGAAGATCGTGATAGTTTCCAGAGAGAAGTGTCCACAGGTTTGGCACAAAGGACCAAGAATAAGAATGAAAAGAGTGGGGCAGTAACATTGAAACTCTGATGGAATATTCTTCCCAACTCTCAATTCTATACTGAGCCAAAGCTTCAATAAAGGAAAGGCTAGAATATAAAAGTATTTTTCGGGCACGCAAAGTTTTTTAAAACTTCTCTCTCAGCCAGGCACGGTGGTGCATGCCTGTGATCACAGTATTCGAGAGGCTGAGACAGGAGGATCACAGGTTTGTGGTCAGCCTCAGCCACTTAGCAAGACCCTGAGCAACTTAGTGACACCTTGTTTTAAACAAAAAAATGAATTGGGCTGGGGTGTAGCTCAGAGGCAGAATGACCCTGGCTTCAACCCCCACTACAAGAAAGAAGAAAGAACGGGGGTCAGGGTGGAGAGAAAAAAGCAAGAAAAAAGAAATAGCTGTGCACACAGCATTTTTTTTCTTCAGAAATGTAGAGGGAGAGAAGAAACGACTAGGAGAGTTGAGAATCGTGGCCCTCTGGCAAATGGGACGAGGAAATGGAAAGTTATGAGATAAGAAAGTGACATATTTCACTAAAACACGGTAAGGAAGCTTTTATAGCATTTACATGTACTATTTAAGTTTAAAAATAATTTTTGTGGCCGGGCGTGGTGGCGCACGCTTGTAATCCCCGCGCTTGGGAGGCAGAGACAGGAGGATCGCGCAGGTTCGAAGCCAGCCGCGAGCGCTGGCTTAGGAGACCCTGTTTCCAAATAAAAAAGTATAAAAAATAGGTCTGGGAGTGTAGCCCGGAGGTAGAAGGGCTTCCAGGAACCCCAGTACCACCAAAAAAAAATTAATAATAATAATTTTTGTGGCACTGGGGATTGAACCTAGATGCATTCTACCTTCAAGCTACACCCCCAGAACGTTTTGGAAACTGGGTCTCCATAGATTGCTGAGACTCTCACTACTTGTTGAGGCTGTTCTCGAACCTGTGATACTCCTGTCTTAGCTTCGCAAATACTAAGATTACAGGTGTGCACTACTATGCCCAGCTAAAAATAATTTGTGTGTGTGTTTGTTTCTGGGGATTGAACCCAGGAGCATTCTACCTCTGAGCTACACCCCCAACTCTATTTTATTCTTATTTTGAGACAGGGTCTCACTACTTGTTGAGGCTGTCCTAAAACCTGCAATCTTCCTGTCTTAGCCTCTCAAGTCCTGGGATTACAAGTGTACACCACTACGCCTGGCTTAAAAATAATTTTTTTTCTTTGGTGGTACTGGGGTTCCTGGAAACCCTTCTACCTCCGGGATACACTCCAGACCTATTTTATACTTTTTTATTTGGAAACAGGGTCTCCTAAGCCAGCTCGGCTGGCTTCAAACCTGCGCGATCCTCCTGTCTCTGCCTCCCAAGCACAGGGATTACAAGCATGCGCCACCACGCCAGGCTTAAAAATAAATTTTAAAAAAAATTTTTTTTTTTTTTTTTGGTGGTACTGGGGGTGGAACCCAGAGGCTTTCTACCTCTGGGCTATACTCCAAGACCTTTTTTATATTTTATTTGGAAACATGGTCTCACTAAATTGCTGAAAGCCTACTAAGTAGCTGAGGCTGGCTTCGAACCTGCGCGATCCTCCTGTCTCTGCCTCCCAAGCGCGGGGATTACAAGCGTGCACCACCACGCCCCGGCTTAAAAATAAATTTTAAAGAGCAGAAAAGGGTTCAGAAAAATTAACTGCTAGCTGGGCATGGTGGTGCACGCTTGTAATCCCAGTACTTGGGAGGCTGAGACAGGAGGATTGCAGGTTCACAGCCAGCCTCAGCTAATTAGTGAGGCCCTTTGTAACTCAGTGAGACCCTATTTCAAAATGAAGAATCTCAGAGGTACAATTCCCCTGGGTTCAATTCCCAGTACTACACACATAAACACATAAAAAAAGAAAGGAAGGAAGGAAGGAAGGAAGGAAGGAAGGAAGGAAGGAAGGAAGAGATACCTGCTTGGTAATCAATGGCTGCTCGATATCTTACCAGGTCTCCAGAGGGTGGTTTTGCTTAGGTGGAGCTAAACTCTCTCCAGAATAACATCTGAAGGGGTCTGTCTGGTCCCCACCCCCACCCCCACTGCTCGGCTTCTCTGTCCTTTCCATCTGACTGTCGGGCCTGCTGGCTGACCATCCCCGCCCTGCAGCCAAGTACCCCTCTCCCCATTCATCTGACCGCTAACATTGGCTGAGTCAGGCGTGGAAGACACTGTGGACACAGAACCAGACAAGCCGCCGTGCGAAGCTGGAGGCTGCCCAAAGTGGCCCTCTCGTTAGAACTGCTCAGAAGGACAGGAGCCAGCATTCCCTGGCCACTCGCTATGTCCCGGGTACTGGATTCTGGACACTTTTGCATAATATTTTCTTAATTGAGCTTCCTGATAACCCAAAGAGGTATATTTTATTATGTCCATTTTAAAGAAAGACTGGAGACTGAGGCTTGGGGCAGTCTGCCAAGTCTCACGGCTAGCTAGGCAGTGCCAGGACATGAGCCCCGTCATTCTGCCAGCTCGGCCGGCGCTCTGCCCACAGCACCAGGGGTCTTGGACAGCGACTAAGCGACTGCTCTCAGGATCTGCTCACTCTGGTTCAGCTGGTCTGTGGGCACGTGGCCCCCAAGCTCAGGCCTGACGCACTGAGCTGGGGCGAGGAACAATGGCAGGGGCCAATGGAGGGGAGAGAAGGCGCCTACCCATGAGCAGCCGCCGTTTCACCCGCTTGTCCCCATCTGCCACTGACGTGGCATTGCTCTCTGTCGCCTCCAGGGCAGGGTCCTCACGCTCTACAAGAGAAGCAAAAGACCGCAATTCTCGGGCTGAGTGAGTCAGAACATTCATCCTCTCAACGAGCATTTCTGCTGAAATCCCAGACACGAGAATACCGTATGATGTGTGACTCTGAGCACTCAACAAAAATATGTTGCAATGAGGCTCTGCAAGAAATAACAGCGCGTTAAATGGCCCAGATCCTTATAAACATTTAAATAGGAAAGGGTTTGGAAGTATATTCACTGGCCAAGGAGAAACTGGGGAACACAGCTTCAGATTCACTCCAGTACCCTTAGTTTAGGACACAAAGAACCGTGGGCCTGGAAAGCCTTCAAACCGAGCTAGTCAAGGACACGCCCTGCAGGACAGGGTGGACATCCTGCCAGAAACAGGCATCCCTGGCTCCTGCTGACCCTAAAGCTTGCCGTGTTGTTACCAACTGCTAGCTCTAACTTTTAGTCGCCTGGCCTTTGGGATGTGTTGTTCCAGTCCTTGGAATACAAACTGTGGTGGAGGAAGAAGGGCTTTCCAAGGTCCCACAGGAGAGAGGGACCTCCACCCCAAAACTAAACCATTCCCACTGCAACAGGTGAAGCAGCACTGTCTGTTCGGGACGTATGCACCAGAAATACCCCACATCTGGTGCAAAACACCATTAAGGGTTTGGTTTAAGGTTAGGGCAGACTCATCCACTCACCGAGGCAGCGTCTCCCATCTGGGTGCAACTTGTACTGTGGATGGCAGCTACACTCAGGGCCCTCGGCTGTGTCTTCACAGGAATGCTGACACCCGCCGTTTCCATGGTTACAGGTCACTGAGAGCAAAATCAATCAATACATAAGGCACTGAAGTTTCCACACCCAGGGCTGTGTTTGCTCCAGAGGAACTCTGATTTCCCCTCTGCAAGTGTTGGAGCTCCCAGGATCTGACAGGCACTGAGCATAAGAGAGTGAGTTCCCATTCAGCCCCTGTCCATGTCTGTATAAGCAGACAGTCACAATACAAAGTGCAGAAATGCTGAAACACACATGTGAACAAAGTCATACAGGAGGATGGAGATAGGAGAGTGGGGATTTACTATTTAGGGGGAATCATACCTAGAGATTCTCAACTACTGTTGGCTCTACTGAAGTTTGCCTGATACAACAGCTAGACTGAGTATGGCCTTGGGAAATGCTATAGTGCTTTATGTCTAGAAGAAAAGGACAATTGTGTGTGTGTGTGTGTGTGTGTGTGTGTGTGTGTGTGTGTGTGTATGTTAGGCTTTCTCTCACCAGATCTCATCTAGATTTCTTAAAAGGGAAGATAATTAGAGGAAATTATGACTCTTTATATACAGTCAATGCAGTATTTTTTTCCCTTTTAGGGTAGTGGGAATTAAACTTCGGGGCGTTCTACCTCTGGGCTATACTCCAGCCCTTTTTACTTTTATTTTGAAACAGGGTCTCGTTAAGTTGCTGAGAATCTCATTAAGTTGCTGAGGCTGGCCTCAAACCTGTGATCCTTCTGTCTCAGCTTCCCAAGAACTGGGATTACAGGTGTGTACTACCATGCCTGGTTTAGTTAATGCAATATTAACCAATAATCTCATAGGTGTATGATCTCATAGGTGGTAGGCTAAAAATAAAAGAAATAACTACAAAACTATCTACTCATCGAACTGTTAACAGAGTTCCCTCTGCAAAGAAAATGGTAGGGAGAGATTGTGTGGGGTTTTTTTTAATATACACTTAGAAGTGTTTGAATTCTTACATAGGCCTTTGCAATTTTTCCAAATTAACAGAACTAATTACATATTGGCAATGTGAGAGAGAAGATATTCTGTGACTATAGTTATGTAAAGTTCATATATGCATATAAACAACAACAAAAGTAGGAATATGAAGTAGCTTTTTATGTAGAAGGAGTCTGGATCTTGTTCCTTTTTTTAATTCTTCAAATGTTAGAACAATATTCTGTAAGCAGAAACATTTTAAAAACATTTAAAATTTTTAACAAACAAGCTTCTAGGTACTCTACCTCCAACAACTGGCCCCTGAAAACCTGTCAAACACTGAGCATCGCGCTGTACTGGTGAGTCCTGGAGGGCCGGGACCTCCTCCTTTAAGAGCTAGAGGAGGAGAAGTGTCTCTGCTCTGTGAAACCCCCGGAGGGACCGCCTCCCTTTGGGTGGCCAGAAGAGCCCGCCAGACCTGTTATTAGAGGTGACAGAGGCACCAGCTGTGGCTTGGCAGGCTTTGAGGCTGCAGTCTGTCAGGGTGGGGCCGATGGAGCAAGTCTCTCACTGGCCTCCTCCTCGTCTCTTAGGCACTGAGGCCTCCTCACTGGGAGCGTGGCTCCCTCAGAGTTTCCTCTGGCGGTGACAGTGGTTTCAGAATACCATTAGCTGGCAGTTGTCTCCTGCTGCGGGTCAGGTTGGGGCTCCTCAGTTACTGGCTGTGTGGCGCCCTGAGTCTCACCTTCCCTTCCCCATCCAAGCACACAGGCCCAGGGGAGACAAAGTCGTGACTTGGATTGGCTCATGGTCTCTGAGACAGACACTGAAACAATTAACTCTAACCCAGAGCATCACGGACCATGATTGGGGAAGAAACAAAAATGCTGCGGGAACTGAAATTTAAAATGGCCTCCCTGAGGCCAGGTGTGGTGGCGCACGCTTGTAATCCCCGCGCTTGGGAGGCGGAGACAAGAGGATAGCGCAGGTTCGAAGCCAGCCGCGTGCGCAGGCTTAAGAGACCCTGTTTCCAAATAAAAAAAAGTATAAAAAAATAGGTCTGGGAGTGTAGCCCGGAGGTAGAAGGGCTTCCAGGAACCCCAGTACCACAATAAATAAATAAATAAATAAATAAATAATAAATAAATAAATAAATAAAATGGCCTCCCTGTCCAGGGCCTCCAGGAAGGAAACCGAGGTTGCCCAGTGCAGCGATTGAAAACACAGCTTTAGTAGGGAGGACCTAGGCCTGAACACTCATTTGCCACTTACTCCCAGTATGACCTTGTTGTTTTATCTTCTCTACAGTTTATTCTCAACAAAAATGACAATAGTGCTCCTTGGCTGATATGGTGGTACTTATGAGAATTAAAGGGGATGGTGGGTTGTGGGGTGCACACCTGTAATCCCAGCTACCCAGAGGCTCAGATAGGAAGATCGCAAGTTTGAGGCCAGCCTGGGCAATTTAGTGAGACACTATCTCAATATAAAACTTAAAAAGATCTGGGGTGTAGCTCAGTGGTAAGTACCCCTTGGCTCAATTCCCAGTATGTAAACAACAACAACAATAATAATATATAATAACAACAATAATATATCAATAATATAATATATAGTTAATATAATATATACTATATCATAATTATAAGATAATTACAATGCATAATAATTAGCATGAATAATAATTATTATTGAAGGGGATGTGGTATACTTTTTTTTAGGTGTTACTGGGGTCCCTGGAAACCCTTCTACCTCCAGGGTACACTCCTAGGCCTATTTTATATTTTTATTTGGAAACAGGGTCTCTTAAGCCAGAGAGGCTGGTTTCGAACCTGCGCGGCCCTCCTGTCTCCACCTCCCAAGCGCAGGGATTACAAGCGTGCGCCACCATGCCTAGCGGGATGTGGTATACTTTAAGATAAAACTTTGCACATAATAAGTGCCCCAGGAAAGGTAAGTGTGATCCTTATCATTATTAGAAGTTAGGCAGGATGGTGAAGGTTGAGTTCACCAGGAAGAAAGGAGAGCCTGTAAAAGGTTTAGAGACATCAAATATGGGGTGTTCCCTGAAAGGCAGGAGCTTAGTGCTTGAGGAAAGGAAGCAGATGAGACTTGTAAGGGAAGCAGGGATCAGGCAGCAAAAGCTGTGATTATCAGCTGAAGAAACTTATTACCGTGGAGCAGGGAGCCCTGTCCCCCAACACCCACACTCTTTACCTCTGAATTCTGTTTCTTCTAATCAGTTCCTTTTAAAAGCTTATTCCCCTCCCCGCAGAGACCACCCTTCTTCAGTGAACTAAGCACTTGGGGTAGGGCAGCACCCACACCAGCTGAGTCCCCAAGGCTTCCTCTGTGCGGTGCTGTTTCTGATGCAGAGCAGTAGAAAGCAGCCTCTGGGGTATGACGTCCCTAGCACAGTCCATACTTACAGATGCAGTCTCTCTGGTTTGTAGCCAGCTCAAAACCAGGCCTACACTCACAGGCAACACCGCCCTTCGGGGCCTCCTTGCAGATGTGACTACAGCCGTGGTCCTTGTTCATGCAGCTCAGTCCCTCTGCAAAACAGCAGCATGTCACAGGTGACCAGGCTATGGTCAGAATGCCGAGGGTGCTACAGAGCAGCTGTATGGGACTGGGGCTGGGTGAGCCATAGACCTGCCCTCCTAGGTCTCCATCAGCCTCACATTTTAAAAGAATATGCCATTAAAACCAAGCCGGGTCAATTGACAGAGACATGCGAGATTTCTTTTATCTACCAAGAGACGTGATGTCTCAACTCTCCTGGCTGATAGACTAGGGCTTTCTGCTGGTTGTGGGATCAGAGCCTGCTGGCCTCAAAACTGGTGTCCAGACTTTTATCTCTGCCATATCTTTATTCATTCTCTGATTGAGAGTGCAAAGAGAGGAGGGGAATCTCTCTAAGCAATGCTGCAGATCAAATGATGAAGATTCTCAACTTTTTCACACATTCTTGAAGATATTTTGCAAAAGTATCAACCCTCCTCTCTACTCCTACCAAATCCACACTTCGGAGGCGAGATTGACTACTGCATTTTGGCATCACCACAGAGACACCTGCCCAGGGACCTCTCTTATGTAAGCATCCTCAGTGAGTCCCGTGGACCCTCCCTCTGCAGGCTCAGAGCCTCCAACAGTGTCATACAATACTACATCAACAAGGAGGGGAGAGAGACGGACTCATGCGTGTGGGTTTTGTTTAGCTGCTGTATAGTGTCTTAGGTGTACTGTCCATTTCTATCAGTGTCAATCTTATACCAATGGTAGTGGGAAGGAGACAGGTGGTTATGCTCCTGGATGGTTTTACAGCTAAATGATGCAAGGTCAACACCTGTGTGGGTTACCAACATCCTGCCTCATCTCAAAACCAATTTGTTGGGATCTTGCTGCCTGCTGGCACTATGAAGGAACTTGAACCACACCGTACACTCTCAAGGCATCTGCCCCATCAATGCTACATTACAAAGAATTGCTCCTCAAGCCGGGCGTGGTGGCGCAGGCTTGTAGTCCCAGTACATGGGAGGCTGAGACAGGAGGATCTCAGGTTCACAGCTAGCCTCAGCTACTTAGTGAGGCCCTCCACAACTTAGTGAGACCCTGTTTCGCCGGGCGTGGTGGCGCACGCTTGTAATCCCCGCGCTTGGGAGGCAGAGACAGGAGGATCACGCAGGTTCGAAGCCAGCCGCGCTGGCGTAAGAGACCCTGTTTCAGATATATAAAATAGGTCTGGGAGTGTAGTCCAGAGGTAGAAGGGCTTCCAGGAACCCCAGTACCACCAAAAAATAAAAATAAAAAATAAAATAGGGTTGGGGGTATGGATTGGGGGTAGAACGCCCCTGGGTTCCATCCTTAGTACCACACCAAAAAAAAAAAAAAAAAAAAACACAGAAACCAAGGACCTGCATGTATGTTGCTTCCCAGCATTAAAGCACTGCAACTCTAAGACATCCCTGAGAGAAGGGGCTTGATCCTCACTGATTCTCTATTGACAAGACACTTTATGATACTAGAAATGGCACCATTTCAAACATGAATATAAACAGGCTTTAGGCAACTTCTTTAGGATCCAACACCGTTCCATATTGTGCCCCTAAAACCTTAGCCGATAGCTCTCATGAAGTCACAAGTCTCCTCCGCCCACCTCTCGCCACAGAACCATCCACCTGTGCATCACAGGAATGGACATTTCAACACACACACAGGTGCCATTCCCATTCCAGAAGACAGCACAGCACTTAAAACACCCTTATTCTCTCGAGTCTCTCCTAAAACCACCCAGCCTTTCGTCTGACACTCCTGAGCTGCCTGCTCGCCAACACCCACCCCGCTGCACTTTGTTGGGATCCGTTTTCTCGGCCAAGGGTTGCTGTCAAGTCACAAGTCAAGTTTTTCTGGATGGGTGCAAAGCTCTGTCTTTGCTCTGGCTGTAAGATGTCATTGCGAGGTGAGAGTGACCGCCAGGGTGTGTCCCGTCCTCCTGAGCAGGCCCAGCAAGCATCGTTTGCCTTTGAGTTGGCAGAGCAGCTGAGACACCCACACTAGAACATTTACTAGGGTAAATGTAACAGGGACAGAGAAGAGGCAGCAGGAAGGTCTGGAGAGCCCGCTCCCCAGATGCGTCACCTTCGTCCCCATTGTCTTTTTCACTCTTTACATGTCTGTTGAGATGTTTGCTAAGTGACCTTTACTGCCTCTGAGCAGTTCATTTACACAGGGAATATTTGGTAAGAACAACCACGTGCCAGACGCCATCCTGGTTCAAAGAGACGCTGCATCCGATGACCTATCACATCAAGCAAGACCTGCCCTTACGGGGAGGTCATGGAGGCTTATATAACTCTGAAACGCTGAAGATTTTTTGAGAGGTGACCCCCCCCCAAAGCCTTTCATAGTACCCTGACTCAAAACAAGACCATTGCTGGGGGAGGCAGATGGTCTGGTGCCAACCCAGAGCCTCAGGGAGGGTCCTCGCTCTTCTGGGAACTGGCCTGGCCGTCATACCTAGGACTGTTCATTTACCAGAAGGGGAATGGACCAGAAACACTGGAAATTCCCTCCTTTGATGGTCCCCAGGATCAGGGTTCTTCGAAAGGATATTTCTGGAAATGGGATATAAAGTAAGAGTACATCTCGAGCAGGGCAGAAAACGTTACATCAAACGGAAAACAGGCTTGCTGGGAGCACAGCGCCTCGCCCAGCACCCTGCCCCTTCCCGCTGCTTGGACAGGGCGGCAGTGCACCATCTAAATATCCTCCAAGCAGACAAAACAAAAGAGCAAGGCTCATTTTGAGAGAGCCTGAGCACCGTGGATAGGAACAAAGGCAGGCAGGGGGATGTGCTTCTTTCCAGCCTACCCCCATTACATGGGTGAAAACACACGGGCGCTTTATCAGAGCTTTGGGGTCTCTAAGGATTTAAAAGAACATCAACAGCATGAGCTTTTCCTCAGAATCAGTTCATGATGACCCTCTATATTGAGGAGCACTTAGTAAACAATTATTAAAAACAACAGCCAAACCAGAAAATAATAGCCTATGTCTTTGTCATCTTTTAACCATTTCTAGAGTATCAACTGTGGGTTTTAAAGTCTGTTTTAATACAATTTCTAAGAGTTCGTGGTGCACATCAGGGAGGGCACCCCAGAGGAACATTGTTTATAGGTTATTCTATTTGAAGAGCTAAGACCCTAGGAAGGAAGGGGTCACCATTCCATATCGCCATGACCTGTCAGCACTGACATTAATGTGCCAGACCATTAGGTTAAAATGCAGCAAAAAATCAGAAAGTGCTTCCAGACCACAACTCAAATTCTTGGGTTTTGGTTTTAGTTCCAGACGAATATGTTCATTTTAAATACTCTTCAGGGGATCTAAGAATGTCTGACTTGTAGAAAATTTAGAAAACAGCTTGTAGAAAGGAACTGCATTTGTATTTATTTCTATGAAGAGGAGCCTGTGCCTCTCCTCAGTCTAGGGGCTTGCAGGAGGGGAGAGGGAGGCTGAGCCAGGGCTCCGGAAGGACGAGGCCAGGAGCCCATCTGAGTCCCTAGAGGCCGTGAGTGAGTAAGATCTGTACTGGGGCCCCTTCCTGCCTCCCAGTCACCAGGAGAGAAAGCCAGAGTCACTTCCCACGAAGCAGCTTTAAGCAACCAAAAAAGGAGACGTTCTGGGGTTCAGATCACGCGATGCCACTGGCAACTCAATCTCTTCCCACCTCCAGCTCCACCTGCTCTCCACAAGACTTCCACGCACACCCAAGAGTCCAGCAAGCCTGGCAGGAACACGAACCCCGGCTCTATGTACCGCGGTCACAGCTGGCTGTGTGTGCAAGCCCTGAGCACGGGGAGGGAGCAGATGCGCCCTGACAGCCTCAAACGCACCAGCCCCCGGGGGTTTCTCTGAAAATTCTTCTTACTGCACAGATAGGTATTCTAGTTAGCCAAACGTGAGCCAAAATTATCTTCCACAAAGAAAACCTTGAAAAAGTCACTGGAACCACAACAAACAATGCAGCTTTGAATTTGTGAGTAAGCAACAGGACTGAGAATGGCTTCGCTTCTAAGTTACGGGGTTAAAAAAGCAGCGGATGCCAAATGGAGTTAACAGTTTAATATTTAGGACGCTTGCCCTAAAAACAGGCAGATGTAACCACAAGAGAAATACAGCCGCCACAGTGTAGGTCTTTGGATTAAGACAAGCAGGGAAGAATTAAAAGGATGACATTCAATTAAAAACAACTAATTTGAACCAGGCATGATGGTGCATGCCTGTACTCCCCGTGCCTGGGAGTCCAAGACAGGAGGATCACACATTTGAGCCCATGTGTGGTAACCTAGTGAGACCCTGCTTCAAATTAAAAATAAAATAAGGCTGGGCGTGGTGGCGCACGCTTGTAATCCCAACATTTGGGAGGTGGAGACCCGAGGATCGCAGTTCACAGACAGCCTCAGCTACTTAGCGAGGCCCTTCGCAAGTCAGTGAGAACCTGTTTCAAAAAATGAAAGACTGAAAAATAGGGCTGGGTGTGTAGCTTGGAGGTAGAATGCCCCTGGGTTCCAGCCATAATAATAATAATAATAATAATAAGAAGAAGAAGAAGAAGAAGAAGAAGAAGAAGAAGAAGAAGAAGAAGAAGAAGGCGGCGGCTGAGGGTAGCTCAGAGATAGAGTGCCCCTGGGTTCAATCCCCAGTGTCACACACACACAAAAAAAAATAACAAAAACTGGCCACATGTACTTAGTCCCTCTCTCCCAAGACTCTACAAAACAGGAATTTTAAAAAGCATGAACTCAAAGCAAACAAAATAAAAAGAGGCCATCGGAAGAGAAAAATTTTCTTTAAATTTATGAAGGAATACTAAATGGTAATATGGATGAAAGAAACCAGAGCATAGAGAACTCCAGTCCAGAGGGGAACCCTCAGCCCCTCAGAGACACAGAGGCTTGGTGTTCAAGACTGCAAACCATGCCAAGCTTGGTGCACACCCATAATCCCAGCTACTTGGGAGGCTGAGAAAGGAGGATAGCAAGTTCAAGGCCAGCCTCAGCAACTTACTGAGACTCTATCTCAAAATAAAATTTTAAAAGAAGCTGAGGAGGGACTGGGATGCAGCTCAGTGGCAAAGCACCTGCTTTGCAGGTGCAGGGCTCTGGGTTCCATCCCCAGTTCCAAAGAGGCAAAAAAAAAAGACCCTAGACCCTCAAAAAAAAAAAAAAAAAGCAGCTGAGGATATAATATGAGACCCTGGGTTTTATTCCAGTACCAATTCGCACACACGCACACACACACACACACACACACACACACACACACACACACACACACAGCAAGCAAAATATAAGGAAGGGCCAGCGCCAACTTGGGGCCCTTCAGAAACAGCGTGAACAGCAGGGCCATTCGTTGCCAGTCTTCATAGGAAGGCACAGCCCTCCTAACGGCCCAAGAGCAAGGGGCAGGCTGGCACCAGCACCGTGGTTTTTAGCACCTTTTTAAAAAACTTGGCAGATAGTCCATCCTGTCTCTCCAGAGCCATCTAATCATTGTTAAAGCATCCTCAATTTAAAAATTAGAACCCGAGGACATGAGGGTTTGTGAGGACCTCAGGACTCCCCAGCGCTGTTTGCGGGCAGAGGAAGATGAAAGAGAAATAACCTGCCCCTGGACCTCCAGCGGCACAGTCTGTCCTGGACCCCAGCCTCCCCTCTCGCCCCGTGGTTGCTTGGGGTGGGGTCTGTCCCTGTGGCCGCCCCGCCCCCGCCCCTGCAGCAGTACCTTCAGAGCGATGAATGCACGTGTGCTGATTGTCACTCAGGAAAAAGCCCTCCTTGCAGCGGCACTCGTAGCTTCCCAAGAGGTTGACACAGGCGTGCTGGCAGCCACCATTGTTCTCCAGGCACTCGTCCACATCTGGAGGGGGACAGGGATTAGCCTTTCTTTGGGGACTGCCTAGCCCTGCAGCCCGGGGGCTCCTGCTAAGCAGAGCTGAGGTTCCATCTTCCAGGCCCTGCAGTGCAGAAGCTCTCAGAATCCAAACCAAGGGCCTGTGAACCACTCATCCACCCCCAGCCAGGGACTTAAGCTGATCGGTTCAGGACACATTAATAGAACACCTTCCCTTTTCAAAGCACAGTGCTGGATGGGCAAGATAAAATTCCTTCCCTCTAGGAGAATACCCTTCAGGAGAGCCAGAGACAAGCACACAACTGATTCCGAGATAAGGTAAAATGTGGTACCAAGGAAGGAGTGATCATGTCCGATTCTGTGGTATCAACATAGGTCTTATGGAATAGCTGGTAAATGAAGAACCCCCGGGATTTCTTTAATTAAAAATCAGGAGAGAAGAGAGTGCAGGCAGAAGAGCTGGTGTGAGCCCTCCAGGAGGCCTGGGAGCTGAAGCGCCCTCAGCCATGAGTCATTCCATTTGCTGGATAGCTGGCTGAGGGCAGTGGTGGAGGGAAGTCACAGGAGAGCGGCTGAGGAGACAGACTGAGGTCACACTGCAGCCTACAAGCTCCCACTTCATTCAGGAGGCAACTGGGGACCGCTGGAGTGGGGGTGGGGACACAGGCGGGCCCTCATGCTGGGAGAGCCACAGGGAGGCCTGAGGGTCCAGCTGTGCAGGCACCTGAGGCAGAAATGCAGGGCACGCTTTAAAAACCATTTACTTGGCCAGCGTGGTGGCACACGATTGTAATCCCTGCGCTTGGGAGGCGGAGACAGGAGGATCGCGCAGGTTGGAAGCTAGCCATGCTGGCTTGAGACCCTGTTTCCAAATAAAAAAATATAAAATAGGTCTGGAAGTGTAGCCCGGAGGTAGAAGGGCTTCCAGGAACCCCAGTACCACCAAAAAATAGTAAATAAAAAAATAAAAATTAAAAACCATTTACTTAAAGTTGCCAGATAAAGTGGTGGCTGCAGATGAGAGAGCCGAAGGCCGGAATGAGGGGGAAAAGAGAAAACAGGGAGAAAAGAGGTTAAATTCTGTGAGAGGAGGCAACAGAGCCTGGCAGAGGAGCCATCAGAAAGGCAGGAGGAAACGCCGGGCATGGTGGCACACGCTTGTAATCCCCGAGTTTGGGAGGCGGAGACAGGAGGACGCGCTGGTTCGGAGCTAGCCTCACTGGCTTGAGACCCTGTTTCCAAATAAAAAAATATAAAATAGGTCTGGAAGTGTAGCCCGGTGGGAGAAAGGCTTCCAGGAACCCCAGTACCACCAAAGAGAGAAAGAAAGAAAGAAAGAAAGAAAGAAAGAAAGAAAGAAAGAAAGAAAGAAAGAAAGAAAGAAAGAAAGAAAGAAAGGAAGGACGGAAGGAAGGAGGAAGCGGCTCCCTGCCCACCCCCAGGGCAGCCCAAAGGCCTCCTTCCACCGTGGCCGTGGCCGGGACTTCCAGAAGAGTCTCAGACACCACTAAGGTTCAAAGGGAAGGCCAAATGAAATGTAATTCATGTAATTTCAGTGTTTGGGAGGCTGAGACAGGAGTTTTTCAGGTTCAAGGTCAGCTTCAGCAACAGTAAGGCCCTGTTTCAATATAAAAAATAAAAAAGCTCTGGGTGCCAGGCTTCGTGGTGAACCTTTGTACTTGGGCGGTATGAAGGTTCCCAGTCAGTCTCAGCTACTTCATGAGGTCCTCTGCTCTGCAACTTAGTGAGACCTTGTTTCAAAGTAAAAAATAAAAAACAGGGCTGGGGGATGTAGCTCGGAGACAGAATGCCCCTGAGTTCAATCCCCAGTAACACACACAGACACATACAAAGAAAGGAAGGAAAGAAAGGAAGAAAGAAAGAAAGAGAAGAAAGAGAAAAAAGCAATTTATTCTCAGCTATTCAGGAGGCTGAGGCAGAAAGATTTCAAGTTTAAGGCCAACCTGAACAACTTAGGGAGTTCCTGTCTCAAAATTTAAAATTAAAAGGGCTGGGATATAGTTCAGTGGTAGAATTCTCCTAGGTTCTATCCCCAGTAATGCAAAACAAACAAATAAATAAGCAAGCCGGGCATGGTGGCCCACGCTTGTAATCCCAGCATTCCTGAGGCTGAGACCGGAGGATCGCGGTTCCCAGACAGCCTTAGCTACTTACTGAGGCCCTCTGCAACTTAGTGAGACCCTGTTTCAAAATAGAGAATAAAAAATAGGGCTGGGGGCATAGCTTGGAGGTCAAATGCCCCTGGGTTCCATCCTCAGACCCACAAAAAATAAATAAATAAATAAATATTTTTCCAGCCTAATTCCTCACCTGCCTATCACTAGCTCCTGGGCATATCTGTAACCAGAAATTCACATTTAAATATCTGTTATCTGGTTTCAAGCTTTAGATCTTCAGGCATCTGTCCTCCCCCACTACCCAGCAGATGCCTGACTAAACTGATGGGACTCCAGCCATCCCCCGAAGCCTAACAAACTCACCCTTGCTGATGCCAAGGGGCCGAGGAAGCGCATTCCAGAGGGCGAGCCTTGCCGAGACGCGCCTGGCCCTTGTGTTCCACAGCGCGTTCCACAGCGGGACTTGGGGCGAGGGGTGAGGGGAGGGTCTGTTTCCCTGAGCACCTCCCCCGAGGTCCTGAGCGCAGCCCTGCTCCTCTCAAGCTGCCACACCCTACCCACACTTCGCCCGTTGTCTTTTCTCCAAAGCTATCAGAAATGTCATTAAGCCAGGTGACACATAGAACTTGGATAAAGATGACAGCGTGTATTCACATACACAGATATCTGTCACTGGCGGGTGAGTTTCCCCAAACTAGGAGACAGGGGTGTCGACCCAGCCTGCATGTGAGCACTCAGCACCTCTATGGCAGACACAGGGATATTACCCGGGCAATAGTCTTTGGTAAGCTTCTCAGCTGATTCTCCTGTGCTAAGAACCAGGGCTGTGAGGCGGCAGAGAGGCTGCAATGAGCTCCCAGGCTCCATCAGTAGGGACTAAGTTCAGAGCTTGTCTTTGTGGAAGCGCTGCACTGGTTTCTTGGGCTTGCAGGCACACAGGACCTCAGAGCACTGGGCTCCATGCTGGAGCGCAGTGGTATGCGCACTCTACATTCTGGCTGATACGTTAGTGACTCCTGTGTAGTTAGGGGGCCGAGGAGAGGCAAGGGGTCATGCAGGAGAACGCAGGAACTGCAGCCACTCCTGGAGAGTCTGGTTTCTGGCCTCCTAAACACAAATACCATCGGCCCTTTTCTGAGTGGCAGAGAAATCTATGGGTTCTGCACTTGCTCTTCCAAATGGACTTTATCTTTTAGGCGTTCTTTTAAAAGACTCCTTAGCCCCTGCAGACGTGCACAGTGGATGCGCAGGGCTCTGTAAGGCAGACCCCGCAGATGGGAAATGGAGATATCCCGCTGCTGTAGCCAGGTCACTGGCTGAGGCGAGGCAAGACTCCAGGCCTCGGGAATCCTGAGCAGCTTGTACTCAGAACCACCCACCCAGCCCAGCCCTGGTCTGTTTCTGCAGCCTTGGATGGCTCACCTGTGGCTCCCAGGAAGCCCACACTCCCCCCAGGCCATGGGCCAGAGCATGACAGCAAATGACCATGTCTGCAATCAGACAAGAATCCTCAAAATGCCACTGTCGGCAAATCTAAGGAAAATTTCCCTCTGAAAATGAAAAACAAAACCCATACTATATGCTTCCTCTTTTCTGAAATGGTCTTCTATTTTCTCCTCTTCCTCCGCCTACTCCTCTTTATTTATTTTTTTCTTCTTGGTACTAGGGATTGAATGCAGTGGCTCCCTAAGCCCACTGAGCTACATATACCCCCAGTCCTTCTTATATTTTATGTTGAGACAAGGTCTTGCTAAGTTACCCAGGCTGGCCTCAGACTTGTGACCCTCCTGCCTCAGCCTCCCACGTAACTCCCTTTCCTGAGGTAATTTATCACAGTGTGTTCCCGCGCTCAGTATGTCTTCTGTGGTCCTGACTGCCTAGAGGGTCTACAGAAGGTCACTAACAACCCCCCCCCCCCGACTTCAAGCAAGTCGTACTGACAGCCGAGAGCCTGTAAGACCACCTGCTCAGCGTACCCGAAGCCTGACCTCTCCCACAGGGCACGGACAGGAAAGAACCGTGTCTACATCAGGATGGAGCTCCAGATAACAGTAAAGTGGGATGGAGGTCACGTCAGGGTTGAGTTCCAAATGGAAATACTCCCCTCCCCACCTCCAGAGCCTGCCACCCAGAATACAAACCCTACCTGGATTGTCCTAGGGCCTTGATGCTGATCTCAATGCATTTGAGCAAGAGCCATTCTTACTACACCATGAAGGAGAGCCTGCTTGGCCCAGAGTGAGTCAGGCTCCCGCTGTGCCTTAGTGGGCCAAGTAGACACCACAGGTCAACTAAGAAGGGTCACCAGCATCAAAGGACCCTGATGCCACCTGTCTCCAATAAGGTCCTCCTGTATAACTGAGAATGCCTATCTTAAAAAGCAAGCCACAAGCTGGGTGGGGTGGCACACGCCTATAATCCCAGTACTAGGGAAACTAAGATGGAAGATCTAAGGTTCAAGGCCAGTCTCAGGAACTTGACTTCTGAGACCTTGTTTCAAAATTTAAAGAAAAGCTGGGTGTGGTGGCACACACTTGTAATCCCCGCGCTTGGGAGGCGGAGACAGGAGGATCGCGCTGGCTTAAGAGACCCTGTTTCCAAACAAAAATATATTTTAAAAAATAGGTCTGGGAGTGTAGCCCGGAGGTAGAAGGGCTTCCAGGAACCCCAGTACCACAAAAAACAAAAAAAAAAAATTTAAGAAAAAAAAAAGGCTTGGGGTGTATCTTGGAGGTAGAATCCCCCTAGGTTCAATTCCCAGTACCAAAAAAAAAAAAAAAAAGGCAATCCATAAACACCTACCTACCAGGTGTGCTGTACCCTGAAAGACTATCCAACACTCAACCCCATCCAACTGCTTGCTGTTTCTAAGTCCTGTTTTATTCCTGGCACAAGGAACTGGTGTAAACAACTCTGTAGTCTCTAATTTAGGAACCAAAACTCCAACAGATGTTTCTGCTTTGTGGAATACTAGGAGGATGTTCCTGGATAGTTTCTTTTTGGTTTTCTCTCTCAAGAAAAAAAGAGGGGTTCTATCTGGCTGTGACCCAAGCCCACATTTAAAGTCTTCAGGACAAAGAGTTTTACCTAATTTCACAACAAAGACACTTAGAGCATTAAAGAACTAGTTGTAAGTCAGGAGAACCCAATCAACACAAGACCTTAAAGGTGACAGAAAATCAGGAAACAGTAATGGCACTGTCTACCCATCTCCTGGGCCTGAGAACAGATTTACATTATGAATGATTCATGTAAAAACTCAAACATTATCCAAGCATAGTGGCACATGCCTGTAATCCCAGGCACTCAGGAGGCTGAGGCACGAGAATCACAAGTTTGAGGCCAGCCTGAGCAACTTAATGAGATGTGTCTCAAAATAAAACAAAAAAGGCTGGGTGCATAGCTCAGTGGAACAGCTCTTGCACAAGGCCCTGGGCTCGATTCCCAGAACCACTAACTAAGTAAATAATACAAATTTTAAAAAGGACTTCAAAAGGGGATGTAGTTAGAGCACTTGCCTAGCATGTGAGAGTCCCTGGGTGAGATGCCTGGTGCTGCAATAATAAAATAGAATATTCACCTGATTTTCTATCAGGGAGTCTGATTTCTATGGGGCCAGAAAACACCTCTGGTTCCTTTTCTGTCTTCATGAGTAGGTTTGTGCCAAAGGAAAGAAACAGGTGGGGATCCTAGAGGGCAGGCAGAGAAGAGCTGCCATTTCCATGTGTTTTCCTTACCAAGACAATTATGGCCATCGTGAGCCAACATGAATCCATCAAAACAAGTGCAGCGGTAATTGCCTGGAATATTCAAACAGTCATGGACACAGCCGCCGTTGAGTTCATTTTCACATTCATCGATGTCTAAGGAATAGAACAGAAGTAAATCAAACAGCGGCCATTTCTTTGGAAGATGTATGATGCGTTTACTTTTAGCCAGCCATCTCACTTCTCAGAATCCACCTAACAACAGGAATATAAATCTATACAAGGTTAGTCACGGCAGCATTGTTCGAAATCACAAAATACTGAAAACAACTTAAAAGTCCATAGATAGGAGAGCAATTTAATGAATATAATACATCTACCTCGTGGAGTACTAGGCAACTAAAAAATAAGAATGAGAAAGTTCTCTATACACTGATTTGCAGTGATTTTTAGAATATGCCATTAAGTGAAAATTTCAAAATGCAAAAGAGTATCTGAAGTATGCTATCTTTATGGACAAAATAAGAGAATAAACACAAAAATTAAGCATGCTTTTTGCAAAACTTGACAAGTTTATCCTAAAATTCATATGGAAATGTAAAAGACTCAGAAGAGCCAAAACAATTTTGGAAGAAGAGAATACATGTGGAGGAATTTAACTTACTATAAAATTAAACTTAACAAGGCAGTGTGTATGCGCATAAGGACACATGGTTCAATAGAAGAGAATTGTGAGTCCAGAAATAAATGTTTTATGTTTGGCTGCTTTATTTTAGAAAAAAGTAGTTAGGCGCTCAAAGGGAGAAATGATCATCCTTTCAACATCTGGTTTACTGACTATCCAGATGCCCTTTACTGTATACTACACACAAAAAACAACTCAAAATGGATCAGAAACCTAAATGTAAGTGGCTAAGTTCTTGAGACCGTGGGCTAGGTTCAGATTTATTTGATACAACACTAAACACACAATCCAGAAATTTAATGGACATTATCAAAATTTAAAACTTTAGCTGGGCATGGTGGCGCTTACTTGTAATCCCCGCGCTTGGGAGGCTGAGACAGGAGGATCGCACAGGTTGGAAGCCAGCCTCAGCTACTTAGTGAGGCTCTCAGCAACTTAGTGAGACCCTGTTTCCAAATAACATAAAAATAGGTCTGGGAATGTAGCCTGGAGGTAAAAAGCCTCTGGGTTCCATCCCCAGTACTACAAAAAAATAAAATAAAATAAAATAAAACTTTTCTACTTCAAAAGACATTATTAAGAAAATGAAGACAAAGTCGGGCATGGTGGTGCATTCTTGAAATCCCCGCGCTTAGGAGGTGGAGACAGGAGGATCGTGCAGGTTCAAAGCCAGCCTCCACTGGCTTAAGAGACCCTGTTTCCAATATATATATATATATATATATATATATATATATATATATACATATATATATACATATATATATATATATATATATATATATATATATATATAGTAGGTCTGGGAGTGTAGCCTGGAGGTAGAAGGGTTTCCAGGAACCCCAGTAACACCAAAAAAAAAAAAAAAAAGACAACAGCCAAATTATGGGACCAATCCAAGTGTCTGTCAACAGACGAGTAGACAAAGAAAGTGTGGAATATACACACAATAGAATTCTTCTCAGCCACACATTCAGAGAGATGCAAATCAAAACCACCCCGAGATTTCACCTAACTCCAACTAGAATGGCCATCATTCAAAACACAAACAACAACAAGTGCTGGCGAGGATGTGGAGAAGTAGGAACTCTAATACATTGTTGGTGGGATTGCAAATTAGTGCAACCACTTTGGAAAACAGTATGGAAAATCCTCAGAAGAATGGGAACAAATCTACCTTTTGATCCAGCAATACCACTTCTGGGTTCCTACCCAAAAGAAAGTAAACCAAACTACCAAACTAATGCATGTGTATCTATGTTCACAGCTGCACAATTCACCATAGCCAACTATGGAACCAGCCAAGATGTCCATCAACAGATGAATGGATCACAAAACTGTGGGATATGTACACAATGGAATTTTACTCAGCCATTAAAAAATCTCAATTACATCATTTTCAGGGAAATGGATAGAACTGGAGGACATTATGCTAAGTGAGATTAGTCAGTCACAAAAATAAGAAATCAGATGCTTTCCCTAATATGTGAAAGCTAAGGAGAAATGGGTCATAGGAGGAACTCTAGATGAAAAAGGAAATCCTATAGAGGAGCAAACAAGACAAGCTAAAGGAGGAGAAAGGAGGGGGGGAAAAGGAAATTCTCTAAAACACACAATGTACTTAAACATATCGAAGTCAACCACTAAGCCAAGCAAGGGAAGGAGGGATGGGGAGGGAATGGGGTGGGAATCGGGTAGGGGTTAAATCAGTGATGTGTATATGTATGTACACACAAGTTTTTTACCCCAATATGATGTATGAATAAAATGCACCAAAAAATTTTTAAAAAAAAGAATTATTCTCAGCCACAAAAAAATAGAAACGTATGTCATTTTCAGGGAAATGGGTGGAACTAGAGAACTGTGGCTCAGCGAGATCAGCCAGGCTCAGCAAGTCGAAAGTTGTATGTTTTCTCTCTTATGTGGGAGCTGGAGAGGAACTAGAACAAAGGGATTTCAGATGAATGAGGAAAGAGACTAGAAGACAGTGGAGGGGTCAGGGGAGAAGGAGGGTTGAGGGAGGAAACAGTTCAAATGACGCTGCATTTATAAGCGAAGGCGCCCTGCCATTCTCACTGAAATACGCAGGGAGTGGGTGGCGTGCTGAAATCCGGAGGAAACCCACCAAGTGCTGTGTGCAAGTACGTTTGTATCGATCGCTTTGAACCTCACTACGACGTATAATGACAATGCACCAATAACAATATACTTAAAAAGGAAAATAAAAACAAACCACAGATTTAGAGAAAACATTTGCAAGTCGTCTACCTTATAAAAGATTTAAGAGAACTCTTAAAATTCAAGAAGACAGAGCCAGGTGTGGTGGCGCACGCTTGTAATCCCCGCACTTGGGAGGCTGAGACAGGAGGATCGCACAGGTTCGAAGCCAGCCTTGGCTACTGAGTGAGGCTCTCAGCAACTCAGTGAGACCCTGTTTCCAAATAAGATATAAGATAGGCCGGGCGGCGTGGTGGCACACGTTTGTAATCCCAGCATTCTAAGACTGGAATTTGCAGTTCAAGGACAGCCTCAGCTACTTAGTGAGGCCCTCGGCAACTTAGTGAGACCCTGTTTCAAAATAAAGAATAAAAAATACAGCAAGGGGTGTAGCTCGGAGGTCAAATGACCCTGGGTTCCATTCTCAGAACTGCAAATAAATAAATACATATATAATAAAAATAGGGTGTATTCATTTTGAGTCACCCCCCCCCATGTCATTTTGGCATGGGGCTGTATTTCTATTTTCTGTATTTCTATCTTTTTAATAAACTTCTTTAAATCTTCAAAAAAAAAATTAAAATAGGTCTGGGAGTAGCCCGGAGGTAGAAGGTCCTTGGGTTCCATCCCCAGCACCACACACAAATACAAGAAAAAATAAAATAAAATAAAAATTCAAATTTTAAAATGGACAACAGTTTCAGTAGACACTTCTCCAAAGATGGGATAGCTAAGAAATGCCTGAAAAATGTATCAGCATCATTAGTAGTTGGAGAATGCAAATTAAAACTCCACTGAGATACCACGGCACACTTACTGAAATAGTAAAAATGACAGCAACGAAAAGTGCTGGCAAGGATGTGGGTGAATGGGGGCCCTCGTGCCGTATGCCGCACAGCCAATTTGGAAAACAGTTTGGCAGTTTCTTTTTTTAAAAGTGTACACTTTAGTATTATTAAGTCATTCATAATGTTGTGCAATCATCAACACACTTGCCTCCATAACTCTTTTCATCTTGTAAAACTGAAATTCTTTACTCATTAAACAATTAACTCTTAATTTCCCCTCCCCCTCTCAGCCCCTGGCAACCACCACTCTACTCTCTGTCTCTTTGATTTTTACAAGTCTACATCTCATACATGTGGGCATTATTTGTGTACATTATTTGTCTTTTGAGGACTGACTTATTTCACTCAGCATAATGTTCTCAAGGTTCATCCACACTGTGGCGTGTGACTAGATCTTCTTTTTAAAGGATGAATGCTATTCCATCGTATATATGCACTGCATTTTGCTTATCCATCATCTGTCAGATGGACACTTGGGTTGCTTCTACCTTTTGGCTATTGTGAACAATGCTTTGAAAACATGGATATACAAATATTTCTTTAAAGCTCTCTTATCAATTCTTTTGACCAAAGAAAGTTACTGGGTCATTTCCTAATTCCACTTTTAATTCTTTGAGGAGCTGCCTCACTGTTTTCCCTAGTGCCTGTACTACTTTACACTCGCACCATCAGTGCACAGAGGGCCTAATTTCTCCACATTCCCACCAACATTTATTTATTTTGATAGAAGCCACTGTGGGTTTTGTTGTTGTTGTTGTTGTTGTTGTTGTTGGGGTTGGGGTTTTGTTTTGGTACCAGGAATGGAACCCAGGGGCTTTTCTACCTCCGGGCTATACTCCCAGACCTATTTTCTATTTTATTTGGAAACAGGGTCTCACTGAGTTGCTGAGAGCCTCACTAAGTAGCTGAGGCTGGCTTCGAACCTGTGCCATCCTCCTGTCTCAGCCTCCTAAGTGCTGAGATTACATGCGTGCGCCACCACTGCCTGGCGCCACTGTGGTTTTGGTTTAGGTGATGTTTAACATCTTTTCATTGGTGATGTTGCCTTTTATTAGTGATGTTGGGCATCTTTTTTATTAGTGTTGCTGAGCGTCTCTTCGTGTGCTTATTGGCTATTTGTATATCTTCTTTGGAGAAATGTCTATGCAAGTCATTTGCCCATTTTTAATTGGGTTATTGGATTTTTGGTGTTGAGAAGTTTTCTATATATTCTAGATATTAATCCCTTACATATGATATGCAAACATTTTCCCTCATTCTGTGAGTTGCCTTTATATCTGTTTATATTATCCTTGTGTTGGAGGGATGTTGAGGGTTGAACCCAGAGGCATTCTATCTCCAAACTACACCCCGAATACTATTTTTATTTTGAAACAGGGTCTAAATTGCTGAGGGACTAGCTTCAAATCTATGATCCTCCTATCTCAGTCTCCCAAGTATTAGGATTATAAGTGTGTACCACCATGCCAGAGTTGATATTACCTTTTAATGCATAAAATATTTTAATTATCATGAAGTCCAATTTGTCTACATATACTTTTGTTAACTGTGCCTTTGGTATTATATCTAAGAAATTGTCAGCTTCGCATTTCTTAAAAAGTTAAACATAAATTTACTATGTGACCAGCAATCCAAATTATTACCAACGTAACACCGGGCCTGGTGGCTCACGCTTGTATTCCCCGCGCTTGGGAGGTGGAGACAGGAGGATCGCGCTGATTCCGAGCCAGACTTGCTGCCTTAAAAGACCCTGTTTCCAAATAAAAAATATAAAAATAGGTACTGGGAGTGTAGCCCAGAGGTAGAAGGGCTTCCAAGAACCCCAGTACCACACACACACACACACACACACACACACACACACACACACACACAAATATTACCAACGAAGACTTGTATGCAAATTTTCATAGAAAAATTATTTATAATAGCCCTAAAGTAGAAACAGTATAGATGTCCTCAATTGACAAATGAATATACACAAAACATGGTGGACTCATACAGTGGAATAGTATTCAGTAAGAAAATGAAATGATGATACTAGTTACACTATGAATGAACCTCTGAAGCATCATGCTAGGCCGGGCAGATGATGCCCACTACTCCCTGGACTGAGCCAAGAGGATCCCAAGTTCAAGGCAACTCTGCCTCAAAATAACAATTTCATCATCATCATCATCATCATCATCACCATCATTGGGGTGCTGGGCTTGAACCCAGGGGTATTCTACCTCTGAGCTAAACCCCTAGTCCTATTTTTTATTTATTTTAAAATAGAGTCTCGCCAGGCGTGGTGGCGCATGCTTGTAATCCCAGCATTCGGGAGGCTGAGACCTGGAGGATCGCGGTTCTCGGACAGCCTCAGCTACTTAGTGAGGCCCTCTGCAACTCAGTGAGACCCGGTTTCAAAATAAAGAATAAAAAAAATAGGGCAGGGGGTGTAGCTCGGAGGTCGAATGCCCTCCGAGGTCGAATGAGGTTCCATCCCCAGACCCGAAAAAAATAATAATAAAATAAAATAGAGTCTTGCGCCGGGCGTGGTGGCGCACGCTTGTAATCGCTGCGCTTGGGAGGCAGAGACAGCAGAATCGCGCAGATTCGAAACCAGCCGCGGGCACTGGTTTAGGAGACCCTGTTTCCAAATAAAAATGTAAAAATAGGTCTGGGAGTGTAGCCCGGAGGTAGAAAGGCTTCCGGGAACCCCAGTACCACCAAAAAAAAAAAAAAAAAAAAAAAAAAAAAAAGAGTCTTGCTAGGTTGACGAGAGTCTCACTACTTGCTGAGGCTGTCCTCGAACCTGAGGTGCTCCTATCTCAACTTCCCAAGCACTAGGATTATACGCATGTTTCACCACTCCCGGCCCAGCCTAGTTTTTTGTTTTGTTTTCTGGTACAGAGGATTGAATCTGGGGACATTTTACTTCTGATCTACATCTCCAGCTCTATTTTATTTCTTATTTTGAAACAGGGTCCAAGTTGCAGAGGGCCTCACTAAGTTGCAGAGGCTTTCTGCAAGACTGCAATCCTCCTGCCTCAGCCTCCCAAGTACTGGGATTACAAGTGTGCGCCACCACACCTGGCTTCAAAATGACAGTTTTAAAGAAGGTGGTCTGGGGATATAGCTCTAAAATTACAAAATAACAAACAAAATAAAACATCATGCTCGGTGAAAGAATCCAAACACAAAGACTGCATCATATAATTCTCATTTATATGAAAAGTCCAGAAGCCGGGCGTGGTGGCGCACGCTTGTAATCCCCGCGCTTGGGAGGCGGAGACAGGAGGATCGCGCAGGTTCGAAGCCAGCCGTGCGCGCTGGCTTAGGAGACCCTGTTTCCAAAAAAGAAAAATGTAAAAATAGGTCTGGGAGTGTAGCCCGGAGGTAGAAGGGCTTCCAGGAACCCCAGTACCACCAAAATAAATAAATTAATTAATTAATTAAAAAATAAAAATAAAATAAAATAGATCTGGGAGTGTAGCTGGAGGTAGAAGGCCCCTGGGTTCCATCCCCAGTACCACCAAAAAAAGAAAGAAAGAAAGATGTTTTGTTTGTTGATACAATGCTTCTGGGTCCAATCCCCAGTACAAAGAAAGAAAAGAGAGAGGGGAAAGAGAGAGAAAGAGAGATATTAAGAAAGTGTATAAAAATTTAAATGGTATAGCTCAGTGGTAGAATACCCCTGGTTTCAATCCCCAGTACCACACACACACACACACACACACACACACACACACCAGTGTAGCCCATTGTTTAAATATAAACACAGGTAAATTTATATGAGAAGCCAGTGCAGCTGTATGTGTAGGGGCACTGACAACCCAGTAATAGTGCACATTCAGATCTTGGTTTCTTTCTTTTTTTTTCTTTCTTTCTTTCCTTTTTTTTTTTTTTTTTTTTTTTTTTGGTGGTACTGAGGATGAACCCAGGGGCCTTCTACCTCCAGGCTACACTCTCAGACCTATTTTATATTTAATTTGGAAACAGGGTCTCTTAAACCAGCTGAGGCTGGCTTCAAACCTGCGCAATCCTCCTATGTCAGCCTCCCAAGCGCTGGGATTACAAGCGTGCGCCACCACGCCCGGCTTCAGATCTTGGTTTCTATATGCCACTTTCAATCAAAGCTCATTGAAGAAGTGGCTGATTTCAGGGCTGTAGAGCAGAAAAGATAGGATTAGCCTGGAGCGTTTTGTGTTTCCAGAAAATTAATAATTTATTTTAAAAGTATAACAGAATGACACAAGAAAATTGGAAGAAACTCCCAACAGCAGAATCTAGAAAGCTGTGAGCCAAAAGTAAATTATTATAGCTATAATAAAATCAATAACCAGGCGTGGTGGCGCACGCTTGTAATCCCAGCATTTGGGAGGCTGAGACAGGAGGATCGCGGTTCGGGGCCAGCCTCAGCTCCTTAGTGAGGCCCTTTGCAACTCAGTGAGACCCCGTTTCAAAATAAAGAATAAAAATAGGGCTGGGGGTGTAGCTTAGAGGTAGGATGCCCCTGGGTTCCATCCCCAGACCTGCAATAAATAAATAAATAAGTAAGTAAATGGGGGAGATGAGAGAGATCTTCTTTATAGAAGAATCCCAATTAATAGATGTATAAGAAATGAGGGAAATGTCAAAAAACAAAAAAGAAGAAGAAAACCAGTAGGCAAATGCCACCGTGACAATCGTTGCAGATGCAGTCCACAGTTGGATACTAACATCTGTGTAAAGATTCAAGGAGAAACAGGATCTTGGCATGGTCTCAGAGTATCATCACGAAAATATATTTCTACTGTAAAAGGATAAAATAGTAACTTTGCAATGAAGAGACCCGGCAGTCACCATCGTGACCAGCTCAGCATCATGTGCCCCTGATGGAATGCGCCAAGGTGGGCACTAAGCAATTCTACGGAAGCCTCGTCCGAAACACCTGTCCCAATCTTATCACCTGAAAACGCCAGACAAACCAACCCATCTGAGCAGGACTCAGAAATGTAGCAATGTCATGAAAGATACAGAAAGTCTGAGGAAGGATCACAGCTTTTCTTTTTCTTTTTTTTTTTTTTTTTTTTTTGGCATGGGGATTGAACCCAAAGATGCTCTACCACTGAACTCTACTGCCAGTCCTTTTTATTTTGAAATAAAATCTCACTAAATTACCCAATCAGGCCTTGAACCTGTGATCCTTCCGTCTCAGCCTCCCAAGTACTGGGATTACAGGCGTGCGCCACGGGACCTGGCTAGCGTCACAGAATAAGGAAGACAAGAGAGATACGACAGCTGAAAATAATGTGGGGCCTCAAGTTAAATTCTGGAACAGAAAAAGAACATTAGGGGGAAGTGGGTGAAATCTGAATAATGTTTGTACTTTAGTTAATAACCTGTGCCAGTGTTAATTTCCTGTTTGGTAGCTGTACTGTGGTTTTGTAAGTTGATCGCATTAGGGAAGATGAGTGAAAGGCCTATACGAACTCTGTGCTATTTTTGCAACTCTTCTGAGGGCTAGAATTATTTTTAAAAAGAAAAATACAGTTCCTTCCACAAACGCCAAGTTTAGATTCATTCTTGTTGAAGTTGATTCAGATCCTTAAACTGAGAAGTAAGGATCATATAATGAATATTTACCACTGAGGACCCCACATACACACAGCCTGGGACATAAAAAAGATCATTTGGAATAAAACATCATTTATCTAATGCTACTTCTTTTTTTTTTTTTTTTTTTTTTGGCGGGCCTGGGGTGGAACCAAGGGTCATTCGACCTCCGAGCTACACCTTCTGCCCCATTTTTTATTCTTTATTATGAAACCGGGTCTCACTGAGTTGCAAAGGGCCTCACTAAGTAGCTGAGGCTGTCCTCGAACCGCATCCTCAGGTCTCAGCCTCCCAAATGCTGGGATTACAAGCGTGCGCCACCACGCCCAGCTCTAATGCTACTTCTTAATCAAGTTATTTGTGTGTATGTGGTACTGAGGGTAGAACCCAGGGGCTTTCTACCTCCAGGCTATACTTCCAGACCTATTTCATATTTTATTTGGAAACACGGTCTCACTAAGTTGCTGAGAGCCCCACTAAGTAGCTGAGGCTGGCTTCAAACTTGTACTATCCTCCTGTCTCAGCCTCTCAAGTACTGGGATTACAAGCCTGCGCCACCACGCTCAGCTCAGTCAAGTTATTTTTAAAACTACTTTATCAGTTGAGCGTGGTGGCACACACTTATAATCCCAGCATTCGGGAGGCTGAGACAGGAATCATAGTTCACAGACAGCCTCGGCTACTTAGTGAGGCCCTTTGCAACTCAGTGAGACCCTGTTTCAAAAATAAAGAAGAAAGCCAGGCGTGGTGGCGCACACTTGTAATCCCCGCGCTTGGGAGGCAGAGACAGGAGGATGGCACAGGTTCGAAGCCATCCACGCGCACTGGCTTAGGAGACCCTATTTCCAAATAAAAATGTAAAAATAGGTCTGGGAGTGTAGCCCGGAGGTAGAAGGGCTTCCAGGAACCCCAGTACCACAAAAAAAAAAAAAAGAAAGAAAGAAAGAAAAAGAAATAAATAAAGAAGAAAAAATAGGGCTGGAGTGTAGCTTGCCCCTAGAGTCCATCCACAGTACCACAAAAAAAAAATTTTTAAACTACTTATTCAGGACCTATACTTTTACTTCTCCAACCTTTTGGCAGAAGAAACTTTGTGGAGGATAAAATTTGGTCACTCTAGGCAAACCCAGCTCCTATCCATGAACTTAAGTAATACAGCAATAATCACAACACAAATGACACATTGGGTTGGGTCCCAGCAGCTTAAAGATGAATAAGCCAAGAAATACAAATGAAGGAGTTACCTCCTTGAATACCCACACCTTAAATTCCTGCAATCTTCATTTCCTCTCCTTTTCCTTTTTGGAAGAAACTTTCCTTTTCTGGATTTCTGTAGCAAGAAATCCAAACTAAACAGGGACATCCTGCCTTCTCATTAGGTTAAAACTATAAGTATTCAAAAGATCAAATCCTTTCAGATTTTAGCTTAAATCAACAGTTTGTAGGGAGCATATCTGCTGTTGACGATTATTATCTGTGGGTAAAGGGATGGGAAGCTCTTTTAATTTTCTTGCACATTTTTGCATTTTGACTTTTTATAACAGTAATCATGCATTATTTTTTAAATTTTTAAATATGTAACAGCAACCATGCCAGTTGATTATTAGTTAGCTTAAACTAAGCAGTAGACTTGTCAACTGTAATCTGCTAGCAATTCAGTCTCATTTGTTACATGTCAAACCCAAGAGCTCAGAGTAAGGATCCCATGCTACTTGTCACGCAACATCATTTACTAAAGATGTACTTCATCTAAAAAAAGACCAACAGCACAGTTCCGTGCCCTTGGAGAGTATATGTGACTGCAAAACAGGGAATGTCTGCATGGTAAAAATGTGAGCTTTTAGCTGGGCGTGGTGGCGCACGCTTGTAATCCCAGCATCCGAGACTCAGAGACTAGAGGATCACAGTTCATGGACAGCCTCAACTACTTAGCGAGGCCTTCACAACTCAGTGAGACCCTGTTTCAAAAATAAAAAGACTAGCCAGGCAAGGTAGCACACACTTGTAATCTCAGCATTTGGGAGGCTGAGACAGGAGGATCGCGGTTCCCGGACAGCCTCAGCTACTTAGTGAGGCCCTCTGCAAATCAGTGAGACCTGGGTTCAAAATAAAGAATAAAAAATAGGGCCAGAGTGTAGCTCAGAGGTAGCATGCCCCTGGGTTCCATCCCCAGTACGGCAAAAAATAAAATAAAATAAATAAAATGACTAAAAAATAGGGCTGTGGGTGTAGCTTGGAGGTAGCATGCCACTGGGTTCCATCTCCAGTACCAAAAATGTGAGCTTTATATTTCTCAAACAAGCACCAACATATGTAAATTCCAGTAGTGTGGCTAGCGTATTTAATGCAGAGAGGAGCCAGGCATGGTGGTGCACGCTTGTAATCCCAACATTAGGGAGGCTGAGATAGGAAGATTGTGGTTCACGGACAGCCTCGGCTACTACTTAGCGAGGCCCTCTGCAACTCAGTGAGACCCTGTTTCAAAATAAAGAATAAAAAAATAGAGCTTGGGGTATAGCTCGGAGGTAGATTGCCCCCTGGGTTCCATCCCCAATACCGAAAAAAAAAAAATTAAAAAAAAAATATATATATATATAGAGAGAGAGAGAGAGGGGATACAATATAAAGGAATTGGCACAGAGATGTTTCTGGGAGAGAGAAAGCCTTTTGGCCTACCATAAGATAGGGCAGAAAGAAAGCAAGATTGCTGCCTGCCTCTGTATGGACTTGGCTTCAGAAACACTATGGTTTCAGGAGGGATCGCCAACCCTGCAGGCTAGAAACCTGCCCTGGAGCTGTGTTCCTCTGGGATGGAGGAGAGCTTTCCAAGTTGTTTCCCAAGGGTTAGCTTTATCTACCCCAAGATCCAAAATTGCCCACTGGGGTCGCATATGTTATTCGCATTTGTTTTCTATATTTCGTTTATTTTCTTTTGGATTTTGGGGGGGGGGGTACTGGGAGTTGAACCCAGGGGCATTCTACCCATGATCCTCCTGTCTCAGCCTCCCAAGTACTGGGATTCCAAGCATGTGCCACCATCCCCAGCCCTTCCTTTTAAATAAAGTTCATTTTTTAAAATTCCAGTTTAAACCAGGCATGGTGGTGCACGCTTGTAATCCCAGTATTTGGGAGGCTGAGACAAGAGGATTGCAGGTTTGAGGTCAGCCTCAGCTACTTAGTGAGGCCCTCAGTGACTTAATGAGACCTTGTTTCAAAATAAAGAATAAAAAATAGAGCTGGGAGTGTAGCTCAGAGGTAGAGTGCCCCTGGGTTCAATCCTCGACATCAAAATAAATAAATAAATAAATAAATAAATAAATAACCCAGTTTAGCCAGGAGTGATGGTGTATGCTTGTAATCCCAGTAGTTGGGAGGCCCAGACAGGAGGATTTCAGGTTCAAGGCCAGCCTCAGCAAACAGTGAGACTCTCAGCAACCTAATGAGACCCTGTTTCAAAATAAAAAATAAAAAAGGTTGGGGTATGGCTCGGAGGAAGAATGCCCCTGGGTTCCATCCCCAGTTAACACACACACACACACACACACACACACACACACACACACACACACAGCTTCTTGTCTCAACCCTGCTAAGATCAGGAGCTGGGGTAGGTGGACTAGACCACTGCTACAATACTACATCTGTATTGTCACCTTCTGTTTGGTCACCTACACATTCTGTACCTAGAGAGTTCATTTGTGAGTTTGTATATTTTTAGAAAAGATCTTGAGTCAATGCTAGTGTTTAAGCCCATCTTGTATGGTCATTTATTTAAAATCAAGTGTCTGAAGCCAGGCGTGGTAACACATACTTGTAATCCCAGTACTTGGGAGGCTGAGACAGGAGGCTCCAGGTTTGCAGACAGCCTCTGCAATTTAGTGAGGCCCTGTTTCAAAATAAGAATAAAAAATCAGTCTGGGGGTGTAGTTCAGAGGTAGAATGCCACTGAGTTCAATCCCCAGCACCACAAAACAAATCAAAACAAAACAAAACAAAACAACAACAACAACAAAAAACCCCACAAATGTCAGGCCCAGTGGCAATTACCTGTAATCCCAACAAGTTGGAAGATTGAAGCAGAAGGCTAACAACTTCGAGGCCAGGCTGGGCAACCTAGCGAGACCCTGTCTCAAAATAAAAAGTGAAAATGACTGGGCCCCAGACTTGGAGGCTGAGACAGGGGGACCGCAGGTTCAGCGCCAGCCTCAGAAAATTAAGGAGCGCCTCAGTAATTTAGCAAGATCTTGTTTTAAAATCTCAAAGACATGTGCAGGGAGGGTCCTGGTGGGGAGGTATAAAGAGCTGCATGAATGTATTTTTCTGACACCCAATATCATGTAAAATTACAATGCACCGCCGGGCGTGGTGGCGCACGCTTGTAATCCCCGCGCTTGGGAGGCGGAGACAGGAGGATCGCGCAGGTTTGAAGCCAGTTGCGCTGGCGTAAGAGACCCTGTTTCAAAAATATAAAATAGGTCTGGGAGTGTAGCCCGGAGGTAGAAGGGCTTCCAGGAACCCCAGTGCCACCAAAAAAATAAAAAATAAATAAAAGCTCTCGGAGTGAAAGAAGCTGTGGATATGCTTGTTGCGGTCGGGTCCAGAGGCAGGAGGGCACTGCAGAGATTATTTCAATGCACCTCATCAATTTTATTATTATTATTATTGTTATTGTTGTTATTATTATTATTATTATTATTATTATTATTATTATTGGTGGTACTGGGGATGGAACCCAGGGGCATTCTACCTCTGAGCTATACCCCTAGTCCTATTTTTTATTCTTTATTTTGAAACAGAGTCTCACTAGGTTGCAGAGGGCCTCACTAAGTAGCTGAAAAACCGCGATCCTCCTGCCTCAGCCTCCCAAATGCTGGGATTACAAGCCTGCACCACCACGCCTGGCTCACCTCATCAATTTTAAACCTCTTCCTACACAGTTTGATGATAAATACTAGAAAGAGTAAGATTTTTCATCCACTCAAGAGGGACAGAAGCTGGCTGAGTGACTATAAGAGAGGTGGGGGTGGGACAGAGCTGGGTTGGAGACCTGACTCTTTTGCCTGCAGACTTATCCCGTGATCCCTGCCACAAGTGCCCTGGGCCTCCATGTCCCCATGTGTAAAATGAGTGATGGGACTGGGCGTAGTGCCCACGCTTGTAATCCCAGTACTTGGGAGGCTCACACAGGAGGATCGCAGGTTCGTGGCCAGCCTCAGCTACTTAGTGAGGCCCTCCACAACTTAGTGAGATCCTGGTTCAAAATTAAGACTAAGAGCTGGGCGTCATGGTGAACACTTATAATCCCAGTACTCGGGAGGCTAAGACAGGAGGATCGTGCAGGTTCAGAGCCAGCCTCATCTACTTAGTGAGGCTCTCAGCAACTTAGTGAGACCCTGTTTCCAAATAAAATAGAAAATAGGTCTGGGAATGTAGCCCGGAGGTAGAAAACCCCTGGATTCCACCCCTAGTACCACAAAAAACTTAAGAATAAAAAAGGGCTTGGGTTAGGTTATAGAGGTAGAATGCCCCTGGGTCCAACCCTCAGTCTGCCAAAAAAAAAAAAGAGTGATGGGTTGGTCCAGCTCCATTGTGCCATGATTTTCAGACCCAAGAGCAGCCTCCTCCTAGGAGTTCCCAGGCTCCAGCCAGTTCTGATCTTATGCCCAAAGGACAGAGTCTAGACCTTGCGCTTTCAGATCTGAAATTAAAATATCCCTCTGCACACATCTTCTCAGAGTGAGGCAGGCCCTCTAAAGCTTGGCAGGTCCCAATGCCAAACGGCTCAAAGCCATGGACGGGCTGGAACCTCCAGTCCCAGCAGCAGAGGGCCAGGCTCCAGCACTTGGTTTCCAGTGTGAGGGTGCAAACTGCCCTGGGGAGGAAAGACCAGCCCTGCTCTGGCGGACAGGCTCTTCTGAGGAGCGCAACTATTTACTCTCCGACCCCAAACTGAGTGGAACCAAAGAGATTAAAGCACCTCTTTTTCTTTCTAGAAGCTAGACAAAAGCACATTTCAGAGCCAGATAACACTGTCTCATCAGCCCTGGGGAAGACCTAATGTTCCCAGCCCTTTAAGGATCTGAAACACATTTCAGGGAGCAGGTGCTGTGATTAGGAGTTGGCGGCTCTTTTCCCAACCTGAGCGGCCACTACGAGAGCGTTGGGGATGGAAGCTGCCCACCTACCATGGCCCCCACTCACTTACCCTCACACTGCCTGCCCGGTCCTTGGTAGCCAGGCTTGCAGGAGCACTTATAGGAGGTGGGTGTGTTCTGACACAGGGCATCAGCATGGCAGTCATCTAGCCCTTGGGCACACTCATCCACATCTGCAAAAGAGCACAAACACCTGTTCTGGTGCCCAGGCCATGTGGGATCTGGCCTGGGCCCTCTCTGGCATCATCTCCCACCGGCCCACCACACTCTGCTCCCCACAACCCACACTGCTTGGGAGCCTGGGGTGAACCATGGCCAGGTCCCTGGTTCCAGATGCAGCCTGCTCCCTCTCACCAGAAACATCACCTTCACCGACTGGCCTTCCAGACTGGGTTCAGATCCACCTCCTGGAAGCCTGCCAGGACCCTCAGCACAGGGGAGGTGTCCGCCACCGTGTGCCCGTCTTTACCTCCTTCCCCAGCACATGTGTCATGTGGGTTTGTCACTGTTCATGTCCCTGTCTGTCTCTCCACTAGACCAGAGTGAGTTATGTCCCTGAGGCCAAGCCAGCACCGTGCCTGGTGCAGGAGGAGTCAGCAGTAAGGGGTCTGAAGGAGGGAAGAGCCCGGCTGGCACACAGCTCTGAGAGCCGAGCAGTTGTCTGTCAACCTTCAGAGCTGCCCTGGGCTCTGAGCAAAAACTATCCAGAGCCCGCGGGTGGTGCTAAGTGGGAATGGGTGCCCACTGCCGGCACCCAGCCTCTGCCCATCCTATCGTCCTGGAAAACGGCCTTAGCAAAAGGATTTCCTGGGTTTCCCGGCAGGCACTCCAGGACGTGAATGTAACTCAAAACGAGTTCTGAAGGCATGGCCCATCCAGTTAGGGCAGAACATCCGTAGTTCTTATCTCTGCCTGCGGGAACCTGGGCTGGCTGCTGTTTAAGGACATTTCCAGGTTTGCAAACAGCTGCCTTTCTGCAGACGGAAGTCCTGGGAACGGACCCTCGGGTCTCCTGGAGAATTTCCCAGCCCCAAAGGAAAGGGGGCAAAGCTGCCAGGGGCGCACGGAGGTACCCCGGGCCAGGTCCTCAGTTTCCCCATCTACACAAGGGGCGCCGAGCCCCACGCCCCCGTGCTCTCTTCCCAGTTCAGCCACCATCGATCACTGGGGGCCGGCGGTCTCGGGGGCCGGGCGGGAACTGTCACCGCCCGGAGTCCGAGGGAGGCGGCGGGGACTGGGGCCCGGCCTCCCGCTCGGCGGGCTGGGGTGGGGCCCGGGGGGACCCCGAGAGGACCCGGGAGCCTCCCGCCGCCTGCCCGGTGCCCGCGCCACACTCACCCTCGCGGCCCGGGCCGGGCGGGGCGGCGGCCGCCAGCAGCGGCGGCAGCAGCAGCAGCAGCAGCCGGGCGGCCCCGGGACGGCCGCGGCCCGCGACCCCCATGGCAGGCGCGGCGGCGGCGGAGCCGGGAGGCGTGTGCGGGCGCCCTGCCCGAAGCGCGGCCACCCCCGGCCCGGCCGGCCCGCCCCCCGCGCCCCGGCCTCATTTTCACACGGTCCTCGCGCGCGGAGCCCCTCCCCGGCCGGCCAGGGGGCGCGGCCGCGCTGTCAGCGGAGGGCGGGGGCGCCCCGTCCTGCAACTTGACCCCGCGCCGCCCAGGACCAGCAGCCCCTCGGGCCTGGACGCCCAGAAAGTGCCCGGCATAGCCCCCGGCGCCGAAGCCGTCTGGGGGCCATTTCCACGCGCTTCGGACCCCGTCTGGGTGGAAAGGGCGACCCCAGCACTGACTGCACACCCTGCTCCCCACCCCGCGCCCTGCGAAGGCACCGGCCCCCACCCCGACCCCCACCCCCGGGCCGCTGCGGGAGGGAGGAAGCGCTGGCTGTCACACAGCTCTAGATGTTCTTTTCACTGCAAACCAGCTGAATTTGTCTTCAGGGCAGAGAAAACCCTGCAGGGAAAAAGGGCCGAGAGGTCAAGGGTGGGCCAGGGACAGGTGGCATCTATGACCACCGGAACTCATAAACGTCAGCGAGCCAGCTGCAAATCAAAGCAGCGCCTGCCCCAGCTCTCTCTCTCCGAGCCAACAGTCCTTGGGAGGAGCACCTGCACCGGGCTCCCCCCTCCCCCGGCACAGAAGCCAAGCCCACCGACCTGGGGCCTTCACGAAGATGCAAGCCAACCCCATACTCTGGGATATGAGTTTTCTTCACTGAGCTTCTCTGTAAAATATTTATTCCATTCTCTCTTATGAACACACACACACACACACACACACACACACACACTCCTCTGACGATCAGAAATAATGTTATCCCCAAAACCACCTAAGTCATACACATAAACACACGTCTCCTTGGGGCCCATTCACCCGGAGCGTCCACCCTCTGCATTCTCAGCGCCTCTACCTGCAGCCGGCCCCCCAAACTGCCCAGCCACGCCTGTCTTTTTGGAGTATCGCTATTGCTGCAGCTTGATGGGGAGTCTGAGAAAATAGCTCTCCTGGGGGTGCTTTCATTTGACCCTCCCGTCCCCTGGGCAGGAGAGCAGGTTGCAACCCTTTCTCTGTCTTCTGCTGCTCCCTCTCGCCCCTTTTGTGTGTGAAGGCCAAAGAGACACTCAGCTATTTCTGGTCCTGCGGATGGTTTTTACACATTTGTAAATCTTCACTTAGTGAAACGTTCTCTCCGCCTTTGTCTTTGTGGCCTTAATGGTAGCCATAAATTACCGCCTCCTTTTCTGTTGGCTGCATCAGGCTTCATTGCTTTTGAAATGATCAAAGTTATTTCTTTTAAAATCCGACCAGAAACTGCCCATTGTGTGTCACAGAGCTCTTTAGCTCCAGTCAAAGCATATAAATACATAAAGCTGCCCATTAAACTCGAGGGAGCCTCCCGCAGCCCCCTTGTGCCTGGCGAAGAAAGAAGACAAGTGCTGTCCTTTCCCTTCACCGTTTCCCCAAGTTTATGTATCAGTAGGAATACAAATTAATAACAATAAGGCCCGGTGCTTTTTTACCTAAGAGGGAAACATTGACGTGTTTCCCAGAAAGTTCACCACTGGCGCAGGTCTCAAACCACATTCTGAGTCCTCTTTTATTCAACCAGACAACCGTACGAACGTGCTGTGCTTTCTGCTGGTCGGCACCCAGACTCCTGGGCAACTTTTCTGACACTGAGATTGAAGTCAATATGGTTTGCAACTGGGAATTTCCATAGGAGAAACTGTGTTCAGATGTCACTGCATCTGGCTCAGCAGCAGGAGGGACTTGGTTGGCTCTGCCCTAGCCTCTGTCTGCCCTCTATTGTCCAGCTGAGGTCCCCACCAGCCTCTCAGAGAGGCCACGGCACTGTCCCTGGGCTGAGGCTGATTTTTCCCTCTCCTCTCCCCCCAGGCCATGAACCCAGCCTGGGGCCGGGAGCACAGACAGCCCGCTCTCAACACGTGGGCTTCTGTTAAGTCCCAAGAAAGCCTGAAAGTATCCTTCGACGAGGCTGAACTTGGTGTTCTCTGGGCACTTTCATTGAGCATCCTGCCTGGCTCCCGAGCGGCCTCTGACTAATAACCGGGGCTGACTACTTCCTCCTGTGGGACTCTCCATCCCGGGGTTTCCATCGCAGCAGGCAGCCCCTGCCTTTCCTCCCGCCTCACCACCCCTTGCTGGGATCCTCTGTCTATAAACTGGATGGTCCACTCATCCCCTTGATACTAAATACACGTCCGCAGCCTGCAGCAGCCCCTTGGCTTGGGTCCCACGTATTCAACTGTCCACTGAATACAGCCAGGACTTTCCGTAGGTCCCTCTGATTCAACATGCTCATCTTCCTCAAGGCAGCCTTTTGCAAGTGTTCTCTTTTTAGGGAAGGGCACCCCCATTCTGCCAAAAGCAAGTACGAGGCCTGGCAGTCATCTTGGATTCCATTCTTTCCCTTCCTGCCACATCCAAATAATTATATTTTTTCTACTGTCTTATCAACCAAAACCATACTTGGTTTTTTTTTATTAAACCCAGGGGCATTCTACCATTTTATTTCTTATTTTGAAACAGGGTCTGACTAAGTTGCTAAGGGTCTTGCTAATGGCCAGGCGTGGTGGCACACGCTTGTAATCCCCGCGCTGAGGAGGCTGAGACAGGAGGATCACACAGGTTCGAAGCCAGCCTCAGCTACTTAGTGAGGCTCTCAGCAACTTAGTGAGACCCTGTTTCCAAATAAAATATAAAAAAGGTCAAAGGTCTGGGAGTATAGCCCAGAGGTAGAAAGCCTCTGGGTTCCACCCCCAGTACCACCAAAAAAAAAAAAAAAAACCCAAAAAACAAGGGTCTTGCTAAGTGGCTGAGGCTGGCCTCAAACCTGAGATCCTCCTATCTCAGCCTCTCAAGTACTACAGGTGTACAGACGTGCGCCACCTTGCCCAGACCAAACCATCCTCTTTCTTCTGTACCCGTTGCCTGAGCGCAGGGCTTCATCACCCCTCATCTGGTCTCCTCCTGTTATTCCCTATTGGTCCCCCTGCCCAGAATCTCATCTCCCTTGAGTCCATCTAACTCAGGGGCTGCTAGAGTAAAATGTAAATTTTATCACATCACGCCCCCATCTTCCTCAGGCCAAAGTCAAAACTCCCTTAGTACCACCACTCTGAAGAGCGTTGGGCGATGTCGACTGGAGCAGGACGTGCCTGCCCAGCGCTGGGTATATGCTCCAGCAAAGAGTGCATGTGTTCACCAGAAGACAGGTGCAGGAGAGATCGGAACAGCCCTATTTACACCAGCATGAAACTGGGAGCGACTCAAATGCCCATCAACTAGAGAATGAACAAACTGTGAGATATTATCCAGTGGAATACTCAGGACTGGTAAAATGAACAAATGCCACAACACAGAGGCATCGCAAGAAGATTCCAGATGGGAAAGGGTACCTACTGTCTAACTCTGCCCTCACGATGTTCAGAGCAGGCTGAGCTAATTAACAACGATCAGCGCCAGAATAGGAGGAGTTCCCTCTGGGGACGGATATTCTGGGAAGACGCATAAAAGAACCTTCTGGAATGCTGGAATGTTCTAGATCTTGATCCGCACGATGATGACATGGGTTTGTGAGACATATATAAAAATTTGTCGGAATTTTGTCTTTGAGGTTTAGTGGACTTTCTGTACCTTGACTGGATGTATGTTTTACCTCAGTGACTTGCAATGAGAACAGCCTAGCCAAGACCTCGAGGCTCTCACCCCATCCTCTTTCCAGACGTCTCCCCTCTATCCCTCAGCCGGCTACGCTCCAGCCCCTTCAGACCATGTCCTGTCAGCAGTTTGTCATCCCTCCCATATGTGTCTCCTTTTGCTCAGACTGCTCCCTTTACCTGAAAGACACCAAAAGAAGCGGATCTCCACAAATACTGAAAACAATGAAATCCAACAGCTTGAATAGTAAATAACATTACACCCAGCCGGGTGCTGAGACAGGAGGATCACAGTTTCCAGGCTGGGCGTGGTGGCGCACGCTTGTAATCTCAGTATTTGGGAGGCTGAGACAGGAGGATCGCAGGTTCACTGCCAGCCTCAGCTACTTAGTGAGGCCCTCTGCAACTCAGCAAGCTCCTGTTTCAAAATAAAGAATAAGAATAGGGTTGGAGGTGTAGCTTGGAGGTAGAATGCCCTAGGTTCAATCTCCAGTACTGCAAATAAATAAATAAATAAATAAATAAATAAATAAATAAATAAATCCATCCAGGTAGAGTGGCGCACGCTTGTAATCCCAGCTCTTGGGAGGCTGAGACAGGAGGATCGCACAGGTTCGAAGTCAGCCTCAGCCACTTAATGAGGCTCTCAGCAACTTAGTGAGACCCTGTTTCCAAATAAAATATAAAATAGGTCTGGGAGTATAGCCCGGACGTAGGAAGCCCCTGGGTTCCATCCCCCAGTACCACACACACACAAAAAGGAATAAAATAGTCCTGGGGGTATAGCTCACAGGTAGAATGCCCCTGGGTTCAATCCTCAGTATCACTAAAAAATAAAACATAAGAAATATAAATAAGGAAGCAAATAAGTACATAAATAAGTAAATGAATAAATAAGACTGAGGAGGCAGCTCAGAGGTAATATGCCCTGAGTTCAATCCTCAGTACCTTAATAAATAAATATACCCCAAGGAGCAAGATATTTACTGGACTGTCCCTCCAAAACCAGCGAGGCATGTATGAAGTTACTTGAGCCTTCAGGCTAGCAGGTGCTGAAAACTACTGCAGACAGGAGAAACCATCCGCTCTGCCACATTAACTTCTTCTCCACACACAGCACTGTGGCTCTAGAAAATGATGCCAATACTTTTCTGGCTTCTTACCCATCACCACCTGCTCCTTCCTCCTTCCTAACAGACATCCCTGCACCGGGTCAGCCCATCGTCCCCGGCAGGAAGCAGCCCAGCCCCACTCCAGGCTCTGGAGCTGACTGAAGGGTCTCTCATCCTCTTCCTCCTGGAATAGTCAGTCATGGTTCAGGATGGCACAGGTGGCTTGAGAGCCTAGAGTGGAAGGCTCTTCTTCCTTGTGTGTGACTGTGGGGAGCAAACACCTATGGCAGCCGTCTGGACCCCTGTCCCAGGGCACACCAAGAGAGACACTGAGAAGCCAGCCAGGAGACTCCCTCCCGCAGACCTCCAGTTATAGGCGTCACTACACTTTGTGTGTGTGTGTGTGTGTGTGTGTGTGTGTGTTTGGTGGTACTGGGGATGGAACCCAGGGGCTTCTACCTCTGGGCTACACTCTCAGACCTATTTTATATTTTTTATTTGGAAACAGGGTCTCTGCTGGCGAACCTGTGCAATCCTCCTGTCTCTCAGCCTCCCAAGTGTGGGGATTACAAGCGTGCGCCACCACGCTCAGGTTCCTTTTTTTTTTTTTTTTTTTGGTGGTACTGGGGATGGAACCCTTCTACCTCTGGGCTACACTCCCAGACCTATTTTATATTTTTATTTGGAAACAGGGTATCTTAAGCCAATGAGGCTGGCTTCGAACCTGCACGATCCTCCTGCCTCCGCCTCCCAAGCACAGGAATTACCAAGCATGTGCCACCACTCCCGGCTTCCTTATTGTTTTAATCGGTGTTTTATTTATCCTAATTATTGTCAAATACACACCATATAAAATTTATCATTTTAAGTTGGGCGTCGTGGTGTATGCCTGTACTCCTAGTACTTGGGAGTCTGAGACACAAAGTTCACAGGTTCAAGACGAGTGTCAGTAATTTAGCAAGACCTTTGGCATCCTAGCAAGACAGTGTCTCAAAAGCAAAAAAAAATTGAAAAAAGATGAGGTGTAGCTTACAGGTAGAATGCCCCTGGGTTCAATCCCCAGGAACACACACACACACACACACACTGACATTTAACCGTTGTTATGTGTGCAGATCAGCAGCATTAGGTATATTCACAGTGCTGTCAAGCATCACCATCTCCCATTGCCAGAACTTTTTTCATTTAATAAAATTGACACTCTGTGCCAGTCGTGGTGGTGCACACCTGTAATCCCGATACTTTGGAGGCTGAGACGGGAAGATGGCAGGTTCAAGGACAGCCTCAGCAAATAGTGAGACTCACCAACCTAGCAAGACCCTGCTTCCAAACTAGAAACAGAATTGGGCTGGGGTGTAGCTCAAAGGTAGAATGCCTTTGGATTCAATCCCCAGTACCACTCATATTAAAAAATTGATACTATGCCATTAAACAATAATTCTTCATTCCATTACCCCCCACACACCCTGGCATTCAACTTTCTATGAATTTAAGTATCTCACATAAGTGGGATCAGATAGTACTTGTGACTGGCTTCTTTCACTTGATTTAATGTCTTCAAGATTCATTCAGGTTAGCAGGGAATAGCGGGGCATGCCTATAATCCCAGCACTTGGGAGGCTGAGACAGGAGAATTGCAGATTCAATGACAGTCTCAGTAAGTAGTGAGACTCTCATCAACCTAATGAGACACTGTTTCCAAAAATAAAATGTCTCTGGGTTCATCTCCAGTGCCACCAAGAAAAAAAAAAAAATCCAGGTTGTAGCATGTGTCCAAACTTTTTTCCAAGCCGGGCATGGTGCTGCACGCTTGTAATCCCCGCACTTGGGAGGCAGAGACAGGAGGATTGCGCAGGTTCAAAGCCAGCCACGTGCACTGGCTTAGGAGACCCTGTTTCCAAATAAAAAACTGTAAAAATAGGTCTGGGAGTGTAGCCCAGAGGTAGAAAGGCTTCCAGTACCACCAAAAAAAAAAAAAAACAAAAACAAAAACTTTTTTCCTTTTTAAGAATAAATACTACCCCACTTTATGTATATACCACAGTTTGTTTATAAATTTATTTGCCAATGGACATTTGGATTAGCTTCTACTGTGGGTTATTGTGAATAATTCTACTATGAATATAAATATATGAATATCTCATGTTCATGCTTTCAATTTTGGGGGGTACGTGCCCAAAATTGAAATAGCTGGATCATCTGGCAATTGTGTTTATAACGGTTATGAGAGACATTTGATAAACATCTCGCTTATCTTAGCAACAGCACCATTTCATATTCTCACCAGCAATTCAGGAGCATTCTAGTTTCTCCAGCCTCTCACCAACACTTGTTACTTTCCTTTTAAAATCACAGCCATCCTAGTGGGTGTGAAGTAATAGTTCACTGTGGGGGGATTTTAATGCGATTTTCTGTTATTTACAGGTGAAATTTTTCCTACTCAGTTCCACACAAGCCCCCGTTAGGAAACTTCATGGCGTAGCAGCTGACCCTCTGAGTAAGCTGGAAGAATGCTCTTTGGGTGGAGTTTCATTCTCTCAGGGCCTGAAAGAATAAACAGTATTTTAGTCCCAGATTTGGTGCTCTTGGTGTAAAGCTAGGACTTCATTTATTTCTTCAATAGTTCTAAAACTACACTAATTCTGGACATGGTGGCACAAGTTTATAATCCCAGTACTTGGGAGGCTGAGAAAGGAGGATGACATGTTCCAAGACTGTCTCAGCAAGTAATGGGACTCTCAGCAACCTAGTAGATACTGTTTCAAAATAAAGATAAAGCCGGGCGTGGTGGTGGCGCACGCTTGTAATCCCCACGCTTGGGAGGCAGAGACAGGAGGATTGCGCAGGTTCGAAGCCAGCTGCGCGCGCTGGCTTAGGAGACCCTGTTTCAAAATTAAAAAAAAAAATGTAAAAATAGGTCTGGGAGTGTAGCCCGGAGGTAGAAGGGCTTCCAGGAACCCCAGTACCACCAAAAAATAAAAAAACAAAAAATAATAATAATAAAAATAAATAAATAAATAAAGATAAAAGAGGGCTGGAGATGTAGCTCAGAGGTAGAATGCCCCTGGATTCAATCCACAGTACCAAAAAAAGAAAGAAGAAAGAAAGAAAGAAAGAAAGTGCTCTTACATTCTCTTTTACTTACAAAAGGTCCAAACTCCTTTGGAGGCTAGGAATGCGGCTCAGTGATAGAGCGCTTGCCTAGCACAGATAAGGCCCTGGGATTGATCCCCAGAACTAAAAACAAACAAACAAACAACCCACCCAGTTAATGTTTACAATGATAACAGTATCCAGGCACAGGTGATGCATGCCTGTATTCCCAGTACCTGGGAGGCTGAGACAGGAATCTTCAATTTCAATCAACATAATCATAAGGGCTTCGCACATACTAGGAAAGTGCTCTACCACTAAGCTACATCCCTGCTCCCCTCCTTGTTTTTTTTGAAAATAGCAGTTTTAAACACCAGAGATGCCAGGCATGGTGGCACACGCTTGTAATCCCATCCCAGTACTTGGGAGGCTGAAACAGGAGGATCCAGGTTCACAGCCAGTCTCAGCTACTTAAATTGAGGGCCCTCCACAACTTACTGAGACCCTGTTTCAAAATAAAGAATAAAAAATCGGGCTGGGGGTATAGTCAGAGGTAGAATGCCACTGGGTTCAATCCTCAGTACTGCATAAACAAACAAACAAACACCAGAGATTCTAAGCTTTTCAAGGAATTCTGTGTGTGTGTGTGTGTGTGTGTGTGTGTGTGTGTGTTGCTGGGGATGGAACCCAAAGCTTTCTACCTCTGGGCTACACTCCCAGACCTATTTTATATTTTATTTGGAAACAGGGTCTAAGTTGCCGAGAGCCTCACTAATTAGCTGAGGCTGTCTTCAAACATGTGCAATCCTCCTGTCTCAGCCTCCCAAGGGGGGGGAGGATGGATTAAAAGTGTGCACCACCATACCCAGCTTCAAGGAATTCTAATATGCTTTATCACAATGTATTTGCTTTTTTTTTTTGTAATAATTTACTGACAAGGTTTACTGCCTGAGTGCCAGCAATTTCTGTCTCAGTGCTCAGGCCAGAGGAGACATCAGAAGATTGTGCAGACATCAGAACAGGGTCTGGAGACAGACAGGCCAGCTAGCTTCCTGCTGAGGCTCTCAACAGTGCCCCCTTGTGGAGACCCCTTTTCTTCTGTGGCCACAGCCGGTGCTGCGCTGGTGCAGCTGATGGCGTGGGCCCCGGGCCCGCCCAGCTCCTTGGGGCCGCGAGGTGCTGTGGATCCATCCCAAGGCAGGCACGTGTGCCCATGTGTTACTGCGCCGCCGTCCAGCGGACCTCCGCTCATCGTGAAGATGACATGACTAGGAACTTCAAGATGGCAACGATGGGGCATAACACCAAATGGGGACCACACCCTCAAAGCCAGCCACTGTCCTGAGCATGGCTGTCAAGAACCTTTATCATCTGTCTCGTTTTTTATTTGAAACTTCAGTGAGACCCCATCTCTCTTGCAGGTGTACCCCATTTTCAGCCCTCCTGAATTGCTCAGTCTCTGAAGCACCCCAACTCCAAGCCTTTGATCAGCCCCCCTTTTCTCTGGTACCGGGGATGGAACCCAGGGGCATTCTACCTTTGAACTACACTTCCAAGCGTTTTTATTCTTTCTTTTGAAACAGGGTCTCACTGAGTTGCAAAGGGCCTCACTAAGTAGTAGCTGAGGCTGTCTTCAAACCGCGATCCTCCTGTCTCAGCCTCCCAAATGCTGGGATTACAAGCGTGCGCTACCACAGAGGCTTTCTTTTTCTTTTTATTTATTTATTCATTTTTTTTGGTGATACTGGGGTTCCTGGAAACCCTTCTACCTCCGGGGTACACTCCCAGACACCTATTTTTTTGTATTTTTATTTGGAAACAGGGTCTCTTAAGCCAGGGAGGCTGGCTTCGAACCTGTGCGATCCTCCTGTCTCCGCCTCCTAAGAGTGGGGATTACAAGTGTGCGCCACCACGCCCGGCTCCAGAGGTTTTATTAACAGTGTATTTATAAATAATAACTTGAGGAAAATATGACAGTCAAAGAAGCAATCTCCTTTATGTATAAAGAGTCTCTGGAAGTCAATAAGTAACCCAATAGAAGCTATGCAACAGACATGAATAAGCAAGAGATATCAATGAATTTTTAGTATATGAAAATATTCTTCACTGATTTATAATGAATACAGCGCAAAGTAAAACACTGAGATAGAAATCAGTGTTCACCGACAAAAATCCAGTTTGAGAACACATTTTTATGGCAAGACTGAGACAACAGGTGTTTCAAAAACATTGTTGATGGGATTGTATATTGACATTAGTTCTAAAAAGAAATCTTAATATATACATTTTTCATCCAACAAGTCCACTTTTATTTCAAAGGACACATAATAATTATACATATCTATGGTATACATATAATTTTTCTTTTTTTTTTTTTTTTTTTTTTTGGCAGTACTGAGGATGGAACCCGGGGCACTGTCCCTCTGAGCTATACCCCAGCCCTATTTTTAGTCTGTCTTTCTTCTTTCCTCTCTTTCTTTCTTTCCTTCTTTCTTTCTTTCTCTTTCTTTTGCGGGTTTGGGGATGGAACCCAGGGGCATTTGACCGCCAAGCTACACCCCCTGCCCTATTTTTTATTCTTAATTTTGAAACAGGGTTTTACTAAATTGCAGAGGGCCTCACTAAGTAGCTGAGGCTGTCCGCGAACTGTAATCCTCTTGTCTCAGCCTCTGGAATGCTGGGATTACAAGTGTGCGCCACCATGCCCGGCTTAGTCTTTATTTTTTGAAACATCTCACTGAGTTGTGAAGGGCCTCTAAGTAGCTGAGTCTGTCCTTGAACTGTTCCTCCGTCTCTACCTCCTGAATGCCCGGATTACAAGAGTGCACCATTGCCTGCAGCCTGTGGGAAGATAATAGGCAATCACAATACATACACACATAGAGTCAGTTTGATTTTTATGATAAAAATCATCATGTAAGATTACTTTGATAACAGAAATGTCGTTATCCTTTTAAATTGGCTCATACAGTCAATAGGATAACAACTTAAGGTAGGACCTGTGACTCCCTGCAATGATCTGTTGACCTATTTAGCAATTTTATTGCAGATAATTGGCAATGCATATGATATTTCAATACAGGTCTATAATGTTGTAGTGGTCAGATTAGAGAAACTGACAAATCAACCACCTCACAAACATTTATCTCTTCTTTTGTGTGTTGGGACATTCAAAATCAACAATTCAGCTGGGCATGGTGGTGCATGCTTGTAATTCCAGTACCTAGGAGGCTTAGAGAGGAGGATCACAGGTTTGAGGACAGCCTCAGCAAGTTGTGAGACTCTCATCAACCCAGCAAGACCCTGTGTTAATATAAAAATAAAATTCAGTTGGGAGGCTAGCTTTCAGGTAGAATATCCCTGGGTTCGATCCCCAGTGCCCCCCCACACACACACCAATTTCACTTTGATAGTTTATTCTACACATGAACTCTCCCAGGCAAAATGATATGTGTACAAAGCTATCCATCACAGTGTTTGTAGTAGTAAAGGGTTAGAAACAACTAAAATGGCCATCAATAGGGAAGTAGAAATATAAATTATATGACATCCATAAAATGGGATATCACATAGGTGTGAAACTGTTCTAATACAGAAAGATCTCCAAGATACACCTTTGAGAGGGGTATGGTAGAGGAGGATCTCAGGTTCATGGCCAGAATGCCACAATTTAGTGAGACCCTGTTTGGAAAAAAGTGTGTGTGGGGGATAACTAAAATACCTTGGGTTTAATCCTCAGTATCACTAAATAAATAAATAAATCATTTTTACCTGGGCATGGTGATGAACACCTGTAATCCTAGTACCTGAGAGGTTGAGATAGGAGGATCACAAGTTTGAGGACAGCCTCAGCAAGTAGTGAAACTCTCATCAACCTAGTGAGACCCTGTTTCAAAATAAATAAAAATAAAATAAGTCTGGGGGTACAGCTCTGAAGTAGAATATTCCTGGTTCAATCCCCAGTACTATGAATAAACAAATATTTAAAGAGGGTGGGCTCTGGTGATGTAGTTCTATGATAGAGCGCCCCTAGGTTCAATCTTCAGTACCACAAAAAATAAAGTCCAGATCCCAGCCATTTTGGAGAATCATGGTATTTATCACAAGAAAATTTTCTTTTCTTTTCTTTTCTTTTCTCTTTTTTTTTTTTCTTTCCACAATGGGGATTGAACCCAGGGGGATTTTACCTCTGAGACACACCCCCGCAGCCCTAACTTTTTTCTTTATTTTGGAACAAGTTCTCACTAAGCTGCAGAAAGCCTCACTAAGTAACTGAGGCGAGCCTCACTAAGCAGCTGAGGCTGGCTGCGAGCCTGCGATCCTCCTGTCTCAGCCTCCCAAGTACTGGGATTACAAGCGTGTGTCACCACAGCCAGCTTCACAAGGGAATTTTCAGTGTGAGATTTTTTTCTAGTTCCTTCTCAGCCACAGAGTGTACAATTGACTTTCTACTGCTGCCTCGGAATTGTTGATATAATAGTGAATTATCCTCCTGGGCCAATTTAGGCTAAATTGGCAACAGATAGCATCTTTTAAATTCTTGTGGCAACATTGGTAACTATTGCCTGCAGCCTGTGGGAAGATAATAGGCAATCACAATACATACACACATAGAGTCAGTTTGATTTTTATGATAAAAATCATCAAATAAGATTACTTTGATAACAGAGATGTCGTTATTTAAATTGGCTCAACAGTCAATAGGATAACAACTTAAGATAGGACCTGTGACTCCCTGCAATGATCTGTTGACCCATTTTGCAATTTTATTGCAGATAATTGGCAATGCCTTTCCATTTATTAATAGATCAGCAAGAAGAGAGTCAGTTGTTTATTAATCTCCAAAATATTGTTCACACCAGTGTCCAAGGGAAAAAAAAAAGAAAGAAAACAGAGTTCATACATCCTTATGTCAAAAACTGGGCAGTGTATATGGTAGAAGTAGCAGGGACATTCCAATTGTGGAAAGAGATTTGTAGAAAAAGTAGCCCCTGCTTCCATCTTGCTGTGGCCACTTCCAAGGGGGAGGATGTCAAAGTTTCTACGATGGCGTTACCTTTCTAGTTGGGAAAAGAGATGTAAGGCCGGGCCTGCAGTCGGCCCTGAGTGTTCACTCTGGTTTGGTCACCTATCATCATGGAGATCTTGTGCAGGTCTCCTTAACCTGAGCCTCAGTTCCCCTACACAGAGGATGGTCACACCTGCCTTGCAGGGTCGCAGTGGCGAGCAGTGGCTGGTGGCTGAGAAGTTGTTTTTGAGGCAGAGTGCAGGCTCTGGCACCAGATTTCTGTCCCCCACCCATCCACAGAAGCCCAGCCCAGCCTGTGCCATAGAGCTTACTTGCTTCTGCATGTAGGGTTATTAATCCATACATACCCATGGCATGACTGTAATTGGGAAACCTTGAGTTTCAGGAGATAAGCTAGCTTCGTCCAGATCCCAGAAGGGCATCTCCTTGGTGCTAATGGGAAGAGCTCAATGCAAGAAACCAAAGTGGCTCTACAAATTGTAAACAGGCATATAAGAGAGAGTGTTTGAGCTGGGCATGGTGGCCCATACCTGTGAGCTCAGTGCTCAGGAGGCTGAGACAGGAGGAGAGCAGGTTTGAGTCCAGCCCCAGCAATTTGATGAGATCCTGTTATTTATTTATTTATTTATTTATTTATTTACTTTTTTTTTTTTTTTGGTGGTACTGGGGATGGAACCCTTCTACCTCCGGGCTACACTCCCAGACCTATTTTATATTTTATTTGAAAACAGGGTCTCCTAAGCTAGCGAGGCTGGCTTCGGACCTGCGTGGTCCTCCTGTCTCCGCCTCCCAAGCGTGGGGATTACAAGCGTGTGCCACCACACCCGGCTACTTATTTATTATTTATTACGGTAATGGGGATGGAACCCAGGGGCATTCTACCTCTGAGCTACACCCCCGGCCCTATTTTTTATTCTTTATTTTTGAAACAGGGTCTCCTGAGTTGCAAAGGGCTTCACTAAGTAGCTGAGGCTGTCTGCGAACCGCAATCCTCTTGTCTCAGCCTCCCAAATACTGGGATTACAAGCGTGTGCCACACACCCCACTGAGATCCTCTTTTAAAATAAAAAATAAAGCCAGGCAAGGAGGCTCAGGCTTGTACCACTAAATAAATAAATAAATAAATAAATAAATAAATAAAAATAAAATAGGGCTGGGGGTGTAGCTCAAAGGTAGAATATCCCTGGGTTCAATCTCCTATGCCACACACACACAAAAAAGTAGAGCTTGAAACTGGACTTTCAAGAAAGATTCCCAGAAGACACCAGAACAGGACCACTAGGGAAGCCGATACTTCTACAGCAGCCCGATGACAAACTGAGAAGTCACTAAGTGGCCATGAATTCAGGCAGGTCGTGAACTCATGTAGCCTTGGTCATATTAGTTGACCTCTTAAGAATCAAGAAACACTGGGCACAGAGGTGCACCTCTGTAATTCCAGTACAAGGCTGAGACAGGAGGAGACTGGTCTTACACCAGTCTCCTTAACTTAGCAAGTCTCTCCACAAGCTGGTGAAACCCTGCTTCCAAACGGAAAAGTAAAAAGGGCTGGAGGTGTAGCTCAGGGGCAGACTGCCCCAGGGTTCAGTCCCCAAAACAATAGATAAATGAATAAATAAATAAATAAATAAATAAATAAATAAAATTAAGATGAGGAGGCTGTCATTATAGCAACTGCTTCTCAGCACCTGTTAGTTGGTTAACAGACTCACCTCCAAACCTTTTTTATAAGCAACAAAAACAAGCAAAAACTAAAAGTGTTCAAAAAATAGCCCGTACCTCATAACTTCTACTTTTCAAATCTCACATTGAGCCAGGTGTATGCCTGTAATCCCAATACTTAGGAGGCTGAAACAGGAAGAGCACAGGTTCAAAGACAACCTCAGCAAGTATAGAGACCCTCAGCTACCTAGCAAGACTGTTTGAAAACATAAACCCTAATCTCTCACCCTGCACAAGAGACAACTCAAGATGGTTCAAAGACCTAGAAATTAAACCAGGAAGAAAAAAAAGAGCTTCTTCTGGGTATGGTGGCGCACGCTTGTAATCCCCGTGCTTGGGAGGCTGAGACAGGAGGATCGCACAGGTTCAAAGCCAGCCTCAGCTACTTAGTGAGGCTCTCAGCAACGCAGTGAGACCCTGTTTCCAAATAAAGTATAAAATGGGTCTGGGAATATAGCCTGGAGGTAGAAAAGCCTCTGGGCTCCACCCCCAGTATCACATACACAAAAAAGAGGTTAAAAACAACATCAGAGCCAGGTGTGGTGGTGCACACTTGTACTCCCAGCATTCGGGAGGCAGAGACTGGAATACAGCGGTTCATGGACAGCCTCAGCTACTTAGCAAAGACCTGCGCGACTCAGTGAGACCCTGTTTCAAAAAGTAAAAAGACGCCAGGCATGGTGGCATGGCACACTTGTAATCCCAGCATTCGGGAGGCTGAGACAGGAGGATTCAGGTTTGTGGCCAGCCTCAGCTACTTAGTGAGGCCCTTTACCACTCAGTGAGACCCTGTTTCAAAATAAAGAATAAAAAATAGGGCTAGGGTGTAGCTCGGAAGTAGAATTCCCCTGGGTTCCATCCTTAGTACCAAAAAAAGACAAAAGACTAAAAAATAGGACTGGGGTGTAGCTTGGAGGTAGCTTAACACTTAAAAAAAAAATCAAAAAATGAGCACCCAAACTAAATAAACTCTTTTCAAAAGAAAAAATATAATGGCCAACAAATAAATGAAAAAAAAAATATTCAACATCTTTAGCAATCAGGGAAATGCAAATTAAAACTACACTGAGATTCCATCTAACTCCAGTTAGAATGAATATCATCAAGAACACAAATAATAATAAATAAATGCTGGTGAGGATGCAGGGAAATAGGAACCCTACTACACTGCTGTGGGATTGCAAACTAGCACAGCCACGGTGGAGATCAGTGTGGAGGTTTCTCAGAAGACTGGGAATGGAACCACCATCTAACCCAGCAAAAGCGCTCCTGGGAATCTTCCCAAAGCAAATGAAATTATAATATTATAATTATACCTGCATATCCATGTTCATGGCAGCACAACTTACAATATCCAAATTATGGAACCAGCCTAGGTGTTTGTCTACAGATGAATGGATCACAACACTTTGGTATATACACACATGGAATCTTACTCAGCCAAGAAGAAGAAACTCACCCCATTTGCGGGAAAATGGATGGAACTCGAGAATATTCTACTAAATGAGTTTAGCCAGTCTCAAAAAACGAGCTGATGTTTTCTCTTATATGTGGCAGCTACTGGGATGTTCAGAAATAAGGGTAACCTTAGAGAGAGGAGCAGAGACTCCAGTGGAGTGACTGAGGGGGATTAGGGAAGGGGGGGGGAAGAAGTCACGAGGAATGCTACAGATGTGTATCGTTACCAATTCCAGTCTCAAAGGCATGACTGGGGAAGCTGCTGGAGGGGAGGGACCTGGTGGGAAGGGCTCCAAAAGTCCTGTGTATGTCTTCTGTCACTCTACGCCCCAAAATGATGAAAATTACAATGTACCAAAAGCTGGGGAGGAGGAGTAGCTCAGAAGTAGAATGCCCCTGGGTTTAATCCCCGTAACACACACACACACACACACACACACACACTCACACAAACACATATGCACGCACACACATGCACGCACATACACACACATGCACGCACGCACACACATGCACGCACATACACACACAAACACACATGCATGCACGCACACACATGGATATATTTCAGCAGCAGAAAGCAAGTCACATCCACAACTCTAGCTGAGCTTCAAGGAAGCCCAGAAATCTGTTTGGTTGGTTGGTTGGTTTAACCAGAGGGGGAATCTTTATTTCACAATTTTCAAGATACAGTATAAAATGAATTTGTACATGTCTCTATTAACAGGGTTTACATAATTATACATCACCAGCCTTTATACTACATTTTATTAAATACAAAATAAATTCACACAAAAAAATCCACTGTGGCATTCCTTCACAATGCTAGCTTTGGTCTTTTTAAACTTCTCCTAAATATTTATAGTGTTTACTGTGATCATATCAACACTGTGTGTTTTTTAAATGAAAGAGAAATAGTGTTAGCCTGTTTGTTAGTTAAAAACAGTACAAATGAGAGTTCCCTGAATGTACCCAAGAGATCCTGCTCATGTGTGCAAATAGTTGTTTTAAAATATAACTGAGCCAGGTACGGTGGTGCATGCTTGTAATCCCCACACTTGGGAGGCTGAGACAGGAGGATCGCGCAGGTTCGAAGCCAGCCTCAGCTGGCTTAAGAGACTCTGTTTCCAAATAAAATATAAAATAGGTCTGGAAGTGTAGCCTGAAGGTAGAAAGCCCCTGGGTTCCATCCCTAGTACCACCAAAAAGAGAAAAAAAAGATATAACTGATTATTTGGGTTATTTTTATATTCTCTCTCTCTCTCTCTCTCTCTCTCTCTCTCTCTCTCTCTCTCTCTCTCTCTCTCTCTTTCAGGCCTGGGAATGGAACCCAGGGGCATTCAACCTCCGAGCCACACCACCCCCTGCCCTATTTTTTATTCTTCTCTCTTTTTTTTTTTTTTTTTTTTTTGGTGGTACTGGGGATGGAACCCTTCTAACTCTGGGCTACACTCCCAAACCCATTTTATATATTTTTTAAATTTGGAAACAGGGTCTCTTAAGCCAGCAAGGCTGACTTCGTGCAATCCTCCTGTCTCTGCCTCCCAAGCGCAGGGATTACAAACGTGCGCCACCACGCCCAGCATTATTCTTTATTTTGAAACAGGGTCTCACTAAGTAGCTGAGGCTGTCTGCAAACCACAATCCTCCAGTCTCAGCCTCCCGAATGCTGGGATTACAAGCGTGTGCCACCACGCCTGACTTATATTTTCTTGGAATATCAAGTGGATGGAGAAATTTAGCCTCAACAAATACTACACATTTAAAAACAGGTAGTGGTAAGGGCTAATTGGGTGATGTGTGCATGTATGCCTCCAACATCTTGTACCCCATTGAGATGTATGACTGCAATGCACCAATAAAAAATTAAAAAAAATAAAAATAAAAACAGGTAGTGCCTCAGACACTGTGGTATTCAGAAATTCTACATTTTCACTCATTTGAACAATGAAGATGAAAACTTTGCATAAGACAGAGGGGTTTTCTTTTATTTCTGGCATACTTTTAGCCCAAATATTGTATAATATATGTATGAAATTATATTGAATAGTTACTTGATGTATATATGAAATAGAGTCACTTTCAAAACAAACACTAGGTATCATTGGAGCAAAAACAGCCCTGCTCTTCTTAGCAGATCAAGGGGTTATTTACCTGAAGCATCTTGTTTTTAAATGTGTATGTGAAATGTTAGTCCAAACCTCTGTACAGGAAGCTTTTGCAGATGTAGCTATACATTAGTATACATGCTACACACACGAAGAATTGTGGTTTTCTCTAGAGGCCTGCATGCAGGCTTCCAAAATGCTGGTTTAAAGGAGCAGAGAAGAGTAGGGAAAACAAACAAATATCCTGTATATGAAATAATTGGGTTTCCTGGAGACTCCTTAATCAAGCCAACCTTCAGATCATCACCAGATCACTTGTGGACATTTTGAAAGCCTCTCACTGAGATAGACAGAACAGTTCAGTGGTAAAACTCCCAGGAAGTCACCTTACATGCAGAACGGTCACAAACCCTCAAGAGTAGAGGATTCCTAAATTAATCTGATTTAACTGCTAACTAATGACTTACTGTTTCTGTGCCATCAACTATTAACCAAAAATAAGGCAAGAAAACAGAAAAAATTAAATACAAAGAAAAAACTCATAAAAATCACTAGTGCCACCTTTGTGAAACAAAATAGAAGTAAAATGGGTGGTCTTGAGATTCTGAAACTGTTGGCTACCCAACAACACAAATGCGCAAGAGAAGAGAGGCCGAGGGAGTCCTGCCGCCACTGATGGCTGGAAGGCAGACTGTGAAGGCGTCAGGACAGGTGGGCCGCCCTGGGGAAATGAGGCTCCACTCTGCCTGGTAAGTGTAAATCTAACATCAAAACTCCCAAATCCCAGCCAGGCGTGGTGGCCCACGCATAATTCCTGCGCCTGGGAGGCAGAGACAGGAGGATCATGCAGGTTTGAAGCCAGCCTTGCTGGCTTAAGAGACCCTGTTTCCAAATAAAATATAAAATAGGTCTGGGATTGTAGCCCGGAAGTAGAAGGGTTCCATCCCCAGTACCACCAAAAAAAAAAAAAAAAAAAAAAAAGCCTGGCGTGGTGGCGCACGCTTGTAATCCCCGCGCTTGGGAGGCTGAGACGAGGAGCGCACGGGTTCGAAGCCAGCCTCAGCTACTCAGTGAGGCTTCCAGCAACTTAGTGAGACCCTGTTTCCAAATAAAATATAAAAAAGTTCTGGGAGTATAGCCCGGAGGTAGAAAGCCTCTGGGTTCCACCCCCAGTACCACCAAAAAAAAAAAAAAACCTCCCAAATCCCGGGGTTAGTTTAATGTCACTGACATTAACTAGCCTTAGCTAATGTCACTTTATTCAAATGGATGCCACTTGATTAGGAAAGTACTGTGCATTATTTTGAAATGCTGGGTTTCGACTTGTCAGGTTCTGCAGTGCAGAGAGCCATACCAGAAGGGCTTGGAAGCCAGTGCTGAGTGTCAACCAAACACCCCACAGAACGTCCACGGCAACCTCAGCCAGTGTCTGTCTGTGCACATACAGCTCCAAGTACACTTGCGGCGGTGAGCTCCTTGTGCTCAATTTGAAGACGTAGTAGACATTTTTTGGTCGCCTTGCAAGCACATCCCTTCTTCCTAACAATTTATAGATTTTCATTTCTTCATTTCACACAGGTATCTCCTCTAAGCAACACATGTGCTTTGGAAAACTGGCCCCGATTCCAAGCTCCAGAAGTGGGCCCTAATCAGATAAATGAGCACATTCCGCCTTCCTGGCCACAGACACTGGTCCAAGGCGGTGTGTTAACAAAGCCAGGAGAGTCACGATAAATCAAAACTCATGCTTGGACTGCAGATGCAGGACCTTGCTCTCTTCTTGATGTGACTGAGGGAAGGAAGGGTCCTGCTTCCAACCTGCTCCCACAGTGGAAGCAGATCTGAGGCCAAAGGCAATGCAGAGGAGGGAGGGGGACCCGCGGAATCGCAGAGGACCAGACCCTCAGCCACCCACATCTGAACTCTAACACACCGAAAATGCGCTGGAAAGAAACCCATCAGTAGGTTCAACAGCACTGACGTGAACTGGAAAACAGGTCACAATGGAGAGGCAGACACATGGAGAGACTAAAAGACTGAAAACACAGACATAAACATAAAGGACATCAACAGCACAGAGATCTAACATCTATAGACGGAATACTAATGGAATGGATTCTAATGGAATTCTAGAAAAGGAGAAAAATGTGAAAAAGCAATATCTGAAGAGAAAAATGGAAGAAAAAATTTCAAAACAGACCAAAGACAAAGCCCCAGATTTTTCTTTTTTTTTTCTTTTTTCTTTTTTTTTTTTTTGCGGGTCTAGGGATGGAACCCAGGGGCATTCGACCTCCAAGCTATACCCTTTGCCCTATTTTTTTTATTCTTTATTTTGAAACAGGGTCTCACTGAGTTGCAGAGGGACTCCCTAAGTCGCTGAAGCTGTCCGCGAACCGTGATCCTCCGGTCTCAGCCTCTCAAATGTTGGGATTACAAATGTGCGCCACCACGCTCGGCTAAAGCCCCAGATTTAAGACACATTATGACACCCAAGCATAATAAATATCACATATAGAAAGAGCAGACGGGCAAGGTGGTACATGATTATAATCCCAGTACTTGGGAGGCTGATACAGGAGGATCACGGATTCACTGCCAGCCTTAGCTACTTAGTGAGGCCCACCACAACTTAGTGAGACCCTATTTCAAAATAAAGAATAAAAATAGGGCTGGGGGAGTAGCTTGGAGGTAAAATGCCCCTCCAGTACTGAAACAAAAAAGCATAGTAAATTGTGAAATACAAGAAGAAGGAAACAACCTTAAAAGGCATCAGAGAATAAAATCAAATTACCTCGAGGAACAACAATAAAGCTACCAGATAATTTCTCAATGGAAAAAGAAGCTAGAGGCAATGGCATATCTAATAGCTCTAAAAGAAAGTAAATAGTATGTACATGGCACATGCCTATAGTCTCAGTACTTGGGGGGCTGAAATAGGAAGATCACAGGTTCAAGGTCAGCCTTAGCAACTTAGACCCTGTTTCAAAATGTCAAAATAAAAAGGGCTGGGGATGTAGCTGGGCAGTAGAATGCCCCTGGGTTCAATTCCCAATTAAAAAAAAAAAAAAAAAAAAGAACATGAGCCTGCATCTAGGCAGTAATGAAGGACACCAGAAACAGCTGTCTTGGGCCATTTTTTTAAATCACTAATGACACGATACTACAGACTGGGTTTTTTTTTAAAAAAAAAAAGGCTTATTTTTGGCTCATGGTTCTAATCTAAAGTGCATCTGATGATGGCTTCAGGCTGTTAGAATCCCAAAGCAGCATAGGACATCTCAGGGTAAGAAATAGGGAGTGACCTATCAAGCTGGCTTTTACAGTAAAACTTCCTCTCAATCCATTAGCATATTAATCCAGAAATCCATTAATGTATTCATGAGAGTAGAGCCCTAATAATTTTTTATTTGTTTTTTGGTACTGGGGATTAAACGAAGGGCCTCTACCTCCAAGTCACACAGCTTTTTTTTTTTTTTTTTTGAAATGGGGCCTTGCTAGGTTGCTGAGAGGCTCACTAAATTGCCAAGGCTGGCCTGAAACCTGCAATCCTCTCATTTCAGTTTCCCAAGTACTAGGATTATAGAGATGTGTGCTTCAACAACTGGTGCTTTGTTTTGCTTTTGGTTTTTATTTTTATTTTTTGTGGTACTGGGGACTGAATCCAGGGGCATGGGGGTATTAACTCTCTCATCTATACCCCAGCCTTATTTATTTTTTTGGTGGTACTGGGGGTGGAACCCAGAGGCCTTCTACCTCTGGGCTATACTCCCAGACCTATTTTATATTTTTATTTGGAAACAGGGTCTCACTAAGTTGCTGAGAGCCTAAGTAGCTGAGGCTGGCTTCGAACCTGTACCATCCTCCTATCTCAGCCTCCCAAGCGCGGGGATTACAAGCGTGCGCCACCACGCCCGGCTACCCCGGCCTTATTTTATTTCTATTTTGAAACAGAGTTTCCCTAGGCTGATGAGAATCTCACTATTTGCTGAGGCTTTCCTCAAACCCAAGATCCTCCTGTCTCAGCCTCCTACCATTCCAGGCTTATTTTTTTATTTAAAATTATTTTTGCTTCTCATTTTTTCTCATCAGTTATGGTGTCTCTACAAAGAAGGCTACACGGTCCTGAGAAATGGCAAATAATGAAATGGAAGAACACTCAGACTATCATGTAAAGTGGAAGAAACAAACTACAAAGTGCTGTGCACATTAAGTCCCACCTTATTGTTTGTTTTTGTGGTGCCGGGGTGAAAGCCAGGGCCTCACTCGGGTTAAGTGAGTGCTTTACCAATGAGCTGCACCACCAGTCCTAAATTCCACTTTAGACACTGAAGTGTGTGTGTGGAGAAGTCTGAATGATAGACCCCCAAATGATAAACTCCAGATGACTGGAGTTTCTCTATGGTGGGCATGGGGGGATTTTGACTTTCTTCCATTTGTGTATGCCTGTAGCTCATTTATCTGCCATCCCTGAAAGTCCTCAAATCTTCCAGCCTCAAAGGATCAGCCTTTCTCTAACATTTAAATAAAAGCAGCTGGGTCTTCATCCCATACGGTGTGCAAATACCAGTGTCTCTCCAACACTGCAGGTGAGCGCTGTGTTCACTCCCGTTTCCTCTTCCTGCTGTTCTCCATTTCCCTGGCATCTGCCTCTCTGCAGTGGTTCCTGTCTTTCTTTCCCTAATTAACCCCAATACAGAACTTTCTCTCTTCAATTTCCCCTAACGAATATCTTAAACGGGGGGGCCACTGAGTGGGCCAGCTCTCACAGGGTGCACCCACAATAGACAGCTTAAAATCCAAAGCCCGTGTGGTGGCGCATGCCTGTAATCCCAGTACCTGGGAGTCTGAGACAGGAGGGTATCAGGTTCAAGGACAGCCTCAGCAAGTAGTGAGACTCTCAGCAACCTAGTGGGACCTTCTTTCAAAATCAAAATAAAATATGGCTGGGGTGTAATGTGGAGATAAAAGCCTGAGGCTGGGCCGGGCGTGGTGGCGCACACTTGTAATCACTGGGTTTGGGAGGCAGAGACAGTAGAATTGCGCTGGTTCAGAGCCAGCCTCGCTGGCTTAAGAGGCCCTGTTTCCAAATAAAAAAATATAAAAAAATAGGTCTGGGAGTGTAGCCCGGAGGTAGAAGGGCTTCCAGGAACCCCAGTACCACCAAAAAAAAAAAAAAAAAAAGCCTGAGGCTGGGCGTGATGGTGCTCACTTGTAATCCCAGCACTGGGGAGGCTGAGGAAGGAGGATTGTGGTTCGTGGACAGCCTCAGTTACTTAGTGAAGCCCTCTGCAACTCAGTGAGACCCTGTTTCAAAATAAAGAATAAAAAACAGGGCTGGGGATATACCTCAGAGGTATGGCTGCTTACCAAGGATGAAGCAGGAGATCAGGAACCAAGAGCTGAAGCCTGGATGCCGAGCCCAGAGTGTGGTCTGGGAATGCCTTGGCCCAACGGCATGGTCAGGGGCAGCCTCAGAATCTGGCCAAGAAACCCAAATAATCAAAAACCAGGTTCTCAGGAATTAATCCTGCAGTTCTGAGGTTACTGCAACTGTCCAGCCTATGCAGCTCGAATTAAAGGTCAGACTCTATAATAAACCATTTGGAAGTTGAGATCATTGCGATCCCAGCCTGAGGGCCAGGGGAGAAGTCAGAATCTGATCCACCCGGAAGGACACTGCAGGTTTTATTTCCAGGGTCAGCAAAAGGCAGGAAGGAACCTTGAGTTCTGAAGCTCCTCATAAACGTGCCAGCTCTTCCCCACCCCTCCTAATAGCATGAGAAAAGGAAGTTCAAACAGCTCAAGGACACGTGTACCCACAGGTGGTAGGACTATGCTATGGACATTACACCACCGCACATATTTAGCTTGGCTAAAAGTACGATTCTGTGAACTGAAGTGTAGATTGTGTACCCCTGCACAGCTTTGAGAGGGCCCTACAGTAGCAAAGAGCAAACAGCCTGGCCTGGGCTCATCTGAGCCAGCAGACCCGAAGGTGCTGGAAGTGTTGCGATGGGTAAAGAACCAGTGAAAGAGTCACAAAGCAGGCCTCTGGGGTTCTGGAGCAAAGCCATGAGGCAGAGAACGACACACATTTTGAGAAATAGCTCCTGGCCCATGACTAGGCCCTTGTTTAGATGAAATGCTTGATCATCATGTGATAATGTGTCCAGAATTATCCATTATGCACTGCGATCTGTCAGACCTACCAAGATGGAAATAATGACACAGCCTAGTTTATTGATGGGTCAGCTTGGTTTTCTGGTGGAAGCCAAACATGGACAGTGACTGGATGACAGCCACATTCAGGGCTGTCTTGAAAGACAGTGACACAGGGAAATCTTCCCAATAAGCAGAGCTGCTGGTGGTGCACCTGCTCACAGAAGAAGAATGATACACAGGAGACTACGCACATCCTTGGGCAGTAGCCACTGATCTACTTGGCAGATAGGGCCTGCAAGGAAGAGGTCTAAAGATGCAAGGAGATCTAGACAGAGGCAAGTGTGTGGGCACTCAAGAGCAGGCACAGGGTGGGAAGATGATTTGCCTCAGACATTAACACCTCTAGAAACATCCAGGACAGAAGAGAACTAAACTACTGAGTAGATTAAATGGCTCAGCCGCTCACCGCCAACCCTTCTGGGACTGGCACAATAGGCACACGTGTGAATTGATCCCAGTGGCAGCGATGGAGGCCAACAGCACGGACTCCCACATACAAAAGCCAGCCCAGCCACAGTGACCTCTGAAGGTCTAGTCTTCCAGGAAAAGAAACCAACAATGGGTGTATCTGCCTCTTGAAAAGCCCACGCTGACAGAAACAGTATGTGACCTGTCAAAGAAAGAAGACAACTTAAACAAACAAAAAAAAAGGCATGGAGATAGCATACCAAAAAAATATTTGACTGTTTCCCATGATCCTAATTGGTGGAGGAAGTATTAATATTGTTATTCTGAGATTGCTATGTTTACAATGTGGGATAAAGCTGTTACTTAGAGGAAATTCTGATTCTACTAATCTGCCCTAGAAAACCATGTACTCATTATGGAAAAAATAAACAAAGACACAATATATAAAAAGTTGAATAAAAACACTACAATAAGTACTCACTTCGGCAGCACATATACTAAAATTGGACTGATACTGAGATCATGCAAAAGGATGACGTGGAAATTCATGAAGCATTCCAAATTAAAAAAGCACTACAATCCTGAATTCGAATTGAAAATCACTATACAATCATATGGTTTAAAAGTTCCTTGAAGATGGCATAGGTCCAACACTGCAACACATAGGCACAGATAAACCTTTCTCAACAAGACCCCAAAGGCACAACAAATTAAAAGGTGAATCAATACGTGGGATTTCATGAAACTGAAGAGCTTCTGTTCAGCAAAGGAAACTGTCAAGAACCTCAATCGAGAGCCAACAGAATGGGAGAAGATTTTTGCCACCTACACCTCCGATAGAGGACTAATATCTAGAATATACAGAGAACTCAAGAAACTCAACACTAAGAAAACAAAGCATCCAATAACAAAATGGGCAAGTGAACTAAATAGACACTTCATGAAAGAAGACATTCAAATGGCCAATAAATGCATGAAAAAAGGCTCAACATCACTGGCAATCAGAGAGATGCAAATCAAAACTACCCCGAGATTTCACCTAATTCCAACTAGAACGGCCATCATTCAAAACACAAACAACAACAGATGCTGGCAAGGATGTGGAGAAGTGGGAACTCTAAAACATTGTTGGTGGGATTGCAAATTAGTGCAACCACTTTGGAAAACAGTATGGAGAATCCTCAGAAGAATGGGAACAAATCTACATTTTGATCCAGCAATATCACTTCTGGGCATCTACCCAAAAGAAAGGAAACCAAACTACCAAACTAATGCATGTGTATCTATGTTCATAGCTGCACAATTCACCATAGCCAAACTATGGAACCAGCCAAGATGTCCATCAACAGATGAATGGATTACAAAACTGTGGGATATGTACACAGTGGAATTTTACTCATCCATTTAAAAAAACTCAGTTACATCATTTTAAGGGAAATCGATGGATCTGGAGGACATTATGCTAAGTGAGATTAGTCAGTCACAAAAAATAAGAAATCAGATGCTTTCCCCAATATGTGAAAACTAAGGAGAAATGGGTCATAGGGGGAACTCTAGATGAAAAAGGAAATCCTATAGAGGAGCAAACAAGACAACCTAAAGGAGGAGAAAGGAGGGGGGGGGAAGGAAATTCTCTAAAACACACAATGTACTTAAACATATCGAAGTCAACCACTAAGCCAAGCAAGGGAAGGAGGGACGGGGATGGAATGGGGTGGGAATTGGGTAGGGGTTAAATCGGTGATGTGTATATGTATGTACACACACGTTTTTTACCCCAATATGATGTGTGAATATAATAAAAAAAATACTCAAAACTGTAAAAAAAAATCATACGGTTTATATATATGTACATATATATACATACACACACCACACACATTTACATATGTATTTAATATATATTTTCTAGATTTTAATATTATACATATTTATATCTGTTCTAAATATTTGTATAACTGTATACAAATGTTTTGTTTATTTATTTATTTGCAGTACAGGGAATTGAACCCAGGGGCATTCTACTTCCAAGCTACACCCCCAGCCCTATTTTTTATTTTTTTTATTTTTTATTTTTTGGTGGTACTGGGGTTCCTGGAAGCCCTTCTACCTCTGGGCTATACTCCCACGGGCTACACTCCCAGACCTATTTTTTAACTTTTTTATATGGAAACAGGGTCTCTTAAGCCTGCGAGGCTGGCTCCGAACCAGCGCGATCCTCCTGTCTCCGCCTCCCAAGCGCGGGGATTACAAGCCTGTGCCACCACGCCCGGCTTATTCTTTATTTTGAAAGAGGGTCTAAGTTGCAGAGGGCCTCACAAGTAGCTGAGGCTGGCCACGAACCTGCGGTCCTCCTGTCTCAGCCTCCCAAATACTGGGATTACAAGGGTGAGCCACCACACCAGGCTCAAATGTACTATTTAAAAATAACGCAAGCTCAGCCCAGCATGGTGGTACTTGGGAGGCTGAGACAAGAGGACTGCAAGTTTGAGGTCAGCAGCAACAATTTAGCAAGACCCTGTTTCAAAATAAAATATAAGGCAGGCATGGTGGTGCACTCTTGTAATTCCAGTCCTTGGGAGGCTGTGATAGGAGAATCAAAGGTTCACAACCAGCCTAACCAATTTAAGTGAGGCCCTTTATAACTTAGACTCTGATTCTAAACAAAAAATAAAATAATGTGGGGTATAGCTCAGGGATAGAATACCCCTGGGTTCAATCCTCAGTAACACACGCACACACAAGCATAAAATAGGGCTAGGGATGTAGTCTGCTAGTAGAATGCCCCTAGGTTCAATCCCTAGTACCAAGATAAGCTGGGCATGGCAGCACATGCCTGTAACCTCAGTACTTGGGAAGCTCAGACAGAAAGATTCCAGGTTTTGGGACAACACAGCAACATAGTGAGACTCTCAGCAACTTAAAAAGATCCTGTTTCAAAACAAAAAATAGCTGTGCATAGTAGCGCATGCCTGTAATCCCAGTACTTGGGAAGCTGAGACAGAAAAATGACACGTTTGAGGACAGCCTCAAGCAAGTAGCGAGACTCTTATCAAACTGGCGACTGGGAGTGTAGATGAGGGTTAGAGTAGAATGCCTCTGGGTTCAATCTGCATACCAAAATTAAATAAATAAATAAAATAAGTAGGGCTGGGGTACAGCTCAGAGGTAGAACGCCCCCCTCTCCAAAATCCAAGTTCTGTATACTGAACACACCTTGGCACGCTGACCTGCTTCAGTAGGAGTGAGTATCCTTGCTGCCTGACTATGGTCTTAAATATCATTTCCTCTTTAAGGAAACTAGGGCTTTTTGAAGAAATAACTGATTCCAAGTTGAGAACAGAAAATGCATAAGATGTACCTAGAAAATCTTGAAATACAAAAAGGCAAAGAAGATCTCAAAGACCACCAGGGTCAAGTCATAACAACTAAGGAGCCGACGGTCAAAGATGAGGCAATAAAGATAATAACTGCAATGGAGTAAAACACATTAAATACACTTAAACCCATGAGTTCATAGTACTTATTTACTTTTGGTAATGAGGATTGAACCCAGGGGCATTCTACCTCTGAGCTATAACCCTAGCTCATTTTAAAATAGGGTCTAAGTTGTCGAGGGCCCCACCATGACACTGAGGCTGGCCTCAAACCTGTGATTCTTCTGTCTCAGCCTCCCAAGTAGTGGGATTGATTATAAGTGTGTACCACTGCACCCTGCTAAGCATAGTTGTTATTTGTGCTATTGGGGATTAAACCCAGAAGCATTCAATCTCCATGCTATACCCCCAGCCCTATTTTTTATTCTTTATTTTGAGACAGGGTCTCACTAAATTATGGTCTCATTAAGTAGTTAAGGCTGGCTGTAAACCCCTGAACCTCTCTAGGCCTCCCAAGTACTGAGATTACAAGCATGTACCACCATGACCGGCTTTTTTTTTTTTTAATAGTCACCTTCTGAGAATGACAAGAAACCACTTTATTCTCTGAAAAGTTGGGTAAATAGTCATGTACAGTAGTACATACCTGTAATCTCAGTCCTGGGGGCTGAGACAGGAGGAATACAGGTTTGAAGGCCAGCCTCAGCAATTTAGCAAGACTGTTTCAAGCCAGGCGTGGTGGTACATGTTTATAATTTCAGCATTCAGGAGGCTGGGACTGAAGAATCACAGTTAGCGGACAGCCTCAGCTACTTAGTGAATACCTCTGTAACTTAGTGAGATCCTGTTTCAAAATAAAGGATAAAAAGCCAGGCGTGGTGGCGCACGCTTATAATCCCCGCGCTTGGGAGGCGGAGACAGGAGGATCGCGCAGGTTTGAAGCCAGCCGCGCGCGCTGGCTTAGGAGACCCTGTTTTCAAACAAAAAGTATAAAAATAGGTCTGGGAGTGTAGCCTGGAGGTAGAAGGGCTTCCAGGAACCCCAGTACCACACACACACACAAAAAAAGATAAAAAACAGGGCAGGCGGTGTAGCTCGGAGGTCAAATGCCCCTGGGTTTGATCCCCAGACCCACCAAAAAAAAAAAAAAAAAGGCCGAGCATGTGGCTCAGAGGTAGAATACCCCTGGGTTCAATCCCCAGTACTAAACAAAGGAAGAAAAGCAGGGAGGTTGGGTGGAATAAATAAAAAGAAAGAATTAAGAATTTATTTGCCTTTGCTACACAGACTCTACTGGGAAATCAAATGGTAAGTGAAGGGAAGTGTCTCTATAAAACCATTCCAGCTAATAAATGAAAACAAAATGATAGAATATTCCCATATGGCAACCTGCAGTGAATTACGCTGGGTGAAGACACTGAACATCAATGGCTGCTAACATAAAAAAATAAAAAACGGAGACCAGATATGATGAGCCTCCTGGTAACTGAACACACCCTCTAGGGCCCTCATGGGACCAAACTGGGACAGATTCACTTTCTGGATTCAGCTGCTGACTTGAAAGTAATTCAGAGGATACAGGAGCACACTGAGCTGTACCAGCTGCATGAAATTAACAAAACCCAGGCTTTAGGAAAGTAACACATCAAACGGCCTAGGCGCTTCAACAAACTGAGAAAAAGGAAGGTGTGGCGGGGACACTTTGCATTAAGTAAGAATTAAAAATGTTTAAAAACAGTAAGATTATTGTGTACAGGGATACACACTTAAAACAATAAAGAAACCCAAGAAAATTATTACTATTAAAGACATTGGAAGGATGGAGGCAGCTGGGGCTGGGATGGGAAGCAGGGAACATGGAGGACTGGGGAGGCAGCAAAGTTCTGTTACATTTATTTGGTACGAGCATTCTCTGAACTGTACCCCAGCACTTTTCATTTTTTATTAATTTGGAACAGGTTCTTGCTAAATTGTAGAGTCTGGCCTTGAATCTGTAATCCTCCTGTTTTATCCTTTCAATTATTGGGATTACAGGCCTGTGCCGAAACACTCAGTGGCAAAGTTCTATTCTTTTTGTGTGGTACTAAAGATTGAACCCAGGGGCATTCTACCTCTGAGCTATACTCCCAGCTTGCTTCCTTTCTTTCTTCATCTATCTATCTATCTATCTATCTATCATTTATTTACTTATTTTTGCAGTACTGGGGATTGATCCCAGGGGGTATTCTACCTCTGAGTTACACTCTCAGTCCTATTTTTTTATTCTTTTTTTTTTTTTTTTTTTTTTTGGTGGTACTGGGGTTCCTGGAAGTCCTTCTACCACTGGGCTACACTCCCAGACCTATTTTTTATATTTTTTTGAGGCAGGGTCTCTTTAACCAGCACGGCTGGCTTCGAACTTGTGCGATCCTCCTGTCTCCGTCTCCCAAATGCAGGGATTACAAGCATGCGCCACCATGCCCGGCTTATTCTTACTTTTGAAACAGAGTCTCGCTAAAGTTGCAGAGGGCCTCACTAAGTAGCTGAGGCTGACCGCAAACCTGTGATCCTCCTATCTCAGCCTCCCAAGTATTGGGATTACAAACGTGTGCCATCACACCCAGCCTTATTTCTTGTTTTTCAAAACAGGGTCTTACTACATTGCTGAGGCGATTCTTGTGCCTGCTATCCTCCTATCTCAGTCTCCCAAGTACTGAGACTATAGGCATGCACCCTCATATCTAAAGTCTATTCTTGATCTGGGTGACTATAAGAGAGCTCACTTTGTAATCATTCACTGAATTTGTTTGCTTGCTTACCAATTCTTCTGACATCTCAGCATCTAGGAAGCACAGAATTAGAGTAGGTGCAGAAGCCTAGGGAGGCAGGGCTGCTTGCTGAGTAAATACACTTGATTTACCCAGAGCTACTGGAGAGGACTGGCTAGGCCCACACCAGGGATACAGCTGATTTAGATGTCCTTCAAATACTGTGCTACTAAATGTGTCTGTTCTCACATCACGTATCATTCCAGAAAGGATTTACAGCATATTACAAACACAATAGAAAGACAGACATGCACAGCAGAAATAGCTATTAGAATTAGAGAAAAATAGATGGTCCCAGGAAAGCCCAAATTTATAAGACACGTTCACACCCACCTCTCAGCAACATCTACTGGAAAGGGTAAAGCTCCTCCCTTGCTTCGGCTGACCCAGCCCCCAACACCTCACTGAAGCACAGAACTGCATGCTGGGTGCTGTGTATCCATCACACATACCCATGTCCCACTGATTATCTGTACAAGTTACACTCTTTGTCAACTGTGGGGAGGGTCACTTAACAAATAATTACTGTGGCCGGGCATGGTAGTGCACGCTTGTAATCCCAGCATTCGAGAGGCTGAGATCAGAGGATTGCGGTTCACAGACAGCCTCAGCTACTTAGTGAGACCCTTCACAACTCAGTGAGATCCTGTTTGAAAAATAAAAAGAGCCAGGCGTGGTGGCGCACGCTTGTAATCCCCGCGCTTGGGAGGTGGAGACAGGAGGATCGCGCAGGTTCGAAGCCATTTGCGCTGGCTTAGGAGACCGTTTCAAAATATAAAATAGGTCTGGGAGTGTAGCCCAGAGGTAGAAGGGCTTCCAGGAACCCCAGTACCACAAAATAAATAAATAAATAAATAAAAAGAAAAAATAAAAAGCCGGGCGTGGTGGCGCATGCTTGTAATCCCCGTGCTTGGGAGGCAGAGACAGGAGGATCGGGCAGGTTCGAAGCCAGCCACGCTGGCTTGAGAGACTGTTTCCAAATAAAAAAAGTATAAAAATGGGTCTGGGAGTATAGCCCGGAGGTAGAAGGGTTTCTAGGAACCCTAGTACCACCAAAAAATAAATTAATTTAAAAAATAAAAAGATTCAAATGTAGGACTGGGGGTGTAGCTTGGAGATATAATGCCCCTGGGTTCTACTCCCAATACTGCAAAAAAGTAAAATAAAAATACTGTGATGTGTGTTGGTATTAGGAAGGAAAATACCAGAATAAGGGAATAAAAGGAGACTGGTTGGGGTAGGGGTGTAGCTCAGTGGTGGAGTACTTATTTAACATACACAAGGCCCTGGAATCAATGCAGGGCACCTGCCGGGCATGGTGGCACACTTGTAATCCCAGGGCTTGGGAGGCTTAGACAGGAGAACCTCCCAAGTTTGAAGCCAGTCTCAGCTACTTAGTGAGGCTCTCAGCAACTTAGTGAGACCCTGTTTCCAAATAAAGTATAAAATAGGTCTTAGAGTATAGCCCGGACATAGAAAAGCCCCTGGATTCCACCCCCAGTACACACACACACACACACACACACACACACACACACACACACACACACACCAATACAGGGCACCTTAAAAAAAAAGTGACTAATGGGATCACTTGGTCTTTTTTTTTTTTTTTCCCAGTACTAGAGATGGAACCCAGGGGCATTCTACCTCCCAGCCCTATTTTTTATTCTGGATTTGGAAACAGGGTCTCACTAAGTCGCAAAGGCCTCACTAAGTAGCTGAGGTTGGCTGAAAACCCACGATCCTCCTCTCTAAGCCTCCCAAGTATTGGGATTACAAGCATGCGCCACCTTGCTCTGCTCTGAGCCTCAATTTCTTTACCTACAAACTTGGGATCATCTATACTTGTTTTATAGAATTGTAAGAAAAGAGAGAAGTGTGTTTTAAAACTCCTGGCTTAAGGTAAGCCCAGGCCTAGGCCCACAACATACACACATACAGCTGAGTTCCTCACTGCCCTCCCTGTCCAGCTAGGAATCCTCTCCTGCTCCAGAGACAAGCCCAACCACCCTTTCTTTCCTCTCCAAAGAACAGAAGACTCTGTAGCTGGCTTGCGCCCCCTGCCTGCAGGACATCACATTGCAGCTCTCCTTCAGCCTCCCTTTTCTCATCTCTTTCAAAAGCCTTCACTGGGCACTTACCACCTGCCAGACATTGGGATGGAAATGGACAAGAGGTCCTCTCTGTCCTGTATGAGCTCAGAGTCTAGGGGGTGGACCCCACATGAATCAGGTAATGACACCCCAAAGAAGAGGTGCTAGCATTTAAGAAACAAGACTATACAATGAAATGACTTACTGCCCATCCACAGGGGCTGCGAATAATTCATTGTAGGGAACTCCTGCTACCAACCTTGAATAACAAACAGAAGTGGGTGAGGGGAAGGCATCCCAGTAGAAAGAACAGTACATGAAAACCAGGGAAGCCTAAAAAAAGGACAGAACTGGTTTTATTAAAGGGATCCAGCTGGTCATGATACATTTCTGAGCCCCCTGCCAAAGCCCTATGGTTGAAGAATATAAATGAAAAGAAGCTGGTTCCTAGGACCCTACCTGCTCTCCCACCTGCCAAACCTAGAAAAGAAAGAAAGGGAGTTTTCTCTCAAGAAAGGGAGTTTTTTTTACCAAGAGGGCAGACACCTTCATCTTATGTTCTACATACAGTTTCCCTTCCTCTCTCAAGAAACGGCACATCTTATCCCAGTGACACTGGACCCTGGCTGGGTCATTTTCTCTCTGTGAGGAAGGAAAATAACTCTTATCCATATCTGTCTCAATTAGCCATGAGTTAACAGCTATGAAGCTCCTGGCACTGCAGGGAGAAGGACCCAGGAAGTGCCAGGCCCTTGGGGGTGTCCTGAGCAGTCCACACCCCAGGCAGCTGGTGGAGAGAGGCGCGTGCAGCCCAGTCTCTCAGGTAGACCAACCTGCACCCTGTCACCCACTGCTCACAAACCACATAAAAGTTAATGACCCAGGAGGTTTTGTTTCAGGTGTTTTATTAAATGGGCCATACTGTAGCTGGTTTCTAAGTTGCAAAACAACATAAATTTAACAGTAATAACATAGCCAGTTAGTGACAAGCGTTTCCTTTCCTTAAGAAAAAAGAAAACAAAATACTTAAAACACAATGGAGGGTTAAATAAATAAAACAAGAATAAAGAACAGAAAAACCTGTTAAAACATGCTCTTGTTTACTTCTGTGCAGCTGTGTGCCAACAGGAAATGTGACTTTCACACTATGACAGCATGAGGACAAGTCCCGGCGTGTCTCCTTCAAATAATACTGACAAAAAAGAGGGGGGGAAAAAAGCTGTGGAGCAGACTTCTCAGTGCCCGCTTACAGGCACCACTGAAAATCCCTTTGATTGGAGTGTGGGGCTTCCCGCTCAGCACACCTACGTGTGGCCCATGAAAGCCAAGTATCTATAGTAATGTTAATATAGAAAACATTAGTTTAAAAACAACGTGGAATGGCCTCAGTAGCGCAACGGGGCAAGGAAGTAGAGCAGCCCCGCATGCGGCGCAGGCTCCCAGCGCATGGCCACGCGAGGGAGGGTGCCAGCTTCAAAATAAGCGGCACCAACCTCGCTCCCTCTCCCTATCACTCTTTCACATGAAAGTGTGTAAAAAGCAAATCAGCAAATAAACTCTAAAATAGATTATTTTTTCCAAAAATCCTCTAGTTTTCTTTTTACAGTGATGTACATCTCTTGTCCCCTCACAGCTCGCTTAGGTCCCTTTGGGAAGAAGGGCAGAGCCACAGGGAGAGTCTGCCCCGTCCTGCTGCTGCTGGCGCTGAGAGGTCAGATGTCGATGCCCTTGACGAGGGATGTCTCCAGCGTGATGTTAAACTCCTGCAGTGTCTGCAGCACACGGATCAAGGAATTGACCAGCGTGTGGTCTTTGATGAGCGCCATGTCCTCGTACATGTGTGCAGTGATGGGGCAGTCGGCCAGCAGGGCAATCCAGTGGTGCAAGAGGTGATCTCTGGGACACGGGAGGACCAGGTCCAGGTGGGACAGAGAGGCAAGGAAAAAGGAGAGACCGTTCAAAGCCGAGGAGACTAGGAGCTGAATCCGAAGCTTGCGGCCCCCACTCCCCCCCTAACAAGGCTTGCCTTCCACTGGGAGCTGCCTAGCCTTGGCTGGGGCCAGAAACACAACCTGACTCAAATTAGCCCTGTCACTTCCCCTCCTCCCAGGCTCCTGCCCGCCCTAGACACCCCCACCACAACCAGAGACCAGGCAGTACTTCTTCCATGTGACAGCCTCTCCCTAAGCTCTCCCACCCGCCACGGCTACCACCACCAGGAATAATAAGCACTAATACAGAGACTACACCTGTACTGTTAGACTACACCTGTGTGCTGTCATGAGCTCTAACCTCATGACAACCCCAGGAGATGAGGTAGGTACTATCACTGTCCCCACTTCAAAGATGAAGAAACTGAGGTACATAGAGGTTAGTTTGTCCAGTGTCACATCGCTAGTAAGTATCTTACTGGAGATGTGAACCTGGTAACTCTGGTACCAGATCTGGCTTTCTTTTGTGTGTTTCTTTGGGTCTTTTGTTCATTTGTTTGTTTTGAGACAAAGTCTTACTGTCAAGGCTGGCCTCAAATTCCTGGGCTCAAGCAGTCAGTCCTCCTGCCTCAGCCTCCCATGTACCTGAGATTACAAATGTGTACCACTACAAATGGCTTAAAATTTTTTTTAATTTTTTTTTTTTTTTTTTTTTTTTTTTTGGTGGTACTGGGGTTCCCGGAAGCCCTTCTACCTTCGGGCTACACTCCCAGACCTATTTTTACATTTTTTTTATTTGGAAACAGGGTCTCCTAAGCCAGCGCGCGCGGCTGGCTTCGAACCTGCGCGATCCTCCTGTCTCTGCCTCCCAAGCGCCGGGATTACAAGCGTGCGCCACCACGCCCGGCCAAAATTTTTTTAAATTTTTTGAGGCCAGGCGTGGTGGCACATGCTTGTAATCCCTGTGCTGGGAGGTGGAGACATTAGGATTGCACATGTTTGAAGCCAGCTGCGCTGGCTTAAGAGACCCTGTTTCCAAATTTTAAAAAAAGTATAAAAATAGGTCTGGGAGTGTAGCCTGGAAGTAGAAGGGCTTCCAGGAACCCCAGTACCACAAAAAAAAAAAAAAAAAAAAAAAAAAAAAATTTGGTGGCCCTGAGGATTGAATCCAGGGTCATTTTATCTCTGAGATATACCCACAGTCCTATTTTATTTCTTATTTGGAAACAGAGTCTCACTAAGTTGTGGAGGGCCTAAGTTGCCACAGCTGGCTTCAAACCTACAATCTTCCTGTCTCAGCCTCCCAAGTAATGGGATTACAGGCATGTGCTATCACACCCAGCTAAAATCTGCTTCTAATTACTATGACAACTTCCTCCTTTATGTGGCCTGAATAAAACCAATGCCTGTGGTTTATTTGGCCTTTGTGCTCTTTACCGAGTGGAACGCCCTTCACAGTCCTGTCCATTCCAATGCATACCACCCATGATGTCGATTCACAGGATTTCAGTCCCCAGATATTCAATACTGCTGTCCTAATACAGGAGGAATCTTTTTGCCACAGGTCCTTGAGGTCATTTGTCTCTTTTCCACTGTGTTTCCTATAACTGCCCTTCCCACATACTACCTTACTATTTCCTTCCACTAAAGGCTCACCTCAAATACCACTCTTCTCTTCTCTGATCTTTCTCCTTCTATATTTTCAACATATCCTACAAACAAGTGGGTACATCTTGGATTCACACAAACTCTGCTTTTTTAGAAAAAATAAACTTCTAAATGGAAAGGGCCTTATTTTATTCAGCTCTCGTCTACCATTTGCCCTAAGGCCTCCAACACTCAAATCTTTACTGAAGGAATAATTATATTTAGCTTCAAATGTCCAAGTGGCCAGGGGCAGTGGGACCTGCCTATAATCACAGAACTTGAGAGGCTAAGAGGAGGATCATAGGTTTGAGGCCAGCCTCAGCAGTTTAGCAAGACCCTGTTTCAAAATAAAAATGGCTGGGTATGCAGCTCAGAGGTAGAATGCCCCTGAGTTTAATTCCCAGTACCAAAAATACATAAATAAATAAGAAAATAAATAGGGTGTAGCTCAGAGGAAGGATGCTCCTGGGTTCAATCTCCAGCATCTCTGTCTGTCTGCCTGTCTCTCTCTCTCTCATATACACTGTCCCCTCTGTCCCCACTTCCCCCAGTTATACACATTCTCTCTTCCACAGACTTCTACACATACACAGAATAGTTTCATAAAAGAAACGAATGGACTCTCAGATGTCCTCCAAGGCCTTCCCTGCCCAAGGGCACCTGGCACCAGGCATCACCCACCCTGCACTGACTCCAAGGCTAGCTGCCGTGCACTCTAGGCCCAGGGCTGCATGCAGTACCTGGCTCCCAAGCACACCAGCATCTGAAACTTGCCGTCCTTGCCGATGTTCCGGGGAGTATTGTTGATTGCAGTGACAAATCGGCAGAAATTCCGGGCCCTTGTGTGCCAGTTTTCCTCAGGGACTACTTCATTCTGCTCTAATGTCTCATAATAGGTTTGTGCTTTTTCTGTGGAGAACAGAAAATCTTGCCAGTGACAAAGGTTCTTAAAACCATCTGTCTTTGACTGTCTTGCAGGCCATCTGCTCTGACCACATTTTAAAATGATCTCTATTTTTAGATGGGTGTGGTGGCACACACTTGTAATCCCAGCATTTGGGAGGCTGAGACAGGAGGATCGCGGTTCAAGGACAACTTCAGCTACTGCTTAGGGAGGCCTTTTGCAACTCAGCGAGAGGCCTTTTAAAACTCAGTGTTTCAAAAAATAAAGAATAAAAAATAGGGTTGGGGGTGTAGCTCAGAGGTAGAATGCCCCTAGGTTTAGCCAGGCGTAGCGGCACACGCTTGTAATCCCCGCGCTTCGGAGGTAGAGACAGGAGGACCACGCAAGTTTGAAGCCAGCCTTGCTGGCTTAAGAGACCCTGTTTCCAAATTTAAAAATATATATAAAATAGATCTGGGAGTGTAGCCCGGAGGTAGAAGGGTTTCCAGGAACCCCAGTACCACCAAAAAAAAAAAAAAAAAAAAAAAAAAAAAAAAAAAAAAAAAGCCCCTAGGTTCCATCCCCAGTACCACAAAAATAAATAAATAAATAAATAAATAAATAAATAAATAAAATTTGTTTATATGGACCCTAGTATTTCCCCTAAAGATACAAAAAAGCTCTGAGAATGGTTTCTTGCATAAAAATTCTCCAAGTGAGCACCACACAGGGCTTGGGCTCTATACTCTCAGCTGGCCTGTTGGAACTATAGGGAGGGCAGTGTGAGGGCTGGGGACCAAGGCCATATTAGATAACAGATGCAGCAAGGTCTTCTCTGCCCAGCTCCCAGGAGGCAAAGGTTCATGAAGAGGAAAACACGGCTCCTGGCATTTCCATCAAGAAAAACCATGGCAAACAAACAACAGATCTGAGAGCTACCTGATTTGGGTTCTGCACCCAGACCACCCCAGTGTTCAGACCCAGGCTGGGCTTGTGAGCCTCCTGTCTCTTCATGCTTCCTCCACCCTCACACCCTAGTCTCACTCACCCAGGAAATCCCAAATGAAGACATTTTTGAAGAGCCGGGGTGATTTAAATCCATGCTGGAAAGCTTGTTCCAGGGCTGAAACAAGGCCACACTCTCCACAAAGCAAGAGTGTCAGACTGCCTCTCTAGGAAAGAAGCAGAAATGAATGGCAGGCTGGTCTCAGCTGAACTTCCCTCTCACCACCACATCACCAAACCCACATCCCAGAAGCCCACAGGATAGTGTCTGTCCCACAGGGCCCAGCATAGTGCCCGGTCAGAGCAGTCCTCAGTGAACAGAGCTGCTCAGGGAAGAGACGAAAGAGCAGATGCGTATGGATCATATACAAGGAGACTCCCACCAGGAAGACAAACCCAGGGTAGCCATTGTCTGGAGAGAAGCAGGCAAATCCAAAAGTGGGCAGAAATAGGAGCTGCTTACTGAGGGACCCCAGAGATTCCACTGGGCCATCAGTGTGAGGGAAAAGAGCAACCAGAGGCAAAGGCCCTAAAGGAAGGGGTCTGTGCCATCCCAAGCTAGCTGAGACACATACTCTACAAGACTCTGGGCCGTCCACAGCAAAGGGGCCTATCAGAGCACCAAGATAATTGCAGTCAGGGTGATACCCTACTCAGCACAAGGTCCTGCATGGGGTTGGGGGGGCAGGAGGCTCACCTCTTTCTCAGGCTTATGGAAGTGCTTCACAATGCCATTGACCGCCTCCCCAATGGACTCCTGGATCTGTCCAGTGTTCAGCTCTGGTAAAAATCAAGCAGACACCATAAGCAATCTCAGAGGCTAACAGTGCTTAGTTGATGGAGCAAGAGACTTGAAGATATAGCAAGGAGGGCCCTTGGGAGAGGGAGGGCAACTGGATTCTTTCTCTAGGAGCAGAGACTCTTGCCCATCCAAATGTTGAGGAAATTGCCAAAGCTAATATTTTGAAACTCTGTCTCTAGTAGATGCTGGTCAAGTTTATTTCTATTTTACCCTGGAATTTTGTCAGCTAAAAAAAGGCCAAAATATGGCTGTAAAACCTAGGAACCATGAAGGAGAAGGCTGGAAAGTAGATCTCACTCCTCACTCCTACTCTAGTACAGAGTACCCAGAGAGGGCTGCATGAGCTCTCCCCTCTCAAGACTTCCAGGCTGCTAAGGAGACCGCAACACACTCGCATAGAGGGTGCTAAGCTCTGAGGGGGGCTGGGGTTGTCAGGAGAACTAGTTCCCGAGGCTCCCAGAGACCTCCCATTCCCAGGCTGGGTGACAAGAGGACCCAGTACCCCTCCCACTTACTGGGCTTATTGTTGGGTGAGATGGTAACAAGCCTCCGGATGACACTAGGGGACTGCTGCAGTGGGGGTGTCCGGCAGGGCCTGTCATCCACCTCAGGTAAGGATGTGAGCAGCTCCCCAACTAGGACCCGTTCCAGGCTTCCATCGTCCATGCCCTTCCCCAGCCACCGGCCGCATGGGAACCTGAAGGTCAACAAGGGCCTGTCAGAGCTGCCAGCTCCTCCACCGTCCTTTCCTTCACAGCTCGGAAGAGCCATCAACAAGGCTGATCCCTAAGGGCAGGCTATGAAAGCAAGCTGGGGCTCCCCAAGGCCCTGTTAGTCCCACCCTGTGTCCTCAGAGACATCTGAGTGACCTGGGTGGCCTATGACCTGTGCATAGCATATAGCATCTTCACTTGGAAACCCTCCTTCTGTTTCAAGTACATGCGGCAGAGCCAACAGGGACTTGCCTCAGCCTACTACAGCCTCATGAGGCTTCCTGAGAATGCACCTGCCCAAGCATCAAAGATAGACCCTGGTGGTGCAACATGCTCCTCCACCTCAGGGCACAGCTGAGGGGACACTCACTTGTAGGTATGTCCTGTGATCTCATTCCTGACCATCACATACTCCACCAGCCATTTGGCATACAGCCCAGAGTTATCATGGCCAATCTGGACAGTAGTGAGCTTCCCCAAATTCTGGTACTGTGAGAGAAGAAGATGATGAGGCAGGTTAGGAAAAGAGGAAAAAGTGGCAATCTCCAGAGGCACAGATACGAGTGGCTGCCCGCCACTTGGCCCGTCAGCCTCTGCAGAGCAGAACTCATGGCTCCACCTACTGCCTGACCTGGCAGTACAGTGCTAGCTTCCCCCGACACTGCAGCACTGGGAAGTGAATCTAGAGATATTCTGCCTCTGGGCTACACCTCAGCCCTGTTTTACTCTTTATTTAGAAACAGGGTCTAAGTTGCAGTGGGCCTTGCTAAGTTGTTGAGGACTGTCACAAACTGGTGATACTCCTGCCTCAGCCTCCCAAATACAGGGATTACAAGTATGTGCCACCATTCCTGGATGTACTATCTCAAGGGGGGCCCACAAATGAGAAAGAAGGTGCTGCTGCTTAGAGGACAGGAAGGGCCTTCAGATAGGAGGCTCTGGACGTTGCTAGGAACACTTGGGCTCAACAGCTAAAAGAACTCTTGGGATTCTCAACACACTAGGCACAGGGAAGTATCCAAGGCCAGACAAGTAAATGTGCTCTAGCTAGAGATGGGGTGGGCGGGACACACTTTCCAACCTCAGGATTGACCCTTGACTCAGATCATCTCAGGACAAGTCAGCTGTGTTGACACATAACACTGTGCAGAGCAGGGCCTCCACAGAACCTTGCAGAAAACTCCCCAACGTAGCTGCTGAAAACTCAAGTCCCTGCAGAGCCTGGTGTTGTGGACCACAGATAACACATACCTCAAAGGTCATCTCTAGCACGTTCCTGGGAATCTGCAGGATCTGTGTCTCACCCAGTTCTCCTGATATACAGATCCATGGGTTGGCGGTGAACATGGAGCCCCCCAGCTTCTTGCTCGGTACGATCAGAATGTGGTACGGGATCACTGTTTAGACAAAGCCACAAAAGCATAGAGGGGGGCCAGGAATCCCTACCATACCTGAGGGAGCCCTGACCTGCCCAGGCTTACTAATGTGATTATAGTCCTGTTAAACCAGCTCTGGTGAGTCCTGGAGCAGCAGGGCCCCAGGATCTGGTGCTTGGTTAGCTTAGAATATTAGCCACACACACCCAATCTCATTCCTCCCAGTTTACCACACAAACATCAAAATTCCAAGCCCATCTACAGGTCAGAGCTAAGTGAATCAATTTTTAAAACAATATCACCAACTCTTGACATTGTACTTAGTTATGTTTCAGAGCACCTCTCAATCTCTCATTGCATCACATGAACCCTAATAACAATCTTAGAAGAAGCCACACACACATATCCCCTTTTTAAGACACAGAGAGGCAAACAGCCTCAAGTGTTCTAAATTCCAACCTAGAGCTACTTCCAAGCCTACAGCCCTGTCTTTTAGAGGAAAGACAGAAACAAGAGTGTGTGCTGCTGAAGCAGTAGAGCAGCTGTCCAAAGAACTAGCCAGGAAGCAAATTCAGAGACTACCCCCACCCAGTAGAGAATCCTAGCACCACATAAAGAGGCTCAAAAGGGCTTAGACCATGTTGAAATCTCTTCCTCACTCTGCAAATAGGGAAACCAAGGCCCAGAGCAAGGGTGGACTCAGCACACAGACACATGAGATAGGGGCAGAGCCAAATCTACCACAGCCATTTGGAATTCTTTCTAATAACTCAGAAAGAGCTCTTTTTTCCATGGGCCTGTTCCAAAATCCCTAATGCTGAGTGACCTCTCAGGCCAAAACAAAGGGAAACTCTGTACAGGTATTCAGGGCCATAGGTGAGCCACCCTCACCACCTACTCGGCCTTCAATGCCTAGATTCCCAGAGCAGTACCTAGAACAACACTAACAACATGATGGCCAAATCACTGTGCTCCTTAATTCAGAACAGGAACAAGCAGCTGCAGAGAAACCCAAGGAAGGAGCTGCTCCTCCTTGCAAAGTCAAGTAGAGAGTACAAGGGAAGTGTCTTAAAAAGGGGACAGCGAGCAAGCCCAGGGCAGGTGTGCCAGCACTGCCTGGAGAAGGCTAGCGGGGAGCAGGGGGCTACTCACAGATTGTTGTGAAGACGTTGGTGAAGCAGAAGTAGTCGACGGCGTTGAAAGAGAGCAGGTGATAGAGGAACTGCTCCTTCTCATCGTCACAGCGCAGGAAGGCATAGCGCTTGTACAGCTTTCTGCGGAGAGGAGGGGGAAGAAACTAGATGACTCAGCTCTAGAAGCAAGCAGTTCAGGAACATATGCGTTGTGAAAAGCCTCAAGTGAGCCTCACTCTATAAAGGTGCAAAGCGAACCACTTTGTGTGGCTGAGGGCTACAGGCAAAGAGGCTTAAGCCACAGCAGGAGGGACAAAACTCTGCCTGTGCCCGAGGCCTGGGGTTACTACCTGTCAAGAATGACAGGTCATACAATCTCCTTTCCTTAACTGAGGGCAGGGATGAAATTCCATCAGGGATGACACAGGTCCTCTCAGACTTCTAGTTAGACTGTTGCCCCGGGGCATGGCACGTGAACAGCAGTATCAAGAGGTCTGTGATCACCACGTTGCCAGGTCTGTCCTCAGTCAACCTGAGAGCCAGCAATCAGAGCACTGCTCTGGGAGCATGAAAGGCCTGGGCAGCTGCAGAGGCGATGGAGGGCACAGTCATGATGAGGAAGAGCTGTGCAGGTCGTGTCCTTCCTGCTTCCCACTGTCATCCCCACTGCCTATTCATCAAAGGCCATCCCCTCTGCCGACATTCTGGGCCCTCACAGCTGCAGAGCAGTATTTCTCCACATAAAGGACACACTGAGAGCCAAACGTGCAGGCCCTCATCAAAGAGCACACACAGAGAGGAGAAGCAGACAACTGTCCTCATTGCCCAGACTGAAATCACCAGAGAGGTATGGAAGGTATGAGATTCAGGAGATCTGTGATGGTCTACCTTGACAGGTTTATAGGTACCTTTAACAGGTAACTCACCAACCAAGGTCTATTATATACACATGCTAGAGAGGGAAGCACCTGCACTCAAATATAAAGTGACAGCCGGGCGTGGTGGCGCACGCTTGTAATCCCCGCGCTTGGGAGGCAGAGACAGGAGGATCGCGCAAGTTCGAAGCCAGCCACGCGCGCTGGCTTAGGAGACCCTGTTTCCAAATATAAAATGTAAAAATAGGTCTGGGAGTGTAGCCCGGAGGTAGAAGGGCTTCCAGGAACCCAGTATCACCAAAAAAAAAAAAAAAGTGACAGACACCATGATATAAAACTACTTGTAATGAATTAGAGTACAGAGGTGTGTGCCTTTAATTCCAGTACCTGGGACACTGGGAGGATTGCAGATTTGAGGATAGCTTCAGCAACTTAGCAAGACCCTTTCCAAATAAGAAATAAAGAAGGCTTAGGAGTATAGCTTGGAGGTAGAAAGCCCCTGAGTTCAATCCTAGTACCACAAAAAGGGGGGAGGGGCTAGGGGTGTGGCTTAGTGGTAGAGCATCACCATGTTCAATTCCCATTGCTTAAAAAAAAGTCAATAGCTGGGTGTGGTGGCGCACGCTTGTAATCCCAGCATTCGGGAGGCTGAGACCTGGAGGATCAAGGTTGGCAGACAGCCTCAGCTACTTAGTGAGGCCCTCTGCAACTCAGTGAGACCCAGTTTCAAAATAAAAAATAGGGCAGGGGGTGTAGCTCGGAGGTCAAATGCCCCTGGATTCCATCCCCAGACCTGCAAAAAAAAAAAAAAAAAAAAAAAAAAAAAAGTCAAGCCTGGCATGGTTGCACACACTTGTAACTCCCAGTACTTGGGAGGCTGAGATAGGAGGATCATAGGTTAGTGGCCAGCTTCAGCTACTTAGTGAGGTGCTCCACAACATAGTGAAACCCTGTCTCAAAGAATAAAAAATAGGGCTGGGGGTGTAGCTCAGAGATAGATTGCCCCTGGGTTCCATCCCTAGTACCACACACACACACACACAAAAAAAAAAAAGTCAAGTGAAAGGTATTTTATTAAAGGATCATGAAGATCAATAGTCCTGGAAAGAATTTCTAGAATAAGAGTGGCCTGAAGGACAGGAACAATTTAGACAGGTGTAATACAGAATGAAGGATAGGTATGGAAACCACTTTGGCTACAGTCAAAAGTCCAGGGATATGATCGGCTAGCAAAAAGACTGAAAAGTTAGGCTATAGTCAAATGAAGAAGGGCCCTAAATTTTTGAGCTAAAGACTCTTTAAATTTTCCCTGTTCAGTAACAGGTTTCTGCAGTTTGCCCTAGGTAATAAGGGAAGAGCCATGACCATCTTCCAGAAGGTTTAATAAAGTTCAAGTGAGCACTGAAAGGCACATGAGGATTAAAGTAAGAGTGTGGTGAGGATGTGAGGAGCCAGGTGGCAGAGGCTAAGGACGCCCACATACAAGGATGAAAACAAACAAACAAAAAATAAGGAGTCAACACTGATCCCAAATGTGGAGTGCAGGTAGAGAAGAGTGAAAGTTCAGAGAGAACAGTGATGACATTAACAAAACTGGAGAGAAAGATAAGTTATGGTGAACATGCCATTAAACTTGCTCTTGTTCTCCCTGAACTCAAGTAAGATATCTGAATGGAGATAAAAGAGGACTGGAGCTCAGAAGATTCATCAGAGCGGAAAGCATCCGATTTTGGAGTCACCTGCTCGGAGGTCATGAGAATGGGTAAGGCCACCGAGTGAGAGGGAGCAAGTGAGACGGTGACAAGGCATGCATGTGGAGGCCGCAGGACCACAGAAGAAGCAGCGACAGGCGGAGACAGGCCATGGCAGTCACACAATGCCAGTTTCAAGGTAAAGGAGCACCACACCGTATTAGTCACTCAAGAGAGGTCAAAAGAAAACAGTGGGCTCCTTACATAGAAGCTAACTAATTGGTTCCTTTAGAATTTTAGTTTAAGTGAAATGAATGGAACTGGAGGACATTATGCTAAGTGAGATTAGTCAGTCACAAAAAATAAGAAATTGGATGCGTTCCCTAATATGTGAAAGCTAAGGAGAAATGGGTCATAGGAGGAACTCTAGATGAAAACGAAAATCCTATAGAGGAACAAACAAGACAACCTAAATGAGGGGATGTGAGAGGGGAAGAAGGAAATTCTCTAAAACACACAATGTGCTTAAACATATCAAAGTCAACCACTAAGCCAAGCAAGGGAAGGAGGGATGGGGAGGGGATGGGATGGGAATTAGGTAGGGGTTAAATCGGTGATGTATACATGTATGTACACACAAGTTTTTTACTCCAATAGGATGTATAAATATAATGCATCAATAAAAAAATAAATTAAAAAAGAATTTTAGTTTATTAAGTCCCACAAATGTATAGCCCCTTTATCCTGCCTCCAACCTGCAAAAAGCAGGCTGCAAAGGGTTAAAAGCTAGCTTGAAATCCTAGAGATTTAGGAACCTTCTATCAGGATATAGGCTGCTCTCCTCCTCCTGTCTGTGCAGCTATGTATTCATTTTATGTGCATTCACTGAATAGCTGGTAGGTGCTAGGAAACATGCTCAGCACTGGGAAAGGTACGTGATCTATGCCCTCAATTAAAATTTAAAAAGCAGCAAGCAAATACATAATGGCAAATACATACAGGATATCAGTGGTAAAGCAGGGATGAATGGTATAACTATAATAAATTTTAACCATGCCTGGAGGAGGAATGGGCCACATCTCTGGGGACACCAGGAAAACTTTGACAAAAAAAACTTCTGGCTAATCTCTGAAGGAATTGACCAGGTAGAGAGAGGTTTATACACATAGAAAAGGAGGGAAGACATTCAGAAAAGAGTGAATGATACGATATAGCTGAAGCTTTAAGCTAACTGAGGAAAAAGATGAAAGAATACAGGACGGAGGATGTTTTGATGTGAATATAGTTTGACAGTGTCCCCTAAAGGATGATTCACATGCTGAAACATGGTCAGGCTGAAGTGGTCGAATCTTTTAAGAGGCAGGGCTTAGAGCCAGGCATGGTGGCGTACATTTGTAATCCCAGCATTTGGAAGGCTGAGACTGGAGGATCGCGGTTTGTGGACAGCCTCAGCTACTTAGGCCCTCCACAACTTAGTGAGACCCTGTTTCAAAGTAAAGAATAAAAAATAGGGCAGGGGGTGTAGCTCAGAGGTCGAATGGCCCTGGGTTACATCCCGACCCCCCCCCCAACACACACACAAAATTATCCAGTGGCATAATCCCAATACTTGGGAGGCTGAGACAGAAGGATCAAGAATAGTCTCAGCTCCAGGCATGGTGGCGCACACTTGTAATTCCAGTACTTGGGAGGCTAAGACAGGAGGATCTGGGTTCGTGGCCAGCCTCAGCTACTTAATGAGGCCTTATGCAGCTTAGTGAGAGCCTGTTTCAAAATAAAGAATAAAATTGGGCTGGTAATATGCCCCTGGGTTCAATCTTCAGTACGAAAAAAAAGTCTCAGCAAGTAGTGTGACTCATCAACCTAGTAAGACCCTGTTTCAAAACAAAAAATAAAATCAGGCTAGGGGTGTAGTTCAGAAGTAGAATGCCCCTCAGTTCAATCCCCAGAACCACACTAGGAAGGAAGGAAGGAAGGAAGGAAGGAAGGAAGGAAGGAAGGAAGGAAGGAAGGGAGGGAGGGGAGGGGAAGAAGAAAAAACGAGGAGACAGGGCTTAGCCAGGAGTGGTAGCATTTGCTTGCAAACCCAGTATTCAGGAGGCTAAGACAGGAATATCACAGGTTTGAAGCCAGCCTCAACAACTTAGTGAAGTTCTCTACAACTTAGTGAGATCCTGTTTCCAAATAAAAAATAAAATTGGTCTGGGGGTGTAGTCCAGAGATAGAGATAGAAGTCCCCTGGGTTCTACTACCAGTAACGCTAACACATACACACACACACACACACACACACACACACACACACACACACACACACACACACCAGAGCTTAATGGAATGCAACCAGGTCACAGAGGGATCACCTTCAGAAAAGGAAAACACTGGCCTCATGAACTGAATTCTCATGAGAGCAGGCTGTCATAAAGTAAGGCACCTCGTGTGCTGTGTCCCTTCTGCATGCAGCCATTTCCTTTCTTGATTCTCTACCATTTGTAATACAGCCAAGGAAGCCTTCAACAAAAGCCAAAGAGATGGACTTTCTGCTTACAAAACTGAACTAAAAAATGTCTTTTTATAAACAGACTAATACAGAGGGACTAGCACTTGATGAAGTGGCGCTTTCTTTCTTCCTGTACCCCATTCAAAATGTAATTTGTGGAAGAAAACAATCCTCATTTTCCACTCACTACAGTAGGAAAGGGGTCAGAATATCAGGTGAGAAAGTACTATGTACTAAGTTCTCAGCTTATCTTCTCTAACAGGGCTACAGTTAAAAAAAAAAAAAAAAAGAAAAAGATAAGATTAACTTCCTCAACAAAGTTTATGCCTTATTTGCTATTGCTAAGGCCCTTAAACTCATATGCCCCAGACTATCCATATTCTGGCCTTCATAAAGTTCTTGTGTGTGACACCCCCACTCACTGCCTCTCTGCTACATCCTCCTGCTGAAAGCAGTCTCCCTAGTATGTGACCCTACTAGGCCCACAGGAATGGCTCCTGCCCCATAGGACCCCAATGCCACACAGCTACAATGACAGATTTTCCCAGGATATAGACTGTCCTCTAGAATCTCATGTAGGTTTCCCTTCTAAACTCTGGGCTTACATGTTCATTTGCTCTCTTTTAGTTGTCCTCCCAATCTTTAAATTTTATTCTTACACCATTTCTGTCCTTTTCAAGAGTCAAAGTTAAGCACAACAGGGCATGGTGGCACATACTTGTAATCCCAGTACTTAGCATGTGGGGATAGGAGGATACAGTTTCAAGGCCAGCCTCAGCAACCTAGTGAGATCCTGTTTCAAAATAAAAAGGGCTTAGGTAAATTGGGCATGGTGGTGCACGCTTGTAATCCTTGCTCTTGGGACGTTGAGACAGGAGGATCGCACAGGTTCGAAGCCAGGCTCAGCTACTTAGTGAGGCTCTCAGCAACTTAGTGAGACCCTGTTTCCAAATAAAATATAAAATAGGTCTGGGAGTATAGCCCGGAGGTAGAAAGCCTCAGGGGTTGAATACCTGGGTTCAATCAATAGAATTCCTCCTACCCCCACACACACAGAATTGGCATTTCCTAACTTCTCAGGTAATTCTTTAACCCATCAAAGTTTTAAACCTGGTTTCTTGCTATGGTTCACATACATATTAAACAGTCTGAAAAATATATTTTGCTTTGCATAAAATCAAATTTTCAGATTTAAACAATTGAGAGCCTTGGTCTACCTCCCTCTTTCTGGAAGCCCTTCTAAGTTCTAGGGGGACTCAGCCTGGGAACAGTGACAAAGAACAAAGAATCAGCTAGGTGTGGTGGCACATACCTGTAATCTCAGTACGTGGGAGGCTGAGACAGGAAGATCACAGGTTTATGGTCAACCTCAGCAACTTAGCGAGATCCTGTTTCAAATTAAAAAATAATAAGGTTGGGAGTGTAGCTAAGAGGTATTCTCCCTGAGTTCAAGCCCCAGTACCTCCCCCACAAAAAAGAATCAATTGCTTTGGGTTGGCCTTGGGCTCAGGAGAGAACAAAAGAGATAAGGAGACAGTCTCAGGAGTTTCTTTTAATTCTCCAATCCTTTGCTAATCAGGATAGGAAAGAGACAGGAAAGCCTTATTCCTAAGAGATATAAATATCACTTGAATGAAGGATGGAAAGAAGGGCTGCATCTTTTTTCATTGTGTGTGTGTGTGTGTGTGTGTGTGTGTGTGTGTGTGTGTGTGTGTGTGTTTTGTGTCACTAGAAATTGAATCCAGGGATGTTCTACCTACGAGCTACACTCCCAACTCCTTTGTTAGTATTTTTTCTTTATTGTGGTAATGGGGGTGGAACCCAGGGGCTTTTCTACCTCCAGGCTATACCCCCTGACCTATTTTTATGCTTTATTTGGAAACAGGGTCTCACTAAGTTCCTGAGAGCCTCACTAAGTAGCTGAGGCTGGCTTCGAACCCGTGCAATCCTCCTGTCTCAGCCTCCCAAGTGCTGGGATTATAAGCATGCACCACCACCTCCAGCTTCTTTGTTAAATTTTTTACTTTTAGTTTATATGCTGCTGAAGCGAATACAAAATTTTTTTATTTTTGATACAGGGGCACACTAGATTGCTGAGAGTCTTGTTACGTTGCTAATGTGGACTTGAACCTACAATCCTCCTGTCTCAGCCTCCCCAATACTGGGATGATAGATATGTGCTATGCCTCTGGGTTCAATTCCCCAGGACCAAAAAAGAAGAAGAAAGAAGAAAGGGAAGGACGAGGAGGAGGAGGAGGAGGAGGAGGAGGAGGAGGAGGAGGAGGAGGAGGAGGAGGAGGACGACAACGACGAGGAGGAGGAGGAGGAGGACGAGGACGAGAGGGAGGAGGAGGAGGAAAGAAAGAAATTTGGTTGCAGGCATGCAGATTGAAAAGAAAGAAAAAACAGATAAAGTATAAGTATTCTTCTACAGATAGGTAGAGAAGATGAAATACTACAAAATTTCATGCATTCTTTTGAGCTCAGCTGAATCAGCAGATATGACATACTGAATACTTCCCTTTCCCACACAGGGGTTTCCAACCTCCCCCACCATTCCTGGGAGCCCAGTTCTACTCCAGGGGGAGTGGCCTTACTTGGTGAGCTCATGGTCTGAGAGAAGCTGCTTCAAGTGTCTGGAAAGTAACTTTTTTTCCATGGACAGACGCACCCAGGCCCTGGCCTTTCCAACATCGGTCTTAATTTCTCCAATGTTCTGGATGTGCCTGAAGGGAAAATAAAAATGGGAAATGGGAGATGGTGTAGGAGACGAACTCACTGCCAATACCTCACCTGCAAAGCCAAGGGACCTAGTAAGGAAGCCCTGTCCCATCCTGGGCAAGCCCATCTCTCATATTTTCCAAAATCTGGGTTTCTATGTAGCTTCACCAGACAGATTCACCATAACTTTTTGGGTCAAAAAAACAGGACAGCCTTCAAAAAGCAAGGCTAGTCCCAAACCTGACATCCTGAGATACTCTCCTATGTTCTTTCACCTGGTATAGTTCTCTAAGATGCCAGGAAATTAAATTGTTTGTACAGCTTTAAAGGCATCATGAAGCACAAGACTTATAATAAGGGCTTCCTGGTTAACTGAGATGCTATAACCACCACTGAGATTTTATTGTCTAAGGTGCACACCTAAGCAATAATTAAAAATATGTGAACTGGGACTGACCTCATATCCTGGATCAGGGAGATCTTCAGGGGAGACATGACTGAGCTGGCATCAGACTTCCTCCGTTCCGAATCGAGAAGTATTCCTAGAACAACAAAGCTGGTCTGTCCAAAGACCTGAATATCCGAATAGCTAACTACACTCTTCCATCTCAAACATAAATTTCGAAAGGGAAATAGTTGATTGTTAACACCTTAAAAATCATTACATAAATATTTATTGAGTTCCCACTAGAGGTAGATTTTATGTATTTATGTATATTATTTTTTTGTTGTGGTGGTACTGGGGGTGGAACTCAGGGGCTTTTCTACCTCTGGTCTATACTCCCAGACCTATTTTATACCTTATTTGGAAACAGGGTCTCACTAAGTTGTTGAGAGCCTCACTAAGTAGCTGAGGCTGGCTTCGAACCTGTATGATCCTTCTGTCTCAGCCTCCCAAGCACAGGGAGTACAAGCATGCGCCTCTATGCCCAGCAACTATGCATATTATTTGATTCATTTACAATGTTTAAGATAGCCAATGGAGGCATCACAATTCCCCATTTAACGGAGGAGGAAAATGAAGTTCAGAGAAGTTAGCTGCTTTGCCTAGGTCACCAAGTGGCCAAATCAGGACTGGAACACAGACTTCCTGGCTTCTGAACCATGATAAGACACAGGAGCAGTGCTTCCATAGGGAGCTACTACTCATGGCTATTCTGGCTTCAAAACAGGTTACAACAAGCTGGGGGTGGTGGCGCATTTGGGAGGCTAAGACAGGACGATCACGGTTCAAGGACAGCCTCAGATACTTAGTAAGGCCCTTTGCAACTCAGTGAGGCCCTGTCTCAAAATAAAGAATAAAAAATAGGGCTGGAGATGTAGCTCAGAAGTAGAATGCCTCTGGGTTCCATCCCTAGTAAAAACAAAAACAAACAAACAAACAAACAAAAAAAAAACAGGTTACAGCAGAGCTAAGAGAATGTGTAAGGAACCTGTTCCAGAATGCTTAGCCCTCTGCAGAAGCAACAACACCTTTATATCTTCATATGTGACTTAGTGTTTTTAGCCAGGCATGATGGCGCACGCCTATAATTCTCATACTTGGGAGGCTCAAACAAGAGGATCACAAGTTTAAAGCTAGCCTCAGCAACTTAGTGAGACTGTTTCAAAATAAAATAAAATATTATACAATAAAATAAAATAGGACTGGGGTATAGCTGGGAAGTAGAATGTTCTTGGATTCAATCCTTAGTACAAAAGAAAACCATATATATATATATTTTTTTTTCCTTTTACTTATGTATTTACTTTTTGGTACTGAAGACCAAGGGCATTCTACCTCTGAACTACATCCCAAGCCCTTTTAATTTTTTACTTTGAAATGGGGTCTTAGTAAGTTCCAGAGGGTCTTCCTAAGCTGCTGAGGCTGGCCTTGAACTTGTGATCCTCCTGCCTCAGCTTCTCAAGTAGCTAAAATTACATATATGTGCCACTGTACCCAACAAAACTTGGTAACCGGTTTCATCACCAAACTTTTCAGAAGTTTTGGCCACTGTTTATCCCTTAACAATAATTTCTATAGCCTTCCTGAGAAGACTTTTCTTTCACATCCAGAGAATGAATGAAAAAATGTCTTATAATGCTACCTAGGGAACTTTTGTCTCCAGTTTTCTGTCAATTATCTGTCCACATTCAGTGCTACTTGAAGTCAACTAGTTCAATGAAAAAAGAATTTATGCTCATCTTTTCACCCCATTTAACTTATCTTCATCATTAGGACAATGCCCAAGAAAAGAAAACTTGGGGAAAACAAAGCATGGGAGATGCAGCCAAAAAGTAAAGAAAGGAGACTGTCCTGGAAGGAACACTGTGGAATGGTATGATGAACACAGGACCGAGAGACAAACCGGGCGTGGTGGAGCATGCCTATAATCCCAGTCCTTGGGACGCTGAGATAGGAGGATCTAAGGTAAGGCCAGTGTCTCAGCAACTTAGTGGGACCCTGTTTCAAGTATAAAAAACAAAATTAAACAGGGGTTAGTGTGGAGGAAGAATGCTCTGGGGTTTAATCCCCAGTACCACACACAAAAATGGCCACTTCCATTAATTTATTGCATAATTTTAAGTAAACTCAATAACCTTCTGGACTCCAAGTTCTTCTCATACAAGGGCTAGACAATGCCTAGAGTCCCTACAAATGACATTTTTATTAAATTAGAAGCAGAAAGGAAAGACAGTGACTTGACTAACAGGATAACCTTAATACCCATGTCTAAAAACAGTTTCCTCCAAGCACAGAACCCCAAGCACCAAAATAAAACCCAAATTCATTCTAAACCTGGCACCTTGCTGTGTAATTTTTCAATCTCACTGATCAAAATGGAATAGAAATATATAAGGAAAGCAAACCCCATGGCTTCGAAATGCTCTGTGGATTAGAGAGCCTAATGGCTCCATATTTAAAAGATAAAACATTCCAGAGCAAAGGCAGTTTACTCCACTGAGGATGGCAAAGTGGATGAAGATATTTCTCTGAAGTACAGAAACCACCTTACCTGAAGTACTGAGGCTTCCTGATGTAAGTTTTCTCTGACGGTTTTCCTGATAATGTAACAGGTGAGACCACAAGGCTGATTTCCCCTAGAACCAAAACAAGGGAGAAATACCTATCATTTTAGATTCAGAAGTCAAGATTTCCAACACACAAATATAGGCTTTTACAAAAAAGTATCTGTATTGTTTCTTGTTTCAACACTGTTTACATTCATGTCAGCAATGTAAGATTGTTCCAATTTCTCCACATCCTTTATAACACTTACTACTGTTTTTTTTTTTATTTTAGGTATTATAGTGGGTTTTAAATTATGATCCATTGGGAAAATATACAACTATATATGGGTGAGCATACATACAAAGAAAACTGTTCCGAAGGACAGACAGGGCAGACTGTTGCCAAACCACTAGGATGGAAACTCTAGGGGGCAGAACTCTTGATCTGTTTTTTTTTCACTGAGGTATCTCATGGGCCTTACCACAGTACCTGGCTTAAATACTTGCTGAATACTAATATGTGTTTTCCAACTTTTCTTTCTTTCTTTCTTTTTTTTTTTTTTTTTGGTGGTACTGGGGTTCCTAGAAGCCCTTCTACCTCCGGGATACACTCCCACAGGCTACACTCCCAGACCCAATTTTTTTACTTTTTATGTGGAAACAGGGTCTCTTAGGCCAGCAAGGCTGGCTTCGAACCAGCGCAATCCTCCTGTCTCCGCCTCCCAAGCACAGGGATTACAAGCATGTGCCACCACGCCCGGCATTTTCCAACTCTTCAATCATAAAAGTGCCCTTCAAAAAATTTGAGCTGGGCATGGTGGCTCACGCTTGTATTCCCAGAATTCGGGAGGCTGAGACTGGAGGATCGCAGTTCGCGAACAGCCTTATCTACTTAGTGAGGCCCTCTGCAACTCAGTGAGAGCCGGTTTCAAAATAAAGAATAAAAAATAGGGCAGGGGGTGTAGCTCGGAGGTAGAAGGCCCCTGGGTTCCATCCCCAGACCTGTAAAAAAAAAAAAAAAAAAAAAAAATAGTTTCTTTCAAATTTAAAAATACATGAAAACAAAAGATGTCTATTGTAACTACCAGTTCAAAGTATAATATTTTGAAATAAGGAGTCTCCAGGTATTAAGTGATAAAAATCAAACACTCACTCCTGGGGTTCCTGGAAACCCTTCTACCTCTGGGCTACACTCCCAGACCTATTTTATAGTTTTTATTTGGAAACAGGGTCTCTTAAGCCAGCAAGGCTGGCTTCGAACCTGCACAATCATCCTGTCTCTACCTCCCAAGCACGGGAATTACAAGCATGCATCACCACACCCGGCTAAACACTCACTTCTTAAAAGGACTTCTCCTAAATCTTTAGATGGCTTAGCCATATGCTTATTTAAAAAAAAAAAAAAATTAAGCCGAGTATGGTGGTGCATGTTTGTAATCTTAGCATTTGGGAGGTTGAGACAAGAGAATTGTGGGTTTGTGGCCAGCCTCAGCTACTTAGTGAAGCCCTCTGCAACTTAGTGAGACCCTGTTTCAAAATAAAGAATAAAAAATAGGACTGGGATATAGCTCCAAGGTAGAATCCCCCTGGGTTCAATCCCCAGTACTGCAAAAAAAAAAAAAAAAAAAAAAAAAAAAAAAAAAAAAATTCATGACACGCTTTCTTTTCTACTGAAAATGTACAATTACTGAAGGGTTTTAAGTATATTTAGTACTTTCTGAACTCCAAGTTCTCTTTCTCTGTTCTATATCCAGACAAGGGGCCAGCTGCCAAACAGGATCTATTAGGTTGGTCTTCAACTTTACTTCTAGGAAGGTAGATGCCATTTTAAACATCTGACAAGCAAACAGATTTATGAAGTTTTTGTTTGTTTGCTTGTTTGTTTGTTGTATGTGAAGGTGATGGTAGTGGTGGTTTTTCAGGCTTTTTGAGGGGATATTGGGGGCTGAACCCACGGACATTCTACCTCCAAGCCACACCCCTAGCCCTTTTCATTTTTTATTTTGAAACAGGGTCTTGCTAAATTGCTCAGCCTCCCAAGTACTGGAATTACAGTTATGCACCACTACACCTAGTTTATGAAGTTTATCTTTTAAATAGTTTGGATCAAATTTATTTGTTTAGCTATTTCATGTCATATTCCACTAGCACTGTGCACCTGTCTTCCGTGCCAGCCAGCTGGAGAAAAAGAGTGTGGGGATGCTATAAGTGAAACCAGGAAGAGCTTGTTCAACAGGAAGAGGCACACATCTACTACCTGTTTCACTTGTAGCCCATGACTCCAGATCCTCTCCAGAAGGTCACAGAGGCTGGCAATCAAGGTGTTCTCTTCCACCCCAGTAATGTTCACTTCCCCGTGTCCGAGCTCCACAGCCTCGCGGCCCATCTTCTCCACCAGCATCCTCTTGGTCTAGGAATCAGTCACAAGGATAGAGAACCACAGTGAGCAGGATCACAAGCAACAGGAGAGGGCTGTGGCAGCCTACATAACACCTCTGCTGCACTGGAAGGGTCAAGATGAGTAAGCCCCAGGGACACAGTCTATTTATATCCATATAGGTCAGCTTATGGGGAGTGCATGCTTCAAAGTCTAGTTTAGGAGACAAGAACACAGCAATAACCATATGAACCTCAGCAAGTGATTTCATCACTCTGGATTCAGCCTTCATATTTATAAGATGAAAAGAGTCAAACAAAACCCCTAGGTCATGCTCCCCACTGACGTCCTCTAATTCTCACTGTTTAAATAGCCTTACTAAACAAAACTTAAAGCATACATAGAACCTAAAAATATATATGAAATAACTGGCAAGGAGATAAAAATTGAGGAAGATAGTTTACTTTCAGGTAAAAGCTTCAAATGCTTACTGTACACTGTAACCAAAACAAAACAAAAAACAAAAAAAAGCCAAGCCGTATAATGTTAATCACAGTTTTCATTAAATTAACACTCTCCCATTATATTAACAGTATTTTTATTCTTTATTTTGAAACAGAGCCTCACTAAGTAGCTGAGGCTGTCTGTGAACCCTCAATCCTCCTGTCTCAGCCTCCCAAATGCTGGGATTATAAGCGTGCACCACCACTCCCAGCTCCAAGAGTATTTTTTAAATCAAGGAGTGATCAGAAACAGCACATATGCAGAGGCCCACAGCTCACCTTGTTGCGGCACTCCTTCAGCAGGCCCTCTACAAACTTCCAGTTGGTTTGGGCAATGACTGATGGAGAAAGGTTGGATAGTTTGGGCTGGCGGATGGTGCTGCCCATATTCCTGGCTTCCTGGATATACTTCTACATCAAACAGAAAAATCAAAACCGCTTTGAATCCATGCATACAAATTATGGACAACTACTACTGATGGATGCCTGAAGAGGGCACTATCAACTCATACTCTCTTTCCTCTTCCTTGACACAGATAAAGTTGAGAGCAGAAACTAAAATGAATTCTTGTACCAAAGGAAAAACTGGAGATATAATTTGTTTTTGCTGACATAGCACACCATGAGTACTGTAATTACCTTTGATTTAAAGATATCAGAGTCAAAAAATAAATAAAACACAGTTACAGCATGCATAGCTCAGTGTACAAACCCAAAGTACCGTTGAGAAAATCGCTTTCTCCAACAAGTTGAGAGGAATTTAACTCTTCTACCCAAATCAAACATATCTACGCTAATTAGAGCCTGAGAAATAAGACCACATATTTAGCTAACAACTACATTTCCTGCTTTTCTACAATATGCTGGTGATTTTTCCATATGTTGTTTTAACATACAAGCCACATCAGTGCACTAAACTGCACACTGAAATCTCTCAGTCACTTCCCAAGTTCATGGCCAACATTTTTACCCCACACTTCTCCCTGCCTCTGTATTTTTCTAGCAGCACAACTCTCCATTCTGTGCTCTGGCCTCTTAATCTTCTCCTAATACAACCACCAAGGTTAGAGTTAAATTACCATTACTTAGACTAGTGCTATTTATCTCCTAACTTGCCAGCCATCTCTTTACCTCTCTCCTCCAAAATATTCTGCCCACAGCCTGCTTTATACAACACACCAAGCTTTCCATCCTGCCATTTGCTCTATTCTTCTTTCTCTCCAACAGTCCTATCAACCTCCAAGACTTAAAGGTTGATTTGTTTACTAGAAATAGATGCTGGCTCTTCCTCCAAGCAATTTTCTGTACTGATTACCCCAAGTAGAGATTATCTCTACTTTCTTTCATCAGTAATAATATGAAGGTTTTGCCTCTCATATGGACACTTCAAAAGATTCTTTACTGAAGTTTTTTGTATACCTAATTTTACTCCCTTAATAACCTGCTAATCCCTGAGGACAAGGCCACCTCTCTGCCACCTTTATATTCCAAAGTGTTTTTATATTTCAAACTCTCTCAACTCATGAGTTTTAAAATAACACCAACACAGCCAGGCATGGTGGCACACACCTGTAATTTCAGTACTTGGGAGACTGAGAAACAAGGGTTGCAGGCTTGAGACCAGCCTTAGAAACTCAGTAAGGCCCTAAGCAAAAGCAAGACCCTGCTTTCAAATTAAAAAATAATATAGTTCAGAGGTAGAATGTCCCCAGGTTCAACCCCAGTATCTATGTCTGTCTGTCTGTCTGTCTGTCTGTCTGTCTGTCTGTCTGTCTCTCTCTCTCTCTCTCTCTCTCTCTCTCTCTCTCTCTCTCTCTCACACACACACACACACACACACACACACACACACACAAAACCACCAAAACCAACACCCCTTTTGCCATACTCAGAAAAAGTCTAACTGTATCTTGTAAATCTGCAGTTAAAAGTTCACAACTCTTACCGTTTTTCTTCCTTTAAAAATGTCAAAGGCAGCCGGGCGTGGTGGCGCATGCTTGTAATCCCCGCGCTTGGGAGGCGGAGACAGGAGGATCGCGCAGGTTCGAAGCCAGCCGCGCTGGCATAAGAGACCCTGTTTCAAAAATATAAAATAGGTCTGGGAGCATAGCCCGGAGGTAGAAGGGCTTCCAGGAACCCCAGTACCACCAAAAAAAAAAAAAAAAAAAAAAATGTCAAAGGCAAAACATCTATGTTCCTACTCACTGAGAAGCCAGACTTTATGAAAACAGTATGGTTTATTGGGTTCTATCAGTATATGATGAAATAAGGTCTTTATAGGGTCTTTTCTCAAAAAGAAGTTCTTTAAAATGGGCTTCTGAAGGTAAAGTCCCATTTTCACAACTTCTATGCAACCTGTAGGCAGGCTCTACAATCTGAAGTTTAGAAATAGAAACTTTATGCAAAACAAATTGCAGTCAGAGGAACTCAGCTTGTAAGCAATGAGGATTCAGGAGGTAAATTCAAGAATCTTCAGTCCCTAAGTTCCTGACAGTATCATTCTTTTCCTTTAGTTGCCTAAGAAAAAAGTCAAGATTCACTGTTCTAAATTAAGACTGAGAAAGACAGGGGGAAAGCCCTCCTGTCTGGTCCTTAGATTCAGAGATTAACCCAAGTAGTTCATTCCCCCCCCCCTTTCAATCTACCAAAGCTCCTTTCCTACCACACCACAAAAACAAAAGGCTCAACAATATTTTAAAATTTTCTCCCCAGGTTTCAGACTCTAATCTTAGGAGTTTTTTATTGTGCCTATCAGGGACTGTGTATCCTGCCAGAATGAGTACCAAGAGAATCTACATGGCTAGTGGTTAGCTGCCACTTTTTTTTTTTTTTTTTTTTGGTGGTACTGGGGTTTCTGGAAGCCCTTCTACCTCCGGGCTATACTCCCAGACCTATTTTATATTTTTATTTGGAAACAGGGTCTCTTAAGCCAGCACGGCTGGCTTTGAACCTGCACGACCCTCCTGTCTCCGCCTCCCAAGCACAGGGATTACAAGCGTGCGCCACCACGCCTGGCGAGCTGCCACTTTTGAAATATCCTATGTCCTGAACTTTCATAACTGAGGACCACATATCAATTATTCACCCTTCTTTATGGAGAGAGGTTCTTACTGCAACATAAGAATCAGACCAGAGATCAAGGAAGTGATGAAAAAACATATATAGCCTAACAGGACAATTCCTTGTCATTCTTAAGGTACCTCACCTCTCTCTGGTCGTTATCCAAACGCAGGTGCTCCGTGTGCTGCTTCTGCCGATCCTTCCGCCTCCACTGGGCGGGTGCATTCCTTTTTGTCCACCTGAAAGAATTAAATCAGGCAATTGACAACATTCTGCTATGCCTGGGAATGTAGCTCAGTGGTAGAGCCCTTGTCTAGCAAGCCCAAAATCCAGGGTTCAATCTCCAGCCCCATAAAACAAAACTATATTAAAAAAAAAAAAAACTCAAAGGTCAACTGGTAGGAGAAAAAATATCTAAGGGGCCAATGTTGGGCACAGGAAACTACCAAAAATTTACCAGGGATATTCAGAGACAAAAACAGTAACTGATACATGGAAATATCACAGTACAACCCACTGATTTATACAATTAATACATGTTAAAAAAATCCAAAAGTTAAAGATATTCTCTCAGACAGGAATGTTGCTGGTTGATGAGTAAACTTGTTACTGAATATCTCTTTAAAGGGAGATATCTTTAGAAACTGACATTTTTGGCTTTCTATAATAGTAATGTGCAGTATTAACTGCACGTGTGACTATTAAAATGAAAGCAACCTTTATTTTTCTGACAATTAAAAAAAGTGACTGAACAATAGATAATTCCCAAAGACACATAGACAAATCCATTTTGAAACATCTACAAAAACTTCACATAACTACAATCTTTCAACTCTGGGCTTTGATAAATTCATCTCCAAAAGTATAGCAATTCCAGTTATCTATTTTCAGTTCAGGCTCCAACTATTTCAACCACCTCTTATCGAAGACAAAGTGACACTTGGCTTCTGTACAGGATCCGAACACGAGGATAATTTTAACCCATCTATGTCCTGGCCTCTTGGGTGTCCTGAGGATGTACAATCATCTCAACTTACACAGTGCTGACAGAGCATCTGTCACTTATTTTCATATTCAAACAGGTGAAAAACCTACATAGTCTGGGTCTTCTCTATATTTGCTTTATAAAACTCTAAGGTCTTCTGGGAATACTGGCTCCAGCTCATTCTGAAGAAACCTAACTGCTGCGGCTTGGAAGCTGGGTCAGAGAATCTCTGAGGTTGACTCACTTGTTGCTGGCTGGCCCGGTGGAAAGTACATCAGACTGCAGCTTAGGGAAAAAGCCTGGTTCATATTTCCCTTGTCCAATCTTCATGTCAAGTAAATGTGGGTGAATCGCAGTATGGTCAATTTTTGCCAAACGCAGTTCAATTGCTTTCTCTAGATGAAAAATTTTTTAAAGAATCAAGTCAAACATTTTTTTCTAGAAGGCTAGTCTTCCACTTTGGTCAAGATGGAGTAAAAGAGACTGATTTTTACCCTCCTGCCTGAAATAACAGGGAAAAACAAAAACAGGCAAAAACACATGCAACAATGAATTTCAAACCCTGGATATCAGGCAACTCTGGATGCTGGGCAAGGCAATGAAGGACAGTGGTCCTTGAGAACAGGAAAGAGATGAAGTATCTCCTAAAAAAGCCTCATCAAACTACATCAAGTGTTTCTAGGCTGTGGCACAGGGAAGGGAAACCTAGGCAGAATCTAATGGACTCTCTGAGTTTAAGACTTAAGTAAAAGATCAGAAAGACCAAGGTGGCTAGAGTTAACAAGAATGGTACCAGAGAAAAGAGAGATTCTAGGAGACTGCAGAGGGTCTCCTTGGAGCATTCAGCAAGGTAACCAATCAGCTCATAGAAGTAAAGCAACTACTCAAGGCTGGAGAAAGAATCACCTGAAAGATTTAAAAGGAAAAATGCACAATTCTCACCCACGGCTGAGAACTGCCAGAATAGAAAACCTCATCATTCACAGGGCTTTGGGTAGAATACTCAAAACAGTCTTGCCTCAGCAGTGGGAAATAATTAGCCAAAGACTAAAGAATTCTGTGGTCTTGCCAAACAAATTTTAAAAGCCCAAAAGAATCCAACTACTTCCAAGTAACTTAATTACATCCCAAACCAAAGATCATGAATATTTATAGGAAAATAAAAGTAATCAGGATTCAAAAATGGTAAAATTCATATAATCAAACACTATCAGGTTTGCAAAGAAGCCAGAAAACATTAACACATGACCAAAAAAAAAAAAAAAAAAAAAAATCACGATTTAAACCAACCAGAACGGACACAATTGTTAGAATTAGAAGATAGGAGCCCTGCCGGGTGTGGTGGAGCACGCTTGTAATCCCCGCGCTTGGGAGGCGGAGACAGGAGGATCGCGCTGGTTCGAAGGCAGCCCCACTGGCTTAAGAGACCCTGTTTCCAAATAAAAAGTATAAAATAGGTCTGGGAGTATAGCCCAGAGGTAGAAGGGCTTCCAGGAACCCCAGTACCATAAGAAAAAGAAGGAGGAGGAGGAGGAGGAGGAGGAGGAGGAGGAGGAGGAGGAGGAGGAGGAGGAGGAGGAGGAGAGAAGGAGGAGGAGGAGGAGGAGAAGAAGAAGAAAGGAGCCTCTGGGTTCAATCCCCAGTACCACACATATATCAGTTTAAAAAAAAAAAAAAAGAGAAGAGCCAGGTATGGTGGCTCACAACTGTAATCCCAATACTTGGGAGGCTGCGACTCGAATAATAGGTTCAAAGTCAGACTCAACAACTTGGTAAAGCTTTCAGCAATTTAGTGAGACCCTGTTCCAAATAAAATAGGGCCAGAGTGTAACTGGGAAGCAGAATGTCCCTGGGTTCAATCCCCAGCACCACAAAAAAAGAAAAGAAGATAAAGAAGTACAGGGCATGGTGGTGCATGCTATGATACCAATACGTGGTAGGGTGAAACAGAGGATCATGCAAGGTCAGCCTCAGCAACCTGGGGAGATCTGTTTTCAAAATAAACAATTAAAAAGGCTGGGGGTATAGTATGGAGGTAGAACATGCCTGAAATCATTTAAAAAAAAAAATGCCAGACATGGTGGCAGTGCTTGCCTGCAATCCCAGTTTTTGTAAGGCTGAGATAGGAGATTGGCAGGTTCAAGGCCAACTTCAGCAACTTAACAAGACCCTCAGCAACCTAGTGAGACACTGTTTCAAAAACAAAAAATAAAAAGGGCTGTGGGTGTATCTTGGAGGTAGAGGATCCCAGGCTCAATCCACAGTACCAGAGGATAAAAAAAAGATAGGAATATTAGGAGTTACTATAACTGTATTTACTATATGTAACATTTATTTAAAAACTAACCATCACAAAGTGACATAAGAAAACTTTTGAGGGTGGGTATATTCACCAGGTCTTGATGGGCATGTAAGCACATGCCAACATTTATAATACATGTAGCTTATTGTATGCCAATTATACTCCGAAATTTTTAGGATATAAATAAAAGGGCTGGTAACTCTCTTGGTTATTTTCTAGTTGTGTAAGAACAACTCAACCTTTGGACCTACTAGGTCAAGTCACCTCCTCCGAGGGCTTCCTCATTTCCCTCTCACCCTTATTTTCATTCAGTTTTACTGAATAAGTGAAACTTATTAGTTGTCCAAAATATGCCTTACTCTAATTTGAGGCCCTGTGAATATAATGATGAACCCAAAGAACATCTTTCTGTGTAAAATTATTTTGTGGGTGAAGCTGATTGCTATCAAGAGCCCTTCAATTTGTAATAAGATGCCATTAGTTATTACCATTTCCCAATCACACTGATTTAGTCCCCTATATCACATAATAAACAAACAAACAAACAAACAAACAAACAGAGCTGGTGCTGGGTGTGATAGCATATGCCTGTAATCCTAGTACTTGGGAGACTGAGACAGGAAGATCACAGGTTTGTGGCCAGCCTCAGCAATTTAGTGAGGCTTTTCCCAATTTAGTGAGACTCTGTTTCAAAAGGAAAAATAAAATAGGGCTTGGGGTGTAGATCAGTGGTAAAATGCCCCTGGGTTCAATCCTCAGTGCCACACACACACACACAAAAAAAAAAAAAACAGGCTGGGCCGGGCATGGTGGTGCATGCCAGTAATCCCAGAGTAATCTCAAGAGTCTGAGACAGGAGGTTCAAGGACAGCCTCAGCAAGTAGTGAGATGCTCATCAACCTAGCAAGAACCTGTTTCAAAATAAAACTAAAGCTGGATGTGGTGGCCCATACTTGTAATTCCAGCATTTGGGAAGCTGAAATAGGAGGATCATGGTTCGCGGACAGCCTCAGTTATTTAGTGAGGCCCTTTGCAACTCAGTGAGACCCTGTTTAAAAATAAAGAATAAAAAGCTGAGAGGTAGAATGCTCCTGGCATTCTAGCCCCAGTACCCCCCCAAAAAAAAGCTAAAAAAAAAAAAATAGGACTGAGAGTATAGTTAAGAGGTAAACAAATACACAGGCTGAGGATATAGCTCATTGATAGAATGATCCAGGAATCAATCCTCAGTGCTGGCAAAAAAAAAAAAAAAAAAAAAAGAAGAAGAAGAAGAAAAGAAAACTGTTCTGAGTTGTATCTTTAACCGCCCCCCCCCCAAAAGCCTTACATATTCATTCACTTGGCAATTTGGTATTTGCTGAGCACGTACCATATGTTGGGGTCACATAGTAGGTAGTTGTAAGCTAAATGAATGAACAAAATTTACAAAAATACTAAATAAGACACTGGATATCCCACAAAGAAGTTAACACAATACTTAATTCAATGTGTCAAGCTGAATCTATCCTCTAGCTGAGCTGATCAGATACAACCTCTGTGAATAGAAAGACATGTTCAACCATTTGTGAAGCCCGTTAACATTTCCTAATCATAGGTGCCTGGCACAATGCTAGAAGATTAGGGCCAAGAAAACAAGAGTAAATACAGTCTCTGCACTTAAGCTGTTCCACTGAGAGCGAGAGAGTGAGAAAGTGAGAGACAGACTGATTGATTGATTGATTGATTGATTGACTGATTATAGAGTGGAAGCAAGAACAAAGTAAACCAGGAGCACAGGGGAAGAATCAACTGACCCACCTGGGGTGTTACAGAAGACTTCATAAAAGGAAGGGATACATGGACTATGTTTGTTTTGTTTTGTTTCTGCAGCACTGGGAATGGAACCTAGGGGCATTTTACATCCAAGTGACACCCCCAACCCTATTTTTTTATTATTTATTTTGAAACAGGGTCTCACTGAGTTGCAAAGGGCCTAAGTAGCTGAGGCTGTCCATGAACTGAGATCCTCCTGTCTCAGCCTCCCAAATGCTGGGATTATAAGCATGTACCACCATACAGGCTTTGGACTATATCTTTTGAAAAATAACATTTCACTCATGCCTCATTCACCCCTTCTTTCTTGATCACAGAACTCCGATACTGATTAGGATAGCACTGGACCCAGTCCAGTGTTCAACTTTCACAGCCTTCCTTGCTCTTAAAGGCAATCATGTAACATGATTCTTGCCTATGAGGCAATAGAAATTAAGGAGAATTCTGCCAGGCATGGTGGCGCACACTTGTAATCCCCGCGCTTGGGAGACGGAGACAGGAGGATCATGTAGGTTCAAAGCCAGCCTTGCTGGCTTAAAATACCCTGTTTCCAAATAAAATATATATATATATATAAATAGGTCTGGTCTGGGAGTGTAGCCCAGAGGGAGAAGGGTTACCAGGAACCCTAGTACCACCAAAAAAAATAATGATAATAATAATTAAGGAGAATTTCTGGGGAAACTTGTGCTTTCTTATAAAAAGAGGGGAATAAATACAGCTGGCATCAACTGTCCCTGTTCTTGTCTTGATTGCAGATATAAAAAGCCTCTTCTAACCATGAAACAACAATATGAACATAAAAGTCAGCATGCTCAGGATATATGAATAAAAAGAATCTCAGTTTCTGATTACACTGTTAAGCAGCTGAGCAATACCAGCATCCATCATTCTGCACTTCTTGCTAATTTGAGAAAATAGCCCCCTCCTTGTTTAATTCACTGTTGATTAGGCTCTCTCTTACTATGACAGGACCTATTCCTGACAGCACCAACGGATGAAGAAAAAACTGGGTAAGGTGACACATACATATAATCCCAGTACTTGAGAGACTGAGACAGGAAGGTTACAGGTTTAAAGGCCAACCTTGGCAATTTAGTGAGGCCCTCAGCAACTTAGACTCTGATTCAAAATAAAATAAAATAAAATAAAATAAATAAAAAAATAGGAAGGGCTGGAGTTGTAACAGATATAGAAGGCCTCTGGGTTCGATCTTTAGTACCACAAAAAAAAAAAAAAAAAAAAAAAAAAGGATGAGAAAGAGATTGTCAAGCAAAAAAGAAGGAAGAGACTTTCAGGCAATGGTAACAACATATGCAAAGGCAGAACAGGGAAAGAGGCCAATATGCTTAGGAATAGAAACATGTGACATAGTCCAAGAGGCTAAAAGTGCACAGCTCCAAAGAGGCCTTACCTGCCTCATCCACAGTGGTACACTTCTGGTACATGGATGTGCGGAGAGTAGGAGTCCGAACATTCAACAGTCTGATCTTGTCTACTCGGGAATCAAATACCCGGAGTATGGGGTCTTTATCATCATCATCATGACACATGATTTTGTTGTCAATGAAAGATGCAAACATCTGGGTCTCCAGGAATCTTGAGAGGAAAGGCAAGTAGGGCTCGGGCTGATCTGACAGAAAAGATGCCTGGTGGAACCAAAAGGAAATGGTTACTGGGTTTGGATGTAGCTCAGTGGTAGAGCACTTGCTTAGCATGCAGTTTGATTCAGAGTGCTGCAAAAAAGGAGAGTTTTTGACAAAGAAAAGAGTATGAAGTATGTCAGCCTTGATGGGCAAATGCAATGTGCCCAAGAAATACAGTAAGTTATTCTTCCTAGTAGGTCTCTATAGAAAGTAATCTGGGCATGGTGGCACACACTTGTAATCCCAGTACTTGGGAGGCTAAGACAGGAGGATCATTAAGTTCGAGTACAGCTTCAACAAATAGTGAGACTATCATGAACCTAGTGAGACCGTTTCAAAATAAAAATAAAATAGGGCTGAGGGTGTAGCTCAGAGGTAGAATACCCCTGGGTTCAATACCACCACCAAAAAAGAAAAAAAGCAAACTTCAAAATACCTTTTTTTCTAATTTTTCCTTTAACACTCATGTAAATTCAGATATCTGGAAACTTTGACAGTGGTGTCAACTTACATAACCTACAGTGGCAACCAATGCATTCAACACACACACCTTTGACTTAAGAGAGTCCTTTCCAGACAGCTGTGGTGGCACACACTTGTAATCCCCACACTTGGGAGGCTGAGACAGGATGATCGTGCAGGTTCGAAGCCAGCCTCAGCAACTTAGTGAGACCCTGTTTCCAAAAAAAATAATAATAAGTCTGGGAGTATAGCCTGGAGATAGAAAGCCCCTGGGTTCTACCCCCAGTACCACCAAAAAAATTTTAAAAAAAGAGTCCTTTCCCCCAGCACTTCACAAAAAAAGAAAAGGAGGAAGAGAAAAAAAGGAGGAAGAAGGGGGGGGGGGGGGAGAGAGAGAGAGAGAGAGAGAGAGAGAGAGAGAGAGAGAGAGAGAGAGAGAGAGAGAGAGAGAAACAGAAACTGTGTGTGAGAGAGAGACAGAGACACCTTTTGGCTGGATATAAATCACCTGATAGAGCCGGGCATGGTGGCGTACGCTTGTAATCCCAGCACTTGGGAGGCTGAGACAGGAGAATCACACAGGTTCGAAGCCAGCCTCAGCAACTTAGTGAGGCTCTCAGCAACTTAGTGAGACCCTGTTTCTAAATAAAAATATAAAATAGGTCTGGGAGTATAGCCCGGAGGTAGAAAGCCTCTGGGTTCCACCCCCAGTACCACCAAAAAAAATAATAATAATAATTTTTTAAAAAATCACCTGATAGTAATAATCAGTACATCTGTTGTGTTTAGCAAGGCGCAGGGGAGGGGGATACTGGGGCTTGAATCCTAGGACACTCTAATTAGCTCTTTTTGTTTTTTATTTTGGAACAAGATCTCACTAAATCACAGTGTGCTGGCCACAAAGTTGCGGATCCTGATATCTCAGCCTCCCAAGCACTGGGATTACTGGTATGTGCCACCATTCCTTGACAGTATAACTATTTTTCTTTTTTTGCAGTACTGGGGGTGGAACCAGGGGCATTCTGCCTCTTGAGCTATAACCCCAGCCCATTTTTTTATTCTTTATTTTGAAACAGGGTCTCACTGAGTTGCAAAGGACCTCACTATGTAGCTGAGGCTGTCCGTGAACCACAATTCTTCTGTCTCAGCCTCCCAAATGCTGGGATTAACATGTGTGTACCATCATACCTGGCTAGTTTATCTGTCTTAAGCAAAAAGATTTTCTATTTTCCCAACATCAGAAGACCATGAAACCTATTCCAGGAAAATTATGAAAGAAAAACCATTTTCAATTACTTCTTCAATTCCTCACCACCACCCCATCAGGATTACACTCACTTTATCAAAGTTTTGCATCTGTTCTCTGTTGGTAAACCAGGATTCCTTATCCTGGCTGGGCTGAATGACAAACACTTCGTAATCTGCAAACATCTGAGTAAAACGATTTGCAAAAACTTCCCGGATCTGAATGTTTAGCTGGTAAATCCTGAGTTCTTCTTCGTCACACTGAACTTTGAGATCCTTGTTGCTGCTGGGGTCTTCACGCACTTCCAGCTATAGGAAAGAAATAAGAGCTGAGTACATAGACATATTTTATTCATAAGAAATCTAATTCATCTGATTTTTTCCAGTAGTTTTTATTTTATTTATTTTATTTATTTTATTTATTTTTTAATTTTTTTATTAGTCATTGAATGATAGAAATGTTTTTGGGGTTTTTTTTGTTTTTTTTTTTTTTTTGTGTGTGTGTGTGTGTGTGTGTGTGTGTGTGTGTGGTACTGGGGGTGGAACCCAGGGGCTTTCTACCTCTGGGCTACACTCCCAGACCTATTTTACATTTTATTTTGAAACAGGGTCTCACTAAGTTGCTGAAAGCCTCACTAAGTAGCTGAGGCTGGCTTTGAACCTGTGTGATCCTCCTGTTTCAGCCTCCCAAGCATGGGGATTACAAGCGTGCACCACCACGCCCAGCATTCCAGTACTTTTTATTAGCATCAAAGATAAGAAGGTAAGAATAAAAGGGGGGAAAAAAAAGAAAAAAGGATTCTGATGTGGAGTTAATATAAAGAGTACCATTTGAAGATATTTAGTGATTCAATGAAAGTGGAGATAAGATGATTATGAGACCAGAGAAGTTCAGTCATGAGAAAAAGGTGCTAATTACCAAGGGTCAAAAAGAAGAAAATCTTGCCAGGCATGGTGATCCTTGGCTAGAATCCCAGTATTGGGAGGCTGAGAAAAGAGGATGGCGGGTTCATGGTCAGCCTCAGTAACTTGGTGAAGACCAACTTAGTAAGACCCTGTTTCAAAATAAAAAATAGAGCACAGAGGTAGAATGCCCCTGGGTTCAATCCCTAATAACACAAAGTAAATAAATAAATAATAAATAAATAAATAAATTTTTTAAAATGGGCTGGGTGTGTAGTTCTGAGGTAGGTGTCCAGGGTTCAGTTCCCAGTATTTAAAAATAAAGGGAGAGGGGAATCTAGAAACCAGTGAGAAATCAATAATGCAGAGAAACAAGGTCAGACTCTGGCTCTCTCTTTGGTTTTGTCCCACATAACACTTCCCTTCTCTTTCTTCCCAGAGATTTCTCTTTAAAACACACACAGCCAGGCATGGAGGTGCACTTGAAATCCCAGTACTTGGAAGGTTGAGACAGGATGATCACAGGTTCAGGGCCAACCTTGGCTACTTAGGCTCTCCTCAATTTAGTAAGACTGTTTTAAAATAAAGAATAAAAATTGGACTGGGAGCCTGGCATGGTGGTGCATGTTTGTAATCCCAGCATTCTGGAGGCTAAGACAGGAAGGATTGTGGTTCACGGACAGCCTCAGCTACTACTTAGTGAGGCCCTTTTTTTATTTTATTTTATTTTTTTGCAGGTCTGGGGATCGAACCCAGGGGCATTCGACCTCCAAGCTATACCCCCTGCCCTATTTTTTATTCTTTATTTTGAAACCGGATCTCACTGAGTTGCAGATGGCCTAAGTAGCTTAGGCTATCTGCGAACTGCGATCCTCTGGTCTCAGCCTCCCGAATGCTGGGATTACAAGCGTGTGCCACCACACCCAGCAATAGTGAGGCCCTTTGCAACTCAGTAAGACCATTTCAAAATAAAGAACAACAAAAAAAATAGGGCTGGGGGGTGTCACTTGGAGGTAGAATGCGCCCAGGTTCCATCCCTAGTACCTAAAAAAAAAGTAAATAAATAGGGCTGGGGGTGTAGCTTGGAGGTAGAATGGCTCTGGGTTCAATCCCCAGCACCAAAAGAATAAAAATAAAAATCACACACACACACACACACACACACACACAGAGTTTTTAATCTCCCTAAATATTTCTCTACTCTTTAGCCATGACATATATCCGCCCTACTAACTAAATAAAGCAGAAAACAATCTAACAAAATTACTATTTATATGTAACTTACAAAAGTAATTTAACAGTGAGAATGGAGAGAATAAAGAGATGGGGCCAGGTGTGGTGGCACATGCTTGTAATCCCAGCGCTTGGGAGGCAAAGACATGAGGATCACACAGGTTCAAAGCCAGCCTCAGCTACTTAGTGAGACCCTGTTTCCAAATAAAGTATAAAATAGGTCTGGGAGTTTAGCCCGGAGGTAGAAAAGGCCCTGGGTTCCACCCTCAGTACCACAAAAGAAAGAGAGAGAGAGAAGGGAGGAGGGGGTAAACATGTACAGAAAGCTTAATTTCATCGAAGTCAGGAAATGAAAAGCTAAATACATCCCCGGAAAGGGCACAGGGCTAGAATTCAAGAGGACCAGTTCTCCATTCACGCTCTCTAAGCTTTGCTTTCTTCAGCTCTGACACAATTAACAATACCTGCCTATGTCCCTTAGGTCACTGTGAAATTCAGAGGGCAATGGATCTGAAAGAGGTCTGAACACAGGGATTACCGCCACCATCTCTCCAAGTCACTATGCTGCAGCATTCACAGAATGGCAGCAGGCCCTCCCTGATATGCACATGAGAAGCTACGCAGATTTAGATTCAAGTAGCATGTGCTAGGATAATATCTGCTAGAGCTGAATCAGAGTCTCCCATACAGAGCATTCTTTCATTGCTCACAAATATGCCTTGTGCTGAGCTGGGTGCTTTATCATTCAATACCTTACTTCACCAGGACAGCATTCTGGCACAGAGCAAGTGTCCCAGGCTCGTATACAGCATCTTACCTTTTCCAAGCTCACCCCAGTCCTCTTGACCAAGGCTTGCAGCCGGGCGATAGTTTCATTCTCCTTGAGGAGCTCATAGGAATGCAGAGGGGAGCCAGCAATGTTCCCATTCCTCTTGTCCGAGACAAACTCAGAGGCCCGAAGCCTCTTCAACTTGGAAGCACTCTCGCTGCAATGAAGGTTTCCTTCAGGGGGAATGCCAAATGCCATAAGAATCTCAGAGACTTCCTGGACAAACTCCAACTTGTTGGGAAACTGAGGCAAGTCCTCTGGCAGCTCAATGAAGTGGTTGTCAACATCCACAAAGCAGAGATTAGCCTGGAAATCAAAAAACAATGAGGAGTGTGATCAACTGCAGAATATTAAATAAGAAGGTTTTAAAAGGATAATAAAAAGCTGGGTGTGGTAGCTCAAACTTGTAATCTCAGTACTTGCCAGGCAGGAGGATCACAGGTTTGCACCCAGCCTCAGCTACTTAGTGAGGCCCTCAACTACTTAGGGAGATCCTGTTTCAAAATAAAGAATAGCAAATAGGGCTGGGAGTGTAGCTCAGAGGTAGAATACCCCTGGATTCAATCCCTAGTACTGCCAAAAAAAAAAAAAAAAAGCAAAAGTAAGGGAAAACCCCTAAAATAGACATATGTGAGACACAATGTAAAAAAGATGGGGCTGAGAAATGAGACACAGCTGAGTTTCAATCTTCCTTGGCACTTTTAAGTTATGCCACCATAGGAAAGTTACTTAACCTCTTTGACTCCTTTTCCTCAACTAATATAGAGAAAAAGAAATAGAAGAGGATATTATAATTCATAGTATCAAACATCTAACACAGAAATCTCAGACATAGCATATGCTTATTAAATGTTTGACAGCTTGATGAATTCTACAATCCGTGAAAAGAACAATTAAGAGTGAGTTAGAAAGCCTAGGTTCGCTGGGCATGGTGATGCATGCTTGTAATCACAGTACTTGGGAGGCTGATAGAGGAGGATCACAGGTTCGTGGCCAGCTTCAGCTACTTACTGAGGGCTTCCACAGCTTAGTGAGACCCTGTTTCAAAATAAAGGATAAGCCCCATGTGGTGGCTCATACTTGTAATCTCAGCACTTGGGAGGCTGAGACAGGAAGATGGCACAGGTTCAAAGCCAGCCTCAGCTACTTAGTGAGGCTCTCAGCAACTTAGGGAGACCCTGTTTCCAAATAAAGTATAAAATAGGTCTGGGAGTATAGCCCAGAGGTAGAAGAGCCTCTGGGTTCCACCCCCAGTACCACAAAAAGTAAATAAATAAGTAAATAAATAAATAAATAAATAAGAGGTAGAATGCCCCTGGGGGGCCATCCCTGGTACCCCACACACACAATAAATAAATAAATAAATAAATAAATAAATAAATAAATAAATAAATAGCCTAGGTTCCAGCCCCGGCTCTGCTACTATCTTCCTGCATGATCCTGAGTGTACTGAGTATAGTAGTATCTCTTTCAGAGCCTCAGTCTTGATCTATAAGATTTGGTGGCAGCTGGCATGGTGGCACAGCACACTTGTAATCCCAGCACTCAGGAGGCAGAGATCGGAGGATTCCGATTTGTGAATAGCAACTTAGCAAGGCCCTTCGCAACTCAGCGAGACCTTGTTTCAAACAAAAGACTAAAAAATAGGGGTGGGGGTGTAGCTCAGAAGTACAATGCCCCTGGGTTCTATCCCCAGTACCGCAAAAAAAAAAAAAAAAAAAAAAAAAAAAAAAGAAAAGAAAAGAAAAGAAAAAGAAAAGAACGAACAAAGATTTGGTGGCTGATACTTTTTTTTTTTTCAGTCGTGGGAATTCTACCTCTGAGCTACACCCCCAGCCCTATTTTTTTCTTTATTTTGAAACAGGATTTCACTAAATTGTGAAAGCTTCACAGGTTGCTAAGGCTGGCCACAAACCTGCCATCTTCCTGTTTCAGCCTTCTAAGTACTGGGATTAGTGCACACCACCAGGCACGGCAACTGATTTTGACAATTTCTTTGCTTCCTTTAGACTTTAAAGCTGCTTCTGAAAGGATTCAGTCAGTATACTCTTAGAGTGCTGATGGGGTGTATAATCTGGATTAACAAAGGATTTAGCAACATCTAGCTATCCCTATTTTTAAAAAAAAAGACAGGTAAGTAACATGTCCAAAGTCACAGCTAGTAAGTAACAGGGCTGGGATCTGAAATTAGGTAGCCTGACTTCAGTCACACCTTTATGCTCATCATCTTTTCTACTGTTTCTCAGAGGTCTTGTATATTTTTTGTTCAATTTAATTACATACTTTATAGTTCTTTTCCCTGTTGAATTGTCTTGCACCTACAAATTAGAAAAGCCAATTATTTTTGTATGTTTATCTTACTGTGAATCTATTCTAGCCAAGATAACTTTCATTTCCTTCATTGCAGGGCATTATTAAATAATTAAGGGTTTTGTTTTGCATTTTATAAGAGGAATTATTAATCTTACCTATGTCATAGACTTGTTCTGAAGATTATAATAAATGTTAAGGATTCTTCAAATTAAAATATATTAATAACCAGCCATGGTGGCTCATGCTTGTAATCCCTGTACTTGGGAGGCTGAGACAAGAGGATCTCCAGTTCAAGGACAGCCTCAGAAAGCACTGAGATTCTCAACAACCTAGTAAGACCTTGTTTCAAAATAAAAATTAAAATAGGGCTAGATTGTAGCTCAAAGGTTGAATGCTCCTGGGCTCAATCCCCAGTGCCACAAAAAAAGATATTAATAAACTCCATATTTATTTGTAAATTTAATGTAAATATTTTCAAAATCCCAATAAGATTTTTGAAGGGTATTACTAATGACATTATTCTGAGTTTTAACATTTGTATATGAATTATAATTTGTCTCAAAAACATATATTGAATAGTTTATCTGCAGTACACAAATCTATTCAAGACTGCTATTTTCTAGTGTATTGTTGTTTTATATATGTTTTAGAATCCAATAAATTTCTAGTATTTTTCTTTTTTTATTAATTAATTAATTAATTAATTAATTATTTTTGGTGGTACTGGGGTTCCTGGAAGCCCTTCTACCTCTAGGCTACACTCCCAGACCTATTTTATACTTTTTTATTTTGGGGAACAGGGTCTCTTAAACCAGCGCGGCTGGCTTCAAACCTGCGCGATTCTCCTGTCTCTGCCTCCCAAGCGCGGGGATTACAAGCGTGTGCCATGACACCCAACTCTAGTATTTTTCTTGATTAATATTTCTAATATTTTCTTGACTAATTTTTCTTGACTATTGCCTAGTATCTCTTAACTAAATTTCTGTGGCTGTTTTTCCTTGTTAATATAAGACTGTACTAAAAAAATAAGTGTGAGATAGACAAAACTTAAATATAAAAAATTAAAGCCATTTTATGCTTCACAAAGAGTCCTTATCTGTTGAGCACAGAGGCACATCCCTGTAATCCCAGCTACTTAGAAGGCTGAGGCAGAAAGTTTGCAAGTTCAAGGCTAACCTGAGCAACTCCCTGCCTTAAAAAATAAATAAATAAAAGCTGGACAGAGTGTTGCATCACTGTAATCCTAATACTTTGGAAGATGAGACAGGAAGATCCCAGGGTCAAGAATAGCTCCCAAAATTATCAACACTCTGTTTCATGATCACAGGCCATGAACCTGCGATCCTCTTGTCTCAGTCTCCCAAATACTGGAATTACAAGTGTGTGCCACTATGCCAGCTTGGTAAAATAAATTTAATTTTCCAGAGTTCCTCCACTGAATAACAACTTCGAGCTGTCCCCAGTTAATGGGAAAACAAATGCTTAACCTAATAGCAGGCTACTTTTTTTTTTTTTTTTTGTGGTGCTAGGCATGCTTTCTACCTCTGAGCTATACTCCTAGACCTATTTTCTATTTTATTTAGAAACAGGGTCTCACTAAATTGCCAAGAGACTCACTAAGCAGCTGAGGCTGGATTCAAACCTATGCAATTCTCCTGTCTCAGCCTCCCAAGTACTGGGGATTACACACGTGCACCACCACGCCTGGCCTTTGTTTATTCTTTTAAGATTTAAAATTATAAATGCTATCAAGCCAAGTCATCACAAAAACATACTAAAAAAAATTAAGACATCTAGTTATGAAGATCACCTGCCTCACAGGCCCTAACAGAACAAGGCACTATAGCCAGCCAGAGGCACACAATGCAATCATTTACTCCCTTGGTCCCTTCTCTTTAGATGAAAACAAGAAGTTTCGCCAATATGAAACAGAGGCAGCTAAAACTTCATCCATTCAGCAATGCTTGGTTGACTTTCTTCCATTGCTGTGAGCCAAATACAGAGTGTCTCTAAAGACTTATAAACTCAAATGCTGTGTCCACATTTGTGGTTAGAGGTGGCTAAAGAGAGAAAGCAGCTCAGACACATTTCAGAAATGAGCAAGATTAAGATGAGATATGAGCCGCCAGTTGACACCAATGTCATTCTTTGTAAAACTGAGCTGAAGGAGAGAGTATAAGGTAAGAAAGCAAAATGAAAATGACTATTCAATTTCTAGGCTCATACAATAATCCTCATATTGTTTCCTCCAGACAGAAGGATATAGCAAACAAGTAACGTATACACCGCTGGGCGTGATGGTGCATGCTTGTAATACCTGCGCTTGGGAGGCTGAGACAGAAGGATTGCACAGGTTCGAAGCCAGCCTCAGCTACTTAGTGAGGCTCTCAGCAACTTAGTGAGACCCTGTTTACAAATAAAGTATAAAATAGGTCTGGGAGTATAGCCCGAAGGTTTAAAAAAAAAAAAAGCCCCTGGGGGGTTCCACCCTCACCCTCAGAACCACAAAAAATAATAATAATAATAATAATTGGGCTGGAGGTATGATTCAGAGGTAGAATACCCCTCGGTTCAATCCCCAGCATCACACACACACAAAAAGTGTCCTAGGAGCCAGGTGTGATGGCACAGTACTTGAAAGGCTGAAACAGGAGGATCTCAGGTTCAAGGCCAGCCTCAGCAATGAAGTGAAACCCTGTTCCAAAATAAAAAATAAGCCAGGCATGGTGGCTCATGTTTATAATACCAGCATTTGAAAGACTGAGACAGGAGGATCGTGGTTCACAGACAGCCTCAGTTATTTAGTGAGGCCCTTTGCAAATCAGTGAGACTCTGTTTCAACATAAAGAATAAAAAATAGGGCTGGGGGTATAGCTCAGAAGTAGGATGTCCATGAGTTCCATCCCCAGTACAACAAAAAAATAATAAATAAAAAATAAAATAGAACTGGGGCTGTAGTTCAGAGATAGAATGCCCTAGGTTCCATCCCCAGTACCACAAAAAACAAACAAGACTATCCTAAGAAAGTAGGCATGGGCACAGTGGCACACACCTATAATCCCAGTACTTGGGAAGCTGAGACAGGAGGATTGTAGGTTTGAGCCCATCCTCAGTAATTTAGCACCACCCTATTTTAATAAGAAATAAAAAAGACTGGAAATATAGCGTGTAGGTAGAATGCCTCTGGGTTTAATCCCCCATAATACACACACACACACACACACACACACACACACACACACACACACTCATTCTCTCTCTCTCTCTCTCTCTCTCTCTCTCTCTCTCTCTGTCCCCCCCTCCCAAGAAAGGGCAGGAAAGATGAAAAAGTGACAACTCTTTCTTACTATCCTCTGCTTTCTCTGACATAGCTGTATTGGAAAGGCCTCCTTCCTGGGTGGACACAATGAAGGCTCAACGAGAAGTAAAGGACAAAGGATGCCTCACAAAAGTGGTTCAGCACTTTCACTAGCTCAAGGCCAGCTGAGCTCATGTGTTGGCAGAAAAACACAAAACAAAGAGCTTTTTACAGACTTCTGATGCCCAAAGATGGGCAACAACTGATGAATTCTGATTTGGGGGGCTAGTTCTCTGTTCTGGAGGAATTCCCTTGTATAAACCAAGCTTGCCCCACCTCACTACCCTGATGATTGCCTCGTGCATAATCCCAGGTGAATAAATGTCCCTAGCTATTCCTCAAAGCAGAGTTTAAAGATATCACATAGTTTAATGATGTCCACCAAAATGCTGAAATTAGTTATTACCACGTAATAAAATCTGAGGTAATTTTTATTAATTTGTGAGTTTTTTTTACTATAAACACCTATATTTCTGAGAAATACCAAACTAGTGTTTTGAAGTTATCATTCTCCATTCATACATGTACTTTCTTTGTGCTTTACTCCTTAAAAAGCCAGCTCTTGCCCAGTGTGGTGGCACACACTTGTAATCCCCACACTTGGGAGGCTGAGACAGGAGGATCGCGCAGGTTCGAAGCCAGACCCTGTTTGCAAATAAAATATAAAATAGGTCTGGGAGTGTAGCCTGGAGGTAGAAGGGTTCCATCCCCAGTACCACAACCAAAAAAAGAAGAAAAAGAAAAAAAAAGAAAGCCAGCTCTTTTGTCCCAACTCTAGGGCTTTCCACAGGAAGTACAAATCCAAGAATCTCAGTGGCTGGTTATCTGCTAAAAATCAAGGCAGGAAGTATCCAACTATTTAACTGCCCTCACAAATATGTCCATCCGAGGAAGACCTTCAGCCTGGGCAAAATGGGCCTTTAAGTCCCTAGAACTGCTTATGAAGCACATACTGGTGTTCTACAGTCCCTTTAAGAAAACTGTTGGTCTCTCAACTGCTTCTTCATCCACTCACATACATGAAGCAAACAGACAATGAAACAGAAAGATCCTAGAGGGAACAGAACTTGCCCAAGTATACAAGTAGATGCCAAATGTAAACAAAACTGAGAAAGTTGCCTTCTTGTTTAGTGACTTATCAGATTATTTATGTAGCATGCCTCTTTGGACTTGTACTTTCAATCATTTCTATTTATTTATTTCTATTTATTTATTTATTTATTTATGTATTTTGGTGAGACTGGGGATGGAACCCTTCCACCTCAGGCTACACTCCCAGACCTATTTTATATTTTATTTGGAAACAGGGTCTCTTAAGCCAGCGAGGCTGGTTTTGAACCTGCTCGATCCTCCTGTCTTTGCCTCCCAAGCGCAGGGATTACAACTGTGTGCCACCACACCCAGCTCCTTTTTATTTTTATCTACAAAATTTAGATACCCAACAGAAATTTGTTTAAATCAAAAAACAAAAAGTCTAAGCCAAGCTTGGTGGCGCACACTTGTAATCCCAGTATTTGGGAGGCTGAGACAGAAGGATCCAGGTTCGCCGACAGCCTCAGCCACTTAGTAAGGCTCTTTGCAACTCAGTGAGACCCTGTTTTAAAATAAAGAATAAAAAATAGGGCTGGGGGTGTAAGGTAGAATGCCCCTGGGTTCCATCCCCAGTACCACACACACACAAAAAAAGTTTCACAAAATAATTTTTTTTCTAATAAATGTCTTTAAAGTATGTAAAATATGCTGGGTATTGTGGCGCACACCTGTAATCCCAGCTACTTGGGAGGCTAATCCAGGAGAGATTTCAAGTTCCAGGTTAGCCTGGGTGAGATCTTGTCTCAAAATAAAAAAAAAAAAAAGGACTACTTTTTTGTTTTTTATTGGTGCATTATATTCATACATCATATTGGGGTAAAAAATTTGTGTGTATATATACATGTACACATCACTGATTTAACCCCTATAAAAAAATTTTTTTAATGGGCTGGGAGATGAGCTCAGTGGTAGAGTGCCCCTCAGTTCCATCCCCAGTACCACAAAAGTATGTAAAATATCATGTTTGAAAAATGTATGAAAAAGGCAACTCATTTAAAAAAAAAAAAAAAAAAGCAGCCAGGCATGATGACACATGCCTGTCATCCCAGCATTTGGAAGGCTGAGACAGGAGGATTGTGGTTTGCTCCAGCCTCAGCTACTTAGTGAGGCCCTTTGCAACTCAGTGAGACCTTATTTCAAAATGAAGAATAAAAAATAGGACTGAGGGTATTACTTGGAGGTAGAATGTCCCTGGGTTCCATCCCCAGTACTGAAAAAAAAAAAAAAAAACCCACAGATATTAAAATGTATGTATGTCAGGAGAAAAAGATAACAAGTGTCTCTTAAATGATACAAATTGAGCTAAATATCAATTGTTTGTACTTTTTCCTGAAAAAGTTATTCATGCTCCCCAAAACAAAACAGGCTTGGTGACACCATACTGAGCTCATCCCAAAGATGAACTGGAGCTAGAGGCACCAACATGCAGGTTCTCACCTCTTGAGGCAGCTCCAGCTGTGACCTGTCATCCAGGCCATTGGAATGCAAGCCCATCAGGTATGGAACAGGAGCATCTAAGAAATGCAGGAGAGAAGCCGGGAGAATAGGGACATAGACATGCTGCCACTGGAATGGAAACATGAGAGCTGTAATCGTCTCTGCCACAGTCATCAGTCTCTGGTAATCTAGGTCAAAGAAAAAAAAGCACATACACACATTAAGTTAAAAATGAAGCACTTGCTTCTCAAATAGTAAATTAAAACTTTTAGTATAATTTCACATTTAGAAAGGACCAGGATAAACTTCAGCAAGGATATGTTCAATGTGACTCCCTTGTAAGTATATATAAGAAAGACAATTCAAAAACTCTGGTGGAGTCCAAGTTGAAAAATAACGCCCCTCGCCATACACAAAGGTCTAGCTAGTAATAAAATTTAATATGGAAATAATAAATAGTACCCCACTCCAAATAATATCCTAGAACATGTTCGGTAGATTCTCTTAAGTAGAAATGGGAGAGGGAAATAGAACAAAAAGAAAAGAATCAGTGGTCTGAGTCTTCAGCATGGAATCCAAAACAAGTTATATTTTCACTCAGATACTTCTGCACGGGAATAAAGCTTTCACAACTATCACCTTGTTCTTGGCTAATCAAAGAACATGTCCTATTATTAACTTTTTAGTTAATGTGATAAATGTATATTTGGTCTTCATCCCCAGTTCCTAACACAGCCCTAGAATCTTTTGTATGCTAATAAGATGTCTGATGGGGGTGGAGGGGCCTGGATAGCTTCAAAATAGGTGCTGGTCACTAGAAAGGCCAAGGCCTTTAGATTAGAGTTGGGACTTTCAGCCTCAAATCCAACCTCATGGGAGAGAGAAGGGGTTAGAAATTTAATAATCACCTGTGAGCAAAGACTCCCATCATTCAGGCCTACGTAGTAATGAATCCTCCATGAAAAATCTCTAAGAAACAGAGTTTCAAAAGCATCTGGGCTGAGGTGCTGGAGGGTGGTACCAGAAAGGGTATGGACGCTTCACACTCCTCCCTCTATACGATGTCACATGCATCTTTGCTATTTGGCTGTTTGTGAGTTGCATCCTTTATAATAAATGGGTAATAGTACTTAAAGCACTTTCCTGGGTTCTGTGAGCCATTCTAGTAAATTATCAAATTCAAAGAGGGGATTGTTGGAATCTTCCAAATGTATAGCCTACAGAAATATAGACAGCCCTGACCTGCCACTGGCATCTGAAGAGGAGTCAGTCTCACAAGACTGGGCCTTTACCAATAGGGTCTGTGGTGACTCCTGATAGCTAGTGTTGGAACTGAATTAAATTGTAAGTCACTCAGTTGGTATCTGGAAAGTTGAAGAATGGATTGGTATGAGGGGGAAAAAAAACTTCACATATTTGGTGTCAGTAGTGTGAGTAGAAACATACCAAATAATCCAAATAAATAGATATTAATGAATTAAAATCCAATGTTTAAAACAATTGGAGTGTGAAGGCATATGTCTGTAATCTCAGATATTTGGGGAGTGCTGAAGCAGAAAAATACCAAAATGCATGCCAACCTAGCCAATTTAGTAAGGCCCTGTCTCAAAATAAAATACAAATGAACTGGGTATAAGCTCAGTTTATTTGTATATACTAGTACAAGTGATAAAACTACACAAGAAGATGGAAAGATCTGGAGAACATTATTTTAAGTGAGATTAGCCAAGCACAGAAAGAGAATGGGCATATGTTTTCTCTAAAATGCTCAAGATAGGGAATATTAGGAATACCAGAGGGACTCCAGATAATGTAGGGGAAACCTCAGCAAAGCTAGAAAGGAGGGTCAGGGGAGGAAGAAGGCTGAGGTTAATCAATGAAAAAGCTGCATCCGAATATGTGCATACATGTGTATACATTGTTAACCTGGACACTCAGTATTGGGAGGGATGGAAAAGAAGAAGTGGGGGGGCACCAAGTACTGTGTGAATATATGCACTGTCAACATGATCCACATTATGATGTGAGACTATAGTGCACCAATAAAATAAAATTTAAAAAATAAAAGCTAAACAAAACAAAAAAAAGTGATAAAAACCAATAGGTCCTTTGCCCCTGCCAGATCCTATGTTCACCAGTCCAGGAAGGTAAAACCAATAAAAAGGAAACAGTTGAAGGTCAGCTGCATCAAGGGTTTCAGCCAATCAAAATCAATAATAGAAGCCGGGCGAGGTGGCGCACACTTGTAATCCCAGCATTTGGGAGGCTGAGACAGAAGGATCCAGGTTCACGGACAGCCTCAGCTACTTAGTGAGGCCCTTTGCAACTCAGGGAGACCTTGTTTCAAAATAAAGAATAAAAAGTTGGGCTGGGAGTGTAGCTTGGAGGTAGAATGCCCCTGGGTTCCATCTTCAGTACCACCAAAAAACAACAACAACAACAAAACAAAAAAAAAAAAAACCCAGTAGATTCGTGAGCTCCAAGCAACCCTATGGGTTCTCTCACAGCTCCCATTAAGTTGTAATGAGAAACTACATTTGGCAAAAGAAGATACTGCAAAGTATACTGGATTACAACCAACACTAAGTGGTAAGCAAGAAGGAAGCAGCACATTTTTGTGAGGTGTGTGTGCTCATACATGTGCATGAACAAAAAGAATGACGTTAGAATCATTCTACTGATAAGCCTCCTAAACAAACTTGAAGGCAGCTCCTGAACATCACAGATGAATTATAAACTGTCCCTGCAGAGCTGGGCATGGTGGCGCACACTTGTAATCCCCGCACTCTGGAGGCAGAGATAGGAGGATTGCAGTTCACGACCAGCCTCATGATATTTTTATCAAACTGCAGCCAAGAAACAGCCAGGAAAGCAAAAGGACTGTACAAGTCAGAGCTTGACTCACTGACGGGCATCCACAACCTCATACCGTACCGGTGTGTGACGTTAATGACAAGGACATGCTCTGAAAGCTGCAGTTGGGCAATTTCCTCCTTGTGAAAAAATGATAGCATGTACTTACACAAACTAGACGGCTCTGGGTAATTTACATAATCTATGGGATGGCCATCATTTCTGCAGTCTGGCACTGACTGAAGTCACCAGGCAGTTTAAGAGTGTACTTTAAGCCAGAGTGGCAAAGTGAAGCCTCAGGGAGCAGTCACTCAGCAGATGCTTTCTGTTTGGCCTGCAGTGTTTAGCAAGAACACTGCTGCCAACATTTAAAAATCACAGATTTCATGTAAAAACAGTCTGGGTTTTCATGACAAACAGAAAGATTTGGTAACATTAGGCTAGTATCCCCACAAGGAATTAACTGAAGTTAATCAGTGGCTATCTACCTGATGGATGTGCGCTCTTTGATTCAACATTGTCTTCACTACTTCCCCTTCAAAGTACATCCAAAACCCCAACCACTTCATACCAATTCAGTTACCCCCTCAGTCACGGCTGGCATCTTCTCTCACCAGGATTATTATGATGCCCTCCTAACTAGATGCTTTACTTTCCCCCATGCATACTTTAAGGATTTACTCATATGATAGTGGCTAGAGATCCTTTCAAAGGTCAAAGTCATTCATTTATTTAACAAATATTTATTGAGCATCCTTATATTCCAGTCACAAAGGCAAAAGCCTTGCCATGGTCCAGGTTAAATGTCATCCCATTGGCCATGGGCCATATCTGGAACAAACTAAGCATCAAAATAAATACTATAGCTGGGCATGGTGATGCACGCTTGTAATCCCCGCACTTGGGAAGCGGAGACAGGAGAATGGCACAGGTTCGAAGCCAGCCTCGCTGGCTTAAGAGACCCTGTTTCCAAATAAAAATATTAAAAAAAAAAATAGGTCTGGGAGTATAGCCCAGAAGGGCTTCCATGAACCCCAGTACCACAATAAATAAATAAATAAATAAATAAATAAATAAATAAATAAATAAATAAATAAAATTGTAGGCCAGGTGTGGTGGCACATAATCCCAGCGCTTGGGAGGCTGAGACAGGAGTATCGCACTGGTTCGAGGCCAGCCTCAGCTACTTAGTGAGGCTCTCAGCAACTTAGTGAGACCCTGTTTCCAAATAAAGTATAACATAGGGCTGGGAGTATAGCCTGGAGGTAGAAAAGCCCTCAGGTTCTACCCCCACTACCACCAAAAAATAAAAAATAAATAAATATTACAGGAACAAATTATAACCTACTAAACAAAATAAAAATCTATATTTTCAAGCTGGGCGTGGTGGCACACACTTGTAATCCCAGTATTTGGGAGGCTGAGAGAGGAGGATAGCAGTTCGAAGACAGCCTCAGCTACTTAGTGAGGCCCTTTGCAATTCAGTGAGATCCTATTTCAAAATAAAGGATAAAAAATAGGGCTGGGGGGTGTAGAATGCCCCTGGGTTCCATCCCCAGTACCACCAAAAAAAATCTATATTTCCATACAATGATAAATAACAAGCAAAAAAGGAAAAATGAAATATTCTTCCTCATAGTAGAATGCCAATTAGTAAATATAAATTGAGTTTGAAAAACACCATTTTTCCATCAACGTATTCAGACCAGAATCATTAATAAATGTTAAAACAAGTCAGGAGTGGTACCAAACGCTTGTAATCCTAGTACTTGGGAGGCTGAGCGAGGATCACAGGTTCGCGCCCAGCCTCAACTACTTATGAGGCCCTCTGCAACTTAATGAAATCTTGTTTCAAAATAAAGAATTTTAAAAAATCAGGCTGGGGGTGTAGCTCAGAAGGTAGCATGCCCCTGGGTTCAATCCTCAGTTCTGCAATAAATAAATAAACAAACAAACAAACAAACAAATAAATAAATGTTAAAACTCCTGGGCAAAATTTTGAGAAGATAGCCAGGTGTGGTAGTAGACACTTGTAATCCCAGTACTTGGGAGGCTGAGGCCAGGAGGATCTCAGTTTGTGGATAGCCTCAACTCCTTAATGAGGCCCTTCAAAACTTAGTGAAGAAATGTAGATAAACCCCAATTCAGGACATTCTACAAAATAACTTACCTTCATTCTTCAAAATGTTAATGTCATGAAAGACAAAAAAAAAAAAAGGCTGAGAGGTGGGCATGGTAACACACACCTGTAATTTCAATACTTGGGAGTCTGAGACAGGAGGCTCGCAGATTCAAGGCCAGCCTCAGCAACTTAGTGAGACTCTATTGCAAAATAAAAAGGACTGGGGGTATAGCTCAGAGGTAATATGCCCCTGGGTTCAATCCCCAATACTAGGGAAGAAAAAAAAGATTTAAAAGCAAAAAAATGTGAAGCCTTTGATTGTCTATCTCTCAGGATAATAGCCAAAGTCTTTATAGTAGCCTACAAGACTCTACATTTAAGTCTCTTACACCACCCCTTCTGTGTCCTTCTCCCACTTTTAGAGATCCCTAACCTACTCATCCTGTTAATAATTGGAACTTCTCTTTCCCTGCTTTTTTTCTTCACATACCTTATTAACTATCTTCCATACTTTATCTTATCACCCCTCTCTTCCCACTAAAAATGAGTTGCACTACAGAAAGAATTTTTATCTGTTTTTTTCCACAATTACCTTTACTCCTTAAAACAATGCCTGGCACACAGTATACTCTCAATGTCAATCCTGAATAAATGAATTTTGTCACTTGTCCAGCATAATTAATAAGGACTTATTTCCTTCTGATCTACTCATTATTTTGTCCAAATAACAATGCTCACATTCAATTTCTCATTTATAAAAACAATTCAGTTAAACAAAAGAAAGAAGCAACACCTGATTTCCTCAAATATGTTTTTCTCAATATATAAAGGACTGCCGGGCGTGGTGGCGCATGTTTGTAATCCCAGCATTCGGGAGGCTGAGACTGGAGAATCGCGGTTCGAGGACAGCCTCAGCTACTTAGTGAGGCCCTCTGCAACTCAGTGAGACCCAGTTTCAAAATAAAGAATAAAAATAAAAATAAAAATAAATAAAAAGACTAAAAAATTAGGGCTGGGGGCGTAGCTCAGAGGTACAATGCCCCTGAGTTCCATCCCTGGTACCACAATAAATAAATAAATGTGTGTATATATATATATATATATATATATATATATATATATATATATATATATATATATATCAATCATCCTTTGTGAATCCTAGGTTCAAGACCAGTCTCTGCAACTTAGCAAAACTCTGCTTCAAAATAAAAAATAAAGCTGGGCATGGTGGCACACACTTGTAATCCCAGCATGTGGGAGTCTGAGACAGGAGGATCTGGGTTCACAGCCAGCCTCAGCTACTTAGTGAGGCCCTTTGCAACTCATTGAGACCCTGTTTCAAAAAAAAATAGGGCTGGGGAGTAGCTCAGAGACAGAATGCTCCTGAGTTCCATCCCAGCACCAAAATAAATAAATAAATAAGAATGAATGAATGAATGAATAAACAAACAAACAAACAAAACACAAAATAAATGCCGGCACGGTGGCAGATGCTTATAATCCCAGGGTTTGAGAGGCTGAGACAGCCGGCCGTGCTCCTTGCAGTTGCTGTGCTGGATGTATATCTACCTGCTCTAAAGCTCTCCCAGTCTAATGCAAGACATACAAATAAATAGCGGTTCGCGAACAGCCTCAGATACTTAGTGAGGCCCTTTGAAACTGAGTGAGACCCTGTCTCAAAATAAAGAATAAAAAATAGGGCTGGGGGTGTAGCTTAGAGGTAGAATGCCACTGGGTTCCAGCCCCAGTACCGCAAAAATAATAAAAATAAATTAGGGCTGGGGGTATGGCCCCTATGTTGAATGCCCCATACCAAAACATAAAACCAACCCACTCATGTACCATCAATTTTTCATTCCTCACCCACCTGCAAAAGATTTGGGTTTTGCTCAAACTGTGAGAGCCCCTGACATTAACAGTCAGACCCACTGTATCTGACTGTGGAAAGCAGGGAGGCCTGGTGCAAGAAGAGAGTTCTATGAGCAGTGACTTACGCTGTGAGTAGAGCAGGATCTGAAACTCCAAAAGGGCACAGGTAAAAAGTTGGAACACATTCTCCACCCCAAGCAGTTCAAAGACCTCTCTGACAGGAAAGTCAAATAAGGGAAGTTCATTGGTGCTTGGTCTCTGGCATATTATTGGCCCATAGACTCCAGAAAACTTCAAGGAGCGGCCAGGAGGTGGGAGTGGCACCTCGTAGAGGACATTGTAGATGTAGCTCTCAAGGGGCAGAGGAGGGGGCTGAGGCGAGGTGACTGCCTGGTGGAGCTGCTCCAGCACACTCCGACAGGCCTTCATGAAGGACATGGGCGTGATGAGGCAGATGCACTTAGAGACGTATAGAGTGTCCCGGCTAATGTCATAGGAGTTGAAGCGCTGCAGCTTGGTCCCAGGAGTGCCTTCACCATCTTCCATGTCACTCTGGTCTCGGCCATCAGGAAAAGGAGCATGTAGGACATCATACTCAGCGTTGTGCATGTGGTAGAGGGTCTGCATTGCACTGCAGATCTGTTTGCTCGTCACCTCTTCATAAAATGTGAGAGCAAACCCAAATGTCCGAGAGCCATCCTCCCTTGTGATGATAAAAGCATGGAACTGGGGTTCCCTGGGATCAGCCTGGGTCTTGAATGCCAGCCCTTTGGGCATGCATAGCTGCAAAAGACAACAGGCAACAAGCAGTGAGAACACTGACTGCTAAACCTCTTCAAACATTATCTATCTATCCAGCCGGCCATGCTCCTTGCAGTTGCTGTGCTGGATGTATATCTACCTGCCCTAAAGCTCCCCCAGTCTAATGCAAGACATACAAATAAATAACTTAGAGTCATCAGGCCTAGGTACTAGGAAAGCCGAGTATGGTGGCACATGCCTGTAATCCCAATACTTGGGAGACTGAGACAGGAGGATCACAGGTTTGAGGAAAGCCTCCACAACTAGTGAGATCCTCAACAACCTAGTGAGACCCTGCTTCAAAATAAAAATTAAAGCCGGGCATGGTGGCGCACGCTTGTAATCCCCGTGCTTGGGAGGCAGAGACAGGAGGATCGCGCAGGTTCGAAGCCAGCCGCGCTGGCTTAAGAAACCCTGTTTCTAAATAAAAAAGTAGAAAATAGGTTTGGGAGTGTAGCATGGAGGTAAAAGGGCTTCCAGGAACCCCAGTACCACCATAAATTAATTAATTAATTAATTAATTAATTAATTTTTAAAAATAGAGCTGGGGATGTAGCTTGGGGAAGGAATATCGCTAGGTTCAATCCCCAGTATAAAAAAAAAAAAAAAAAAAAGACCAGGGGAACACAAAACAATTCATCCTGGAAATATTAGAAAAAGCTTCAGAACAGGCATGGTGGTGTGTGCTTGTAATTCCAGTACTTGGAAGGCTGAAACAGGAGGATTGCAGATTCAAGGACAACCTTAGCAAATCGACTTAGTGAGACTTGTTTCAAAAAAAATAAAATAAAATAGGGCTGGAAGTATAGCTCAGAGGTAGAATGCCAGTGCCACCAAAAGTTATACTGCAATTTACCAGGTAGATAAAGGAGAAAAAGGCATTTCATGGACAGGAAGAAAATACAGAAAGATATGGAAGTAAAAGAAAGCTCAGAGCCAAACGTGGCAGTGCACACTTATAATCCTAGTACTTGGGAGGCTGAGACAGGTGGATCACAGGTTTGCAGTCAGCCTCAGCTACTTAGTGAGACTCTCTGCAACCTGTGAGACCCTGTTTCAAAATAAAGAATAAAAAATAGACTTGGAGATGTAGCTCTGAGGTAGAATGCCCCTGGATTCAATTCCAGTACTGCAAAAAAAAAAAAGAAAAGAAAAGAAAAAAAGAGCTCAGCTGGGCACAGTGGCACAAGCCTCTGATTCCAGCTACTCAGGAGGTTGAGGCAGAAAATCACAAATCCAAGCCAATGTGGGCAACTTAGTAAGACCTGTCTCAAAATAAAAAAGGAGCTTGAAATATAACTCAATGGTAGAATACCCCTGGGTTCAATCCCTAGTGCCAAAAGAAAAAAGCTGGACTTGTGACACATACTTCTAATCCCAGTACTTGAAAGGCTGAGACAGGAGGATTGCAGGTTGGAGACCACCTCAGCAATACAGTGAGATTTGCAACAACATAGCAAGACCCTGTTTCAAAAATAAGAAATAAAAAGGGCTGGGATTAGAGCTTGGAGGTAGAATGCTGCTGGATTCAATAAGAAGGAAGGAAGAAAGGAAGGAGGGAGGGAGGGAGGGAGGGAGGGAGGGAGGGAGGGAGGGAGGGAGGAAGGAAGGAAGGAAGGAAGGAAGGAAGGAAGGAGGGAGGGAGGGAGGGAGGGAGGGAAGGAAGGAAGGAGAAAAAAGAGAAAAGAAGAGAAAGAGGAAGGGAGGGAGGGAGGAAATTCTCTAGCTTAGAGAATTCAGGAAATGGCAGGTGGTCATGCATGACAATGTGATAGTAAGATATGTATTAGGAAATAATGCTACAAATATATCTAAAAACCAGACAGATGCAACTTCGTACCTAAAAATAAAATAAACTAATAAATAGTTTTAGAAACTATCAGGTCACAAAATTCTGTAATTAATAAAACTTTCTCTTTTTACATCAAAAAACCTCTTTTTACATCATTTCATATAAACCAAGGAGATGACATAATCAGGATAAATATGTACTTTTTTTCTCTTTAACTCAAATGAGTTATATTAAAAAAAAAAAAAAAAAAAAAACTTGAATTCTTAATCAAACTGACCTGAATCAATTCCTCATTTTCCAGGGTTTTTCTTGGGGGGGAGGTGGGTTCAGGGATGAAACCCAGGGGCATTCAACCTCCAAGCTACACCCTCTGCTCTATTTTTTATTCTTTATTTTGAAACAGGGTCTCACTAAGTTGTGGAGGGGGCCTCCCTAAGTAGCTGAGGCTGGCCAAGAACCACGATCCTCCTATCTCACCCTCCCGAATGCTGGAATTACAAGCGTGTACCACCAGGCCTTGCTTCTCATTTTCCAGTTCTGCACAAACCTAACGACACAAATGAAATACTGCCAACACAGGTTAACAAATACAAGAAAATACATTAAGTTATATACATTAGTCTTAAACTTAGTTTCCAGAAGCCTTTGTATTTCTAGAATAAAGCATGTAAAAATGAAATAAGCAATGGTCAAAAAACTTGAAGCTAGCTGTGGTAGCATATGCCTGTAATCCCAGTACTTGGAAGGCTGAGACAGGAGGACTGCAGGTTCGAGGACAGTCTCAGAAATGCAGCAAGGCTTTCAGCAACCTACTGAGACTCTGTTTTAAGACAAAAAAAAAAAAAAAAACAGGCTAGAAATATAGCCCAAAGGTTGAATGTCCCTGGGTTCAATCCTCAGTACCACAAACCCAAAAAACCCTTGAGGATCTCTAAGACTCAGTTTTCTTATCTGTAAAATGACAATAAAACAGTTTATCTGTACCTCAGAGGATTACTGTATGCATCAAACAAGATCATCCTCTAAAAACTATAAAATGCTATGAAAAATATAATAAAAAGGCAGTATAAAGATGTGGTTAAACTGGGCATGGTGGCACACGATTGTAATCTCAGCATTTGGGAGGTTGAGACAAGAGGATCACAGTTTGCAGCCAGCCTCCTCAATGTAGTAAGACCCTGTTTCAAAATAAAAGAATAAAAGAGGGCTAGGGGAGCTGGGTGTTACGGCACATGCTTGTAATCCCAGAATTTGGGAGGCTGAGAAAGGAGGATCGTGGTTCAGCTACCAGGTCCTTTGCAACTTAGTGAGACCATTTCAAAATAAAGAATAAAGCCGGGCATGGTGGCGCACGCTTGTAATCCCCGCACTTGGGAGGCTGAGACAGGAGGATGGCACAGGTTCGAAGCCAGCCTTAGCTACTTAGTGAGACCTGTTTCCAAATAAAATATTTAAAAAAAGGTCTGGGAGTATAGCCAGAGGTAGAAAGCCTCTGGATTCCACCCCCAGTACCACCAAAAATAATAAGAAGAAAGAAAGAAAGAAAGAAAGAAAGAAAGAAAGAAAGAAAGAAAGAAAGAAAGAAAGAAAGAAAGAAAGAAAGAAAAGGGCTGGGGTGTTGCTCAAAGGTAAAATGCCCCTGGGTTCCATCTCTAGTACCACAGAAAAAAAAAAAAAGAAGCCGGGCGTAGTGGCTCACACTTGTAATCCCAGCATTCGGGAGGTTGAGACTGGAGAAGTATGGTTCGCAGCCAGCCTCAGCTTAGTGAGGCCCTTTGCAACTCGGTGAGACCCTGATTCAAAATAAAGAATAAAAATAGGGCTGGGGGTATAGCTCAGAGGTAGAATGCCCCCGGGAGCCCCTGGGTTCCATCCCCAGTACCACAAAAATAAATAAAAATAAAATAAAATAGAACAGAGCTGGGGGTATAACTCAGAGGTAGAATTCCATGGGTTCCATCCCCAGTACCACAAAAAATAAAAATAAACAAATGGTTAAAAACGGGGATCTTAAACCAGACTACAGTGTTACAACTCCTGATTGATTATATACTGGCCATTTGACCTTGACACATTACTTAACCTTGCTAGATCTTAGTTTCCTCATCTCTAAAGTGTGTGTGTGTGTGTGTGTGTGTGTGTGTGTGTGTGTGTGTGTGTGTGTGTAGGAGGGGTACTTGAAAGCCAGGAGCATTCTACCTCTGAGCTACACCCTCAGCCCTATTTTATTATTTTATTTTGAAGCAGGGTCTAAGTTGCAGAGGGCTTAAGTTCCTGAGGCTAGCCAAAAAACCTGTGCTCCCCTGTCTCAGCCTCCCAAGTACTGCAATCACAAGCATGCATCTCTATATCCAGCTTGTGTGTATATTACTTAATATTACCTATGTAAGGGGTATTGTGAGGATGAGTTAATGTAAAAATATTTATTAGGGCCAGGTATGGTGGGCACACTTGTAATTCCAGTACTTGGGAGACTGAGATAGGAGGATTGTAGATTTGAAGCCAGCCTCAGCAACTTAGTGAGACTCTGCTTCAAAATAAAGAATAAAATAGGGCTGAAGATATAGCTCAGAGGTAGAATGTCTCTGGGTTCAATTCTTAGTACCACAAAAAATATATATATTAGAGTGCTAGAGTGCCTAGAACAAGATAAACATTCAATAATGGTTAGTTTATTCAGAGTAGTATTCTTCTACATGCAATTTTAAATGCTGTACTAGTTAAAATCACAATGAAACAAAAGGACCCATTTCTGCCATATTATTCTGAAGCATACACTACAGGAGAGACAACTACTTTTTTTTTTTTTTTTTGGTGGTACTGGGGTTCAGGAAGCCCTTCTAACTCCGGGTTACACTCCCAGACCTATTTTTATATTTTTATTTGGAAACAGGGTCTCTTTTTTTGTGTGTGTGTGGTACTGGGGTTCCTGGAAGCCCTTCTACCTCTGGGCTACACTCCCAGACCTATTTTATATTTTTGAAACAGGGTCTCTTACGCCAACGCGGCTGGCTTCAAACCTGCACGATCCTCCTGTCTCTGCCTCCCAAGCGCGGGGATTACAAGCGTGCGCCACCACACTCAGCGAAACAGGGTCTCTTAAGCCAGAGAGGCTGGCTTCGAACCTGTGTGATCTTCCTGTCTCAGCCTCCCAAGCACAGGGATTACAAGCGTGAGACACCATGCCTGGTAAGAGACAACTACTTTAAACTTCACTCATGTAATCTCAACACAATAAACAATCAATAGCTTATTTGTCCTACACAAAGTAAACATACTGTGACTTTTAGTATACATACACTGAATATTTAATATTTCATTTATAAATATATTTTTTTTGGGTGGTACTGGGGTTCCTGGAAGCCCTTTTACCTCCGGGCTACACTCCCAGACCTATTTTTACATTTTTATTTGGAAACAAGGTCTCCTAAGCCAGCGCGCGTAGCTGGCTTCAAACCTGCGCGATCCTCCTGTCTCTGCCTCCCAAGCATGGGGATTACAAGCGTGCGCCACCACGCCCGGCTCATTTGTAAATATTCTGAATACTCGATATGCTGACCAAAACACAGAATCATGAACCATATGCATGATAATCCCTACTTCAAAAGGTACTGGTACTTGGTGAGAGCATTTCTACCACAGCCTGCACACTTGTAATCCCATCATTTGGGAGGCTAAGACCTGAGGATCATGGTTCACAGAGAGCCTCAGCTACTTAGTGAGGGCCTCTGTAACTTAGACCGTGTTTTAAAATAAAGAATAAAAAAATTAAAAAAATAGGGCAGAGGGGGTACCTCGGAGGTCTAATGCCCCGGGTTCCATCCCCAGACACGCAAAAAAATAAAAAATAAATAATTCTGCCGGACATGGTGGCGCACGCTTGTAATCACCACGCTTGGGAGGCAGAAACAGGAGGATTGTGCAGGTTTGAAGCCAGCCGCGCTGGCTTAAGAGACCCTGTTTCCAATAAAAATATAAAAAATAGGTCTGGGAGTGTAGCCCAGAAGTAGAAGGGCTTCCAGGAACCCCAGCACCGCCAATAAATAAATAAATAAATAAATAATTCTACTATAAATTGCTCTGTAAATTATCTCATACTTGAAGCTATCAAATACTAACCATTCCCACTGCATCTTGATCAAAGGGATTCCATTCCACGTTCTCAGGATAACGGGCAAGGACCTTAGACTTGAATGTTCGTCTCAATGGTGTCTGTTCAAAATTTTCTCCTATAAAAAAAAGAACGAAACAGAACGAAACAAGTCATCTCCATGTAGTTCCCTTAAATCACAGGGTATGACTGTCTGATTTTGGTAGTCCAGCATGGTATAGAAATGAAAGCAAGGGAGTTAGTATGCCAACCATCTAAGAATAGGAAAGGTATTAAAGTTACTAGGTCAGTGAGAAGCTGAAAAAGTGTAGCAAGGTTAAGAGTGGAAACCACTAGCTGTCTTGGATTTTCTTTGAAATGAAATTATTATTACAAACCCAACGGTCAATTTTCTTAGAAGAGATGAGAAAAAAACACAAGAAATGATAAAGGAGCTATATTTAATTTGTGTAAAACAAACTGAAAACATCACAGAAGCAGAACATTTTAAATTCAGAATAAAAACCAGGCACCCTGGTGCACGCTTGTAATCCCAGCATTTGAGAGGCTGAGACAGGAGGATCTGAGTTTGTGACCAGTCTCAACTTCTTAGTGAGATCCTTTGCAACTCAGTGAGACCCTCTTTCAAAATAAAGAATAAAATATAGGGCTGGGGGTGTATGTAGCTCAGAGGTAGAATGCCCCTGGGTTCCATACCCAGTACTGCAAAAAAAAAAAAAAAAATTTTTTTTTTCAGAATAAACTATACATTTCTGAAATCACTTTAAAAAAAAAAACAGACTAAAAGACACAAGAACATTAAGAAATCAGATTTCAGGATAAATAAAATTAGTTATTTTATCAGTTCATAATCACATGAAATACCCAAACTTTTCCTTTGTTTCTCTTTTCCCCTCCAAAAAAAACTAGAATATATAAAATAAAAACATTAAAGTAGAAAGGTCAGAGGATGAAAGAACCCACCACCTAGAGGAATATAAATCTGAAATTTTTACTGGTTAAAAAAGGCACAAGAAGGTTAGAAGATCACAGGATACAAAATGCCCCTGGAGAAACATATGTAAGAACCACCGGAGAGCTGTGGATGTTCTCAATCTTGTTTTGTTTTTACCTTCAGTCGTACTTGAAATGAAAGGGCTGGCACCATCCCTGGCTTTAGAAGCCTGTATGTACTGGCATAATGCTATATGATAAATGAAATAACAGAGTATTATAATAAAGCAGTGTTATTCAAACTTCCCTGACCATGACTCCAATACACAATACATTATACATCATGAACCAATAAATACATACCTGAATGCACACATATAAATTTGCCTAAAACAAAAATTTCACAAAACAACTTACCCATATTATGTATGTGATGTCTTCCTATTTTCTACTCTATGTCATTAAAACAAAAAATACTGATTGTATACCTACTAATGGCCACAACTCAAATAATAGTTTGAAAAACATTACAATAGGGTATATAATAAAGAGTTCAACTGATGACAAATTACTATAAAATCATTGTTTTGGTCTAAGTATTGTTTTAAACCAAATATTTACTAAATATTTAGACCAAATACTGTTTTTCCTAAAGGGACAAATTAAATGTGCCTAAATAGCTCCAACAAATACATTTAGTAGATGTCATGAAAAGAATATGTGGGAAATATGATCAAGGTCAATTCAATCGAATTCTATACCTATTTACTGAGTAATCATGTTTTGCAAGATACTGCAAGTGAACCAGACACACCACCTACCCTCAAAGACTTTACTGTGAATGCACAGGAGAACACATCATGGGCTGGTATATAACTCAGTGGAAGAGCACTTGCTTACCATGTATGAAACTCTAGTACCACAACACACACACACACACACACACACACACACACACACACAACCATTTAACAAGGAGGTTTTTATTTGGAAGAATACAAATCTTCTGTCATGTGGTCTAACCATTTAGAGCACCCTTGTATAGGATACTATTTGTGTAATCTAGCCAATAGAAGAAATTCTGTTCCAACTATAGATATTCCTTTTTCTTTTCCTTGTTTCTTTTGTGTGTATGTGTTTGGTACTGAGGATTGAACCTACCTCCAAGCTATATCACTAGCCCTATTTTATTTTTATTTGTAAACAGTGTCACTAGATTGATGAGAGTCTTACTTCTTGCTGAGACTATCCTTGAACCTGCAATCCTCCTGTCTCAGCCTACCAAGTGCTGAGATTACAAGCATAAGCCACCATAACCTGCTCAACTATAGTTTTTCTAAATTGATTTGGAACTCAAAGGAGCTAGTGACTATTAAGAAAGATGCAAGCCAGGCCTTGTGGTGCTTGCTTATAATCCCAGTACTTGGGAGGCTGAGACAAGAGGATTGCTAGGTAGGATTTTCATCTACCTAGCAAGACCTTGTTTCAAAATTAAAATAAAATAGAGCAGGCCAGGTGTGGTGGCGCACGCTTGTAATCCCCATGCTTGGGAGGCGGAGATAGGAGGATCGCACAGGTTCAAAGCCAGCCTCCCTGGCTTAGGAGACTTTGTTTCCAAATAAAAAATATATATATTTTTAAAAAAAATAGGTCTGGGAGAGTGTAGCTGGGGGGGTAGAAGAGTTTCCAGGAACTCCAGAACCACCAAAAAAATAAAAAATAAAATAGGGCTGTTGGTGTAGCTGGGGGGTAGAATGCCCCTGGGTTTCATCTCCACTGCAGAAATAAAGACAAAGAATGGAGGGGGAGAGGGAGAGGTACTTTTTACCAGCACAGGATAAGATGGTTCTAAAGTTAGAAAGCCTCTAACACTAAATCATCCCAGAAGTACCAAACAGGTTGCTTAAAAAGAAGAATTGAAGCCGGGCGTGGTGGCACACGTTTGTAATCCCAACATTTGGGAGGCTGAGATGGGAGGATTACAATTTGAGGACAGCCTCAGCTACTATTTAGTGAAGCCCTTTGCAATTCAGTCAGACCCTGTTTCAAAATAAAGAATAAAAAATAGGGCTAGGGGTGGAGTTTAGAGGTAGAATGCCCCTGGGTTCCATCTCCAGTACCGCAAAAACAAAAAAGAAGAGTTCATAGTAATTCTAAGGCATCTGTTTCAAAAACTAATAACTTCTGAGTTTTTTGTTTTTGTTTTTAGGTACTAGGGATAGGACCCAGGGGCATTTTACCTCTGAGCTACACCCCCAGCCCTATTTTTTTATTCTTTATTTTGAAATAGGGTCTTACTAAGTTGTGGAGGGCCTCACTAAGTAGGGAAAGCTGGCTGAGAACCTGATATCCTCCTGTGTCAGGCTCCCAAATATTAGGATTACAAGCGTGCACCACCATGCCCAGCTAGAATTACTTGAAAAACAAAATCTTCTTTTTTTTTTTCATTTACTCTGAGGCTTTCTCCAACCTGAGAAAGAAGCTGATCTTGTCAGCTTCTGACAAGATCTAACCATCTTTCTGCTAGTAAAGCAAATACAATTTCAGTTCTTCTCATTTCCCAATCCCTTATTCCAAACTGATTCTTCTCAAACTGTCTTTCTGAGCATATTTCATCCCTTAAAATACATCTGGTAATCTTCACTCAGGAAGACTGGCAAAAAATCAGCAGGCAGCTGGCAATAGCTACATCAACAAAGGCCTATGGCTTATGTAGAGTTGGTCTTTGCTTTCAATAACACCTGCTCTAAGCCCACCCATGGCAAGCCCACACTTACTGCATAAAGTAATTAAGCAACAAGCAGCTGACATAATGATCATGTCTACAGTCTGAAATTCTCAGAATGTATTTTTAAACTGACTTCAGTTCTTAGAGAAGATAACAATTTCTTCCTCTTAAGCTTTTTTACTTTTGTCAGTTTGCTCATTTCTTCCTAAGTAGGCAAGAAAATTCCCTCAAGAAAAAAACAAAATATCTGAACATGCACAGGAATCAGGGCAAGCTACCACTGTTCCCCATGAAAGCTTCTGGAGAAAGACAGTTTCCTAAGATGGCTTATGAGGTGAGACAAGAGGATAATTCAAGGATAAGAGGAGAACATAAACAGCCAGTGAGATGAAGTGTGGAGTGTGACTGAAGAGGAGGGAGAGGCTATGAATCACCAGAGAGGATGCCCTTAGGGCCTCTGTTTCCCTTCTACTACTACTACCACCACCACCACCACCACCACCACCACCACCACCACCACCACCACCACCACCACCACCACTCCACCTCCTGCTCCTTCTTTAAACAACCTGAGAGAAGAAAGTCTCATGAAGAAATCAGGGTCTGAGCAAAGGCACCACACAGGGTGCCAATCTTGACAAAAAATCCTCTGGCTTAGACTGCCCCTGCAGCAGTAGCACATAACTATCACTGCATGAACATAAAGGTATGAGGACCCTGAGAACAAATCCCATTCATTTCAGCAGTAATGCAAAAAGGTAAGAGAAGGGGATTCACAAATCTAATGTCTTTTTATTGAAACAGTTCAATTTTTCATCATTTACTGAGAGTTGAGTTTGTTTGTAGTACTAGAGATTGAACCCATTCTATCTCCAAGCTATACCCTCAGCCCTATTTTTATTCTTCCTTTTGACACAGGGTCTGACTAAGTTGAGGAGGGCCTCACTAAGTAGCTGAGGCTGGCCACAAACCTGCAATCCTCCTGTCTCAGCCCAAGTACTGGGATTACAAGCATATACCACCACACCCGGCTGAGGGCTGAATTTTAAAGAAAGAGAAGCAATAAGAAAACAAAGTCTCAAAAACATCTACATAGACCCACTTCCTGAAATCCTGATATCAGAGGTATCTCAAATTTTCAATTTAGACCTCTGAAAATTCAAACAATAATAGGAATATGATATCACAAGTGTCCCATTGTTTTAGAAACAAGTAATTCTTTGCCCAACACATATAACACAAACATCAGAAGGTCTGGATGTAAGAACTAAAGCAAATTAAAAATTAGTTAACTAGAACTGAGTATGGTGGCACATACATATAATCCCAATATTTGAGAGGCTGAGATGAATCACTGGTTCAAGACCACCCTCAAAAACTCAGCAAGGCCCTTTTCCAAAATAAAATAGGGCTAGGGGTATATCTCAAAGGTTGAATGCTCCTGAGTACCATCCCCAGTACCAACTTTTTTTTTAAGCTGGGTGTGGTGGTGCATACCTGTAATCCAAATATTTGGGAGACTGAGACAGAAGGACCACATGTTTGAGGCGAGCCTGAGAAACTTAGTGAGATCCTCAACAACTCAGTGAGACCCTGTTTCAAAACAAAATAAATAAAATAGGGCTGGGGGTATATCTTAGAGGTGGAATGCCCCTGAGTTCAATCCCCAGTACCACACACACAAAAAATAGTTAACTTGCTATTGGTCTTTGTAAATATGCCTCTGGGGAAGTACAGTTTATATCAGTCATAACAGTTTTTTTTTTTAAGCCTACATTATTTACAAGGACTCCTAATGGAGTTTTGGTTTATTGTTCTACTTTGGCCATGGCAGAAACAAACTGATATTTATACTGCTATTTAATCTGTTGGTACTAACTTGATTTGAATAACCCTAAATGAGGGTTGCTTATGTGGGAAATTTCAAAGAAACCCCTGAATTTTCTAAAATTATTTTACATACAGATATGTGCATTTTTCTCAGAAGAAAACCAAAATTTTCATCAGATTCTCATAAAGTTCCATATCTCTCAAAAAGTTAGAAAACACAGCTCCAAATGTTTCTTCTAATTTGGGCAGAAAACATTTAACCATTTACAGACTAACTTAAATGAGCAGGCTAATATATATATATGCATAGCCAATCTATAAAGCAACATTATATTTCTTTCTTTCTCTCTTTCATTTGTACTGATGATTGAATTCAAGGGCATTCTACCTTCAAGCTACACCTCCAGCCCAATTTTATTTATTATTTGGAAGCAGGGTCTCGCATATTGATTCACACTACTACACTACTACAGCCTCAGCAGAGGCTGTCCTAGAACCTGTGATACTTCTATCTCAGCCTCTCAAATTCTGGGATTATAGGTGTGTGCCACTGTGCCTGGGTTAGTTTCTCCCTTCTGATCATGAGACACCTTGTTGGTTGGCTGCACAATTCTTCTTTAAGGCCAGGCATGGTGGTGCATGCTTGTAATCCCTGCGTTCGGGAAGCGGAGACCAGAGGACCACAGTTGGCGGACAACCTCAGCTACTTACTGAGGCCCTCCCAACTTAGTGAGACTCTGTTTCAAAGCAAAAGAATAAAAATAGGGCAGGGGGTGTAGCTCAGAGGTCGAATGCCCCTGGATTCCATCCCCACACCCTTAAAAAAAAAAAAAATTCTTCTTGTAAAACATACAGCCAGGCATGGTGGCACATGCTTGTAATCCCCACGCTTGGGAGGCTGAGACAGGAGGATCGCCAAAGTTCGAAGTCAGCCTCAGCTACTTAGTGAGGCTCTCAACAACGTAGTGAGACCCTGTTTCCAAATAAAGTATAAAATAGGTCTGGGAGTATAGCCCGAAGGTAAATAAAGCCCCTGGGTTCCACCCCCAGTACCACAAAAAAATAAATAAAAAATAAAATAAAGAATAAAAATTAGGGTAGAGGGTGTAGCTCAGAGGTAGAATGCCCCTGGGTTCAATCCCTAGTATCACAAGAAAAGAAGAAGAAAAAAAAAAAAAAAAGCCAGGCATAGTGGGCACAAGCCTATAATCCCTGGTCCTTAGGAGGATGAGACAAAGGGATCACAGGTTTGAGGACAGCCTCAGCAAGTAGTAAGACTCAAATTAACATAGCAAGACACTGTTTCCAAATAAATAAATTGCACAGGGGGAATAGCTTAAAGATAGAATGCCTCTGGGTTCAACCCCAACAACACAAACATACACATACACATACATGCATACATAGATACACAAGTCCTCTTTTTTTTTTTTTTTTTTTTTTTTTTTTTTTTGCGGGTCTGAGGATGGAACCCAGGGGCATTCAACCTCTGAGCTACACCCCCTGCCCTATTTTTTATTCTTTATTTTGAAACTGAGTCTCACTGAGTTGCAGAGGGCCTCACTAAGTAGCTGAGGCTGTCCACGAACCACGATCCTCAGGTCTCAGCCCCCCGAATGCTGGGATTACAAATGTGCGCCACCACGTCCAGCTACAAATCCTCTTTTCTTTATAAATTATCCAGTCTTGGGTATTCTTTTATAGCAACAGAAAACAGACCAAGATACTTAAATTTAAGTAAAATAACCATCATTTCCTAAGAAACTGTTTGTTGGATATATCTGTTATATCTACATCTTAGATTATAATAAAATGGGTGTTTCAATTCCTAAACCTATCAGTAAATGGAATTAAGAGACACTAAGCATTATATAAAATTTAGAATATTGTTTTTTTAAAGGGAGCAAAATGCCTGGTATGGTGGTACATGCTTATAATCCCAGTACTTGGGAGTTTGAGACAGGAGGATCACAGGTTCTCAGCCAGCCTCAGCTATTTAGAGAGGCCCTCTGCAACTTGGACCCTGTTTCAGGGGTGTATGTGTGTTACTGGGGATGAAACTCAGGGGCATTCTACCTCCAAGCTACACCCTCAGGCCCTATATTTTATTCTTTATTTTAAAACAGGGTCTTACGGGGTTGCAAAGGGGCTCACTAAGTAACTGAGGCTGTCTGTGATCTGTGATTCTCCTGTCTCAGCTTCCCAAATGCTGAGATTATAAGCATGTGTCACCCACCATGCCAGATAGACCCTATTTCAAAATAAAAACAAAATAAGGCTGGGAGTGCAGCTCAGAGGTAGAATGTCCCTGGGTTCAATCCCCAGTACCAAAAATAAATAAAAGGGGAGTTAAAGTCTTTTTTATATCTAGAACACCTAAGGGGAAATAGAGAAGAAAACACAAATACCTGTGAAACTACAACTAAAAAAAAAGAAGAAGAAAGAAATTTGACTTTCTCAACAAAATAACTTATATCAACTTGATAAATAGGTTCTGTTTTCAGTCACAGTAGGATTATTCTAACAGATCAACTTTCCTGCAAACAACTCTGAACTTCTGGACAAAATATAAAAAGCTACATAGGGCTGGAAGTGAAGCTCAAGAGCACTTGCTTAACATGTGTGAGGTCCTGGGTTCAGTTCTCAGCACTACAACAAAGGTAAAATAAAAATTACTTGAAGGTACTGGAGAGATTTTGACAGGAGAAGCGTCAACACTTCAAAGATAATGACACAGGGCCATTTTCTCCTTTTTATGCCTTCTAGCCAGACAAGTCCTAGTCTGTGTCGTAAGAGTCTAAACTAAACTAAAACTCTGATAAAAAACCCCATCTTCCCCAGCGTGATGGCTAACACCTGTAGTCCCATTACTAGGGAGGCTGAGACAGGAGGATCACAGTTTTGCGGCTAGCCTCCTCTTGAACATAGTGAGACCCTGGGGTTGTAGCTTGGCAGTAGAATGGCCCTGAATTCCATCCTCAGTAACTCAGTAACACACACACACACACACCACCACCACCACCACCACCACCACACACACAGCCTTAAACCAGGCTTGATTGCACACACTTATAATCCCAATACTTAACCAGGCTCTGAAATTTAGAGATGTAGCTCAGAGGCAGAATGCCCACAGGGTTCAATCCCTAGTACCACTTTAAAAAAAAAAAGAAGAAGAAGAAGAAGAAGCCTAGTCTTACTAAATTGAAAAAACTACAGGAAAAACTTTAAGACAATCATAGCAACTAAGAAGTGGAGGGAATTTTTTGTGGGTGTGGATCTGTGGATGGAACCCAGGGGTATTCGACCTCCGAGCTACACCCCCTGCCCTATTTTTATTCTTTTGTTTTGTTTTGTGGTACTGGGATTCCTGGAAACCCTTCTACCTCCGGGCTACACTCCCAGACCTATTTTTATATTTTTATTTGGAAACAGGGTCTTTTAAGCCAGCAAGGCTGGCTTCGAACCTGCGCGATCCTCCTGTCTCCGCCTCCCAAGCGTGGAGATTACAAAGCATGTGCCACCACACCTGGCCTATTCTTTTATTTTTTTGAATCAGGGTCTCACTGAGATGTGGAGGGCCTCACAAGTAGCTGAGGCTGTCTGTGAACCACAATCCTCTGGTCTCAGCGTCCCAAATGATGGGATTACAAGTGTGCGCCACCACGTCCAGCTTGGAAATTCTTAAAAGATACAGAGAGGGAACCTTCAAAATCTATGCATAAGCTCTGCCTACATACAACTCTAGCCAATCCTGGAACTATGCATGCACACAGGAGACCCCAAACAGCCAAGAACTGAGATTTGCTGAATGCAGTGATACAAGCTTGTAATCACAGTACTTGGAGGGGGAGGCTGAGACGGGAGTATCACCAGTTCGAGGCCAGAATGCTAACTTACACCCCAAATGGGGTCTCTATTTGAAAACAAAAAAACAAGCCAGGTATGGTCCTGCATACCCATAATCCAAGTACTTGGGAGGCTGAGACAGGAGGATCACAGGTTCACAGCCAGCCTCAGCTACTTAGTGAGGCCCTCCGCAACTTAGTGAGATCCTGTTTCAAAAGAAAAGAATAAAATAGGGTTGAGATGTAACTTGGAGGTAGAATGCCCCTGGGTTCCATCCTCAGTACCACAAAAAAAAAATAAAAAGGGTTAGGGGTATAGTTCAAAGGTAGAGCTCCCTGATGTTCCATCCCCATTACATAAGAAAGGAAGGAAAGAACGAACCAAGATTTGAGCTGCCACTTACTATAGGGAATAGTTAACAAAAGAGGAATCAAATGCCAGAGCCTCTACAACATATCACACTCCATGTTAAGAGCACAATCCAAAATTGCTCGGCATGTAAAGAAACAGAAAAACACAACCACTTTCAAAAGAATAGTTAATCAACAGGCTTTGAGTTGACCTAAATATTTCATTAGCTGGGCGTGGTGGTGTACACTTGTAACCCCAGCGCTTGGGAGGCTGAGACAGGAGGATCACACAGGTTCAAAGCCAGCCTCAGGTACTTAGTGAGGCTCTCAGCAATTTAGTGAGACCCTGTTTCCAAATAAAGTCTGGGAGTTTAGCCTGGAGGTAGAAAAGCCCCTGGATTCCACTCCCCTTACCACAAAAAAAAAAAAAAAAGCCAGGTGTGGTGGTGCACTCTTGTAATCCCAGCACTTGGGAGGCTGACAGGAGGATCGTACAGGTTCAAAGCCAGCCTCAGCTACTTAGCAAGGCTCTCAGCAACTTAGTGAGACCTTGTTTTCAAATAAAATATAAAATAGGTCTGGGAGTATAGCCCAGGGAGAGAAAGCCCCTGGAAAATAAAAATAAATAAATAATATTGCAATTAACAAAGACTTTTAAATAGCTACAGTTATAATAAATGAAAAAACTGAGCTCAACAGAGAAATAGATACTATAAATCAGCTGATTGGCTTAACAGCATATTGAAAATGAGAGAAAAGTTAGTAAACTTGAAAACAGACTAATAAAATTATCTAAAGAACAGAGAGAGCTGGGCCTGGTGGCACAAACCTATAATCCCAGTACTTGGGAGACTGAGACAAGAAGATCAAAAATTCAAAGTCAGCCTTGGCAACTTAGATCCTATTTTAAAATAAAAAATTAAAAGGGCTATGGAACAGAGGTAGAAGAATCCTGAGTTCAATCCCTAGTACCACAAGAATGAAGGAAGGAAGGAAGGAAGGAAGGAAGGCAGGCAGGCAGGCAGGCAGGTAGGCAGGGTAAAGAACCTCAGAAATATGTGTGGCAAAAAGTAACAGACAAATAACTGGAATTCCAGAAGAAAAATAGAAAAATGAAGCAGAAAATGCTATTGAAAAACAGGTGTGGTAGCATAGCATGCTTGTAATTCCAGTACTTGGAAGGCTGAAAAAGAAAGATCACAGGTTCAAAGCCAGCCTCAGCAACTTAGTAAGGCTCTTAACAACCTAATGAAATCTTGTTTCCAAATAAGAAATAAAAATGGGCTGGCATGTAGCTTGGAGGTAAAATGTCTCTGGGTTCAATCCCCAGTACCAAAAAAAAAAAAAAAAAAGATAAAGAGCCGGGTGTGATGGTACACACTTGTAATCTCAGCATTTGGGAGGCTGAGACAGGAGGATCACGGTTCGTAGACAGCCTCAGTCACGGCCCTTTGCAACTCAGTGTGACCCTGTTTCCAAATAAAGAATAAAAAATAGGGCTGAGGGTGTTGCTCAGAGGTAGAATGCCCCCTGGGTTTTATCCTCAGTTACACACACACACACACACACACACACACACACACACACAAAGATAAAGAAAATACTATTGGAATAATGATAATTATTACCAAATTTGGTAAAAGACAATAAAGAAGAGATTCAAAAAGCGCAGTGAACCCAATGTAGGATTAATACCAAGAAAATAATACATAGGCATATCACAGTCAAACTTCTGGAAAACTATATAAGAGAAAATCTTGAAAGGAGACAGAGATACATTATATTCTGGAGAAATAACTGAAATGACCACTGTTTTCTCATCAAAAACAATAGAAAGGAAACAAGATATGGAATAACATCTTATAAGCACTGAAAGAAGAAGCAAACATTAATATTAACAACAAACTGTCAACCCCAAACTCTATAAACATTTTTTTTAAAAAAACTTTCAAAAACAAAGTCAAAGTCAAGGGCAGTGATGCACACTAGTAATCCCAGAAACTCAGCAAGCTAAGACAGGAAGATTGAAAATTTGAGGCTAGCCTGAGCAAGTTACTGAGACCCAGTCTCAATATAAAGTTTTAAAAACTGGTCTGGGGATGTAGCTGAATCGTAGAGCACTTGCCTAGCATCCTCAAGGCTGTGGATTCAGTTCTCAGTATCTGGGGGTGGGGGCAAAATAAGAACATTTTGAAGTTGAAAAAAAGTTAAAAAAAAAAAAAGATAATTCACTGTCAGTACACCTGCACTTGCAAGAGTGAAAAAAGTCAATCCCAATGGTTGCATACTATATGATTCCATGTAGTATGTATTATGATTCCATTTGTATGAATATACATATAATTTTGAAGTGACAAAATTATAGATTAGTAGTTGCTAGAGGTCAAGGATCGCCAAGGAAGGGATACGATGGGGGATGGGGATGCGGGGAAAGGAAGGGAGTTGTTGTTTTGTTGTTGTTTGTTTGTTTGTTTGTAGTACTAGGGATAGAACAGGTATTCTACCTCTGAGCTACACCCTACCCCTATTTTTTATTCTTTATTTGGAAAGTCTCACTGAGTTGCAGAGGGCCTCACTAAGTAGCTGAGGCTGTTTGCGAATCACAATCCTCCTGTCTCCGCCTCCCAAATGCTTTTGTGCACTACTACACCCAGCTAAAAAAAGTTTAATTTTTAAAAAGAGTAAAAAATTTTAGCTGGGTGTGGTGGCACACACTTATAACCCTAGTACTTGGGAGGCTGAGAGAGAAGGATTACAGATTTAAACCCAGCCTTGGCAACTTGTTGAAGCTCTTAGCAACCTAGTGAGGCCCTGTTTCCAGTAAGAAATAAAATTGGGCTGGAAGTGTAGCTAGAAGGTAGAATGCTTCTGGGTTCCATCCCTAGTGCCAATAAATAAAAATAAAAAGAGAAAAATTTTTAAATGTTTTGAACATCTATTGAGGTTTTATAAAAGAGGCTCAGACAGTACATTCAGGCATTCAAATTTAAACCATAGAGCTCTTTAAAAGCAGCTGAAATATCCCCTCTAGGCCTAAAGCAGAAACAAGTAGCACATGAACTACTCAGCTCATCATATCCACATAACCCTTCTATCTCCTATTATTTGTAGCCAAAATAATGGCATTATTTCCCTCTGGGAGTAGCAAGATCAGATACATGTGATCCTTTACATACTGGCATTTGGGGATATCTTCAAATTGATCCCCTTGGTCACCATGATCACTAATTCAGTGCCACTCATGCTATAATCAGTTGACTTCCTGCACTAAAAGATGTTACTATAGCTTTCCTAATACAAACACTCCTGAAACAGAATGTCCACCAGAACTGTTTTGCTACATTTCACACTTCTATTTTTGGTATAAGATAAAGAACCAACTTGTTTTTGTCTTCAACTCAGTTGCTGCCCCAGCATTTCAATTCTCCCTGTCTTCCAGGTCATCTGAACCCTTGCACAAATCAGAGCGCATTTCTGGTCATCTTTGACTAAATACACCATGTAGGAAAAGAAGGGAATGCAAGTTTCTAGTTCAATGAGCACTAACTTGGCTACTTCTTTTAGAAAACTACTCATTACTCTCAGTACTTTTTAAGAAGAGATACCTTGAAAACACACTTACGCAATAAGGGTCACAGACTTTTGGAAGCTAAAATGCTCTCTGTGTCTTCCTCATGTAAAACAAAGGATTATTTCCAGTTCCTACAACAGGAAGTGAAGAGGATAACTGCTCCTTAAAAAGGAACATCGCAGGCATTCACCACCATGTAGGACAAGATCATAAAAGAACATTCAGAAAGAAACCCAAGTCTATGGAAATTAAAAGTATTAGAAGAATTGAAACCTCAAAAGAAGACACAGAAAATAGATTTGAGGAAATACCCCTAGAAGTAGAAAAAGAAAATAATACTAAAGATATCAGGCGTGGTGGCACAGGCTTGTAATCCCCGCACTTGGGAGGCTGAGACAGGAAGATTGCAGGTTCAAGGACAGCCTCAGCAAGTAGTGAGACTCTCAACAACCTACAGAGAGAGACCCTGTATCCAAATAAAAATAAAAATAAGGCTGCAAATTCTTGAAGGTAGAATGCTCCTGGGGTTCAATCTCCAGTATCAAAAAATAAAAAATAAAAAATAAAAAATAAAACCTCTCAGGAGGTTGAACGCTAGCTCGGCCAGGGGGAAACCTCTGGTAGCTGCTGGGCAATTCCTCTAATGACAGCCAAGTTCGTGAAGGAGTTTCAACCCTGGTATACCAGTTTTTAATAAACTCTGCGTGTGATTTACATCCTTTGGTGAGTTCTCCATTATTTGGGGAAGGGACGACTCTCACATTCTAACATTATAATCCCAGCATTCAGGAGACTGAGACCAGAGGATTGCAGTTCACGAACAGCCTCAGCTACTTAGTGAAGGAGGCCCTCTGCAACTCAGTGAGACCCGGTTTCAAAATAAAGAATAAAAAATAGGGCAGGGAGTGTAGCTCGGAGGTCAAATGCCCCTGGGTTCCATCCCCAAACCAAAAAAAAAAAAAAAAAAATGGAGCAAAGTCTTCAAAATTCTGAGGAAAAATTATCTCCAACCAGAATTCTATACCCAGCCAAATTATCAATAAAGTGAAATAAGGAAAGACATTTTCAGACATTCAATCTTTAAAAAATGTATTTTCCATGCATACTTTCTCAGGAAAGATACACTCTGCCAAAACTCAAAATAACTAAGAAAGACACTGATATGCAGGAAAGGTGCATCCATCACAAGAGAGTGACAAGTGATAACTTCATGATAAAGTGAAGGGACATTCCAAGATTTTTAGTGCAGTAGGCCTGGCAGGCCAAGAAATCAAACAATTAGACCAATGAGGCTGGAACAAGGACCCAGAGCTAGCATCAGATTGAGACTTGGGCAAGGATCCATAGCTTCCATCAGGTTTTTGGGTTTTTTTGCTGTTGGGATAGAACCCAGAGCCTCATGAATGCTAGGTAAGTGCTCTACTAAATGACATCTCTGGCCCTTTTTATAGTGAGACACTGTCTCACTAAGTTGCCTAGGCTAGGCTTAAACTTGCTAACAATCCTCTTGCATCAACCTCCTGAGAAGTAGCTGAGATAACAGGCATACACTACCATGCTTGCTGTGCATTATATTTTCATAGAGATCTGTGGACTAAACCACTGCTTTAAGGCATCCATTATAGGTCTCACACAGGGATGATCATAACAAACTCTGTAACAAACAAACAAACAAAAAAAACATGCTGCAACTCTCAAAGAAAAAATTACAGAGTAATAAAGTAGATTAATACAACTTTCCTGATTGGATAGTATCATCTAGAAATAAAAGGAGGAAATAAGGGAACAAATGATAAACTTCAGATAAAATGACTTCAGATAAAACTATACATCTTAGGGCCGGGCGTGGTGGCGCACGCTTGTAATCCCCACGCTTGGGAGGCAGAGACAGGAGGATCGCGCAGGTTCGAAGCCAGCCGCGCGCGCTGGCTTATGAGACCCTGTTTCCAAATAAAAAAGTATAAAAAATAGGTCTGGGAGTGTAGCCCGGAGGTAGAAGGGCTTCCAGGAACCCCAGTACCACCAAAAAAAAAAAAAAAAAAAATACTATACATCTTAATCCACATAACGGAAGGCATTTTTTTTGCTTGTGTGTGTGTGTGTGTGTGTGATAGAAGACTGAACCCTGAAGCATTCAACTGTGGAGCCACACCCCCAGTCCTAATTTATTTTTTATCTTAAAACAGGGAGGGTCTCAATAAATTGCTGAAGCTGGCCTTGAACCTACAATCCTATCTCAGCCCCCAGTACTAGGATTATAGATGTGGGCCAACAGGCCGAGCTGAAATGAAGACATTTTGAAGAGATGCAGTGATTTGTTCTTATATATGTGTATGTGTTTATGTGTGTGTTTCAGGATTTTTTCTTTACTTTTTTTTTTTTTTCCAGGTCTGGGAATGGAACCCAGGGGCATTCGACCTCTGAGCTACACCCCCTACCCTAGTTTTTATTCTTTAATTTGAAACAGGGCCTCACTAAGTAGATGAGGCTGTTCGTGAACCTTGATCCTCCGGTCTCAGCCTCCAGAATGCTGGGATTACAAGTGTGTACCACCACGCCCAGCATGGATTTTTCCTTTTTTGTAGTGCATATGTATGTGTTACTGGGGATTGAATCCAGGGGTATTCTACCACTGAGTTATATGTCCAGCCCTTTTATTTTAAAACAACATCATAAGTTGGTGAAGGCTTGGCTAAATTGCTGAGATTGCTTTTTTTTTTTTTTTTTTTTTGCGGTACTGCAGTGAAACCCTGGTGCATTCTACCTCCAAGCTACACCCCAAGTCCTATTTTTTAGTCTTTTTTTTTTTTGGGAAACAAGATCTCACAGAGTTGCGAAAGTCCTCACTAAGTAGCTGAGGCTGTCTGCAAACCACCATCCTCCAGTCTCCTTATCCTGAATGCTTGGATTACAAGTGCGCGTCACCACGACTGGCCTGAGACTGCTCTTGAACCTGCAATCATTCTGTCTCCACCTCCCAAGTATTGGGACTACAGGCATGTGACATCACATCTGGCCTGATTTGTTTTTTAAATTGTGATTTGTTTACTATTTATCTTAGAAATAAGGTGGCATATGGTAAGAAAAATCATACAAGCAAAATTTAAAACACAACAAAAAACAAGAGGCTAAATAAATAAATGTGCTAAGCACTTCTGGCATAACTTTCACAGGGATGGGAAGATTTAAGGCCTTTCTTTATCTAAAATATCTCCCAATCTATTCAGATGGGCTTATTATCTTCCCATAAGATAGGAAGATGTAAAGCCTTTATCTATCTTAACAGTCCTCTAACAAAAAACAGGTAAGAGAAAAATCACTAACATAATCAAATTGTATGTGACAACCAGGCGTGGTGGTGCACGCTTGTAAACTTGTAATCCCAGCATTCAGGAGGCTGAGACCGGAGGATCGCGGTTTGCGGACAGCCTCAACTACTTAGTGAGGCCCTCTGCAACTCAGTAAGACCCAGTTTCAAAATAAAGAATAAAAAATAGGGCAGGGGGTGTAGCTCGGAGGTCAAATGCCGCTAGGTTCAATCCCCAAACCTGTAAAAAAAAAAAAAAAAAAAAAAAATTGTATGTGACAAGGGAGCCTTTGGAAATGAACATTCAAAAAACCAGTATAAACTGTGTATTTCTATGCTGAGGCTCAGTGAAGAATAGACAGTCATGCAGAAATGTGAATGGATAAAAGGATATGCTTTAAGGCTAGGAGATTGAAGGGGAAAACTGACAAGGCCTATCTGTTCAGATTGTTGTTGGACTCTGCGCAGCATTCTTTCCTCCCAGGACAGAGCAGGAGCCCTCTGGAATGCAGGACTAAGTGAAAAAGGAAAAGGAAAAGAGTGCCCTTTCTAGGTTTTCTGGCTTACTTTGAGAAGAAAAGTTCGTTTTTTTATTTGTTTTGTGTGTGTGTGTGAGAGTGAGAGAGAGTAAGAGTGAGAGAAAGAAAGAGAGGTTTTATTTTGTTTTGTGGCACTGGGGATTGAACCCTATATCCAAGCTAAAACCCTAGCCCTATTTTATTTTTATTTTGAAACAGAGTCTCGCTAAATTGATGAGTCTCACTACTTGCTGAGACTATGCTCAAACCTGTAATCCTCCTGGCTCAGCCTCCCAAGTACTGGGATTACAGGTGTGCGACACCATACCTGGAAAAAGTTCTAGTTTTTTTTGTTTTGTTTTTATGGTACTGGGGATGGAACCCAGGGGCATTCTACCTCTGAGCTACATCCTCAGCCCTATTTTTTATTCCTTATTTTTGAAACAGGGTCTCACTGAGTTGCAAGGGGGCTTCACTAAGTAGCTAAGGCTGTCTGCGAACCGTGGTCCTCAGGTCTCCACCTCCCAAAAGCTGGGATTACAAGTGTGTGCCACCACACCCGGCCCTCACTTTCTTATAAATTGAACAAAATGATAGTTTACTTGTAATGTAAGATATTTTAAAATTATAAAAGAAAAGCCGGGTGTGGTGGCACACCCGGCTTTTCTTTTATTTTTTTAAAATATGGCCCTGGGCCGGTGCTGGGGCCAGCGAGGCCGGGATCGGAGCCTGCCGCAAGGCAAGGCCGGTGCTGGGGCCTCCAAGGCTGGGATCAGAGCCTGCTGAGGGGTTAAGCTGGTGCCGGGGCCACTGGCCAGCATCGGAACCTTCCGTGAGGCAAGTCCACTATTGAGGCCTCTGAGGCCGGGATCGGAGCCTGCTGAGGGGTTAGGCCGGTGCTGGGGTCAGTGAGGCCGGGATCAGAAACTGCCGTGAGGCAAGGCCGGTGCTGGGGCCTCTGAGGCCGGGATCGGAGCCTGACGAGGGGTTAGGCCGGTGCCGGGGCCAGCAAGGCCGGGATCAGAGCATGCCATGAGGCAAGGCCAGTGCTGGGGCCTCCGAGGCCGGGATCAGAGCGTGCCAAGGGGTCAGGCCGGTGCCAGGGCCAGCGTGGGCGGGATCGGAGCCTGCTGTGAGGCAAGGCCGGTGCTGGGGCCTCAGAGGCTGGGATCGGAGCCTGCCGAGGGGTTAGGCTGGTGCTGGGGCCAACGGCCAGCATCGGAGCATTCCATGAGGCAAGGCCGTTATTGAGGCCTCCGAGGCCAGGATTGGAGCCTGCCGAGGGGTTAGGCCGGTGCTGGGGCCAGCGAGGCCGGGAACGAAGCTTGCCGTGAGGCAAGGCCAGTGCTGGGGCCTCCGAGGCCAGGATCAGAGCCTGCTGAGGGGTTCGGCCAGTGCCGAGGCCACTAGCCGGCATCGGAGCCTTCTGTGAGGCAAGGCCGCTATTGAGGTCTCTGAGGCTGGGATCGGAGCCTGCCGAAGGGTTAGGCCGGTGCTGGGGCCAGCAAGGCCGGGATCAGAGCCTGCCGCGAGGCAAGGCCGGTGCTGGGGCCTCGGAGGTCGGGATCGGAGCCTGCCAAGGGGTTAGGCCAGTGCTGGGGCCAGCGAGGCCAGGATCGAAGCCTGCCATGAGGCAAGGCCGGTGCTGGGGCCTCCGAGGCCGGGATCAGAGTCTGCCGAGGGGTCAGGCCGGTACCAGAGCCAGCGTGGCCGGGATCGGAGCCTGCCGTGAGGCAAGGCCGGTGCTGGGGCCTCCGAGGCCGGAATCAGAGCCTGCTGAGAGGTTAGGCCAGTGCCGGGACCAGCGGCCAGCATTGGAGCCTTCCATGAACCAAGACCGCTACTGAGGCCTCCGAGGCCTGGACTGGAGCCTGCCGAGGGGTTAGGCCGATGCCAGGGCCATCGGCTAACATAGGAGCCTGCCGTGAGGAAGGCCAGTGCTGGGGCCTCCGAGGCCGGGATCAGAGCCAGCTGAGGGGTTAGGCCAGTGTCGGGGCCAGCAAGGCCAGAACCAGGGCCTCCCATGTGGCAAAGCCGCTGCTTGAGCCAGTGAGGTCTGGATCAGTCCACCGGGTAGCCAGACCACAAATGGGGCCGTCAAGAGTGGGATCGGTATTTGCAACATGGCATGCACAGAGAAATATCGCAGAAAATTAAAACCAGATGCTTCCCCTAATCAGCAATAACTAGGAGGAAAGGGGCAACAGGAAGAGGTGGAGCTATAGAAAGGGCCCTATAGTGAAGCAATTAAGGTGACCAATCAGAGGGTATGGAATAGGGGAGGATGGAGCCTCTTTAAAAAGCAGGAGGTACATAAACATATGTATCAAAGTTAATCACCAAACAAGCATGGGATAGAGGGAGGGGGAGGGAATGGGATGGGGGCTGAATGAGGGCTAATTGGATGATGTGTGCTTGTATATCCTCTCAAGTCTTATATTCCAATGTGATGTATGATTACAATGCACCAATAAAAACAAATTAAAAAAATAAAAATTAAATTAAATTAATTTTCAAAAAAAATATGGCCCTGGGTTTCATCCCCAGACCCACAAAAATAAAATAAAATAAAAAATATGGATTGAAATACATAAACTTTGTTGGCAATGCTAGGGATTCAACCCATGGTCTCACACAAGGCACAAGCCCCAAAATACAAACTATTAAACATCCAGCATGCCTGTAATACCAGTATCTTGGAAAGCTGAGACAGGAAGATTACAAGTCCAAAGCTAGCCTCAACAACTTAGTACGGTCTTCAGTAGCTTGGCAAGACCCTATTTCCAAATAAAAAATAAAATAGGACTGAGGGTATAACTCAGGGTAGAATGCCCCTGAGTTCAATCTTCAGGACAAAATATAATAATAATGTTATATTACCTCTGAAGATGAGAATATAGGTAATTGCTATTTTTTCTTTATACTTTTCTATACTTTGTCCTCTAATGAGCATGTATACCTATGGCAAAGAGGTTATACTAAAATAATATGAATAATAATTTCCCTTGAGCTGGTAAAAAAGATTTTTTAAAGATAGAATTAAAGATAGAATTTAGAATTTTAACTTAATTCCTCATTTAGATATTGCAACAGTTTAGTTGATTTAACACTATTAAAGTGTGTTGAGAAAGCCAGGCATGGTGGTGCGCACTTGTAATCCCAGTACTTGGGAGGCTGAGACAGGAAGATTATAGGTTCAAGGCTATCAATTACTTAGTGAGATCCTCTGCATCTATCCACAACTAAGGGAGACCTTCTTTCAAAATAAGGAATAAAAAATAGGGCTGGCAGCCAGGCATGGTAAAGCAATTTAGTGAAAACCTCAGCAAATTAGGGAGATTCTGTTTCAAAATACAAAGCATTGGGGATGAGCTAAAAGGTAGAATTCCCCTGAGTTCAACCCACAGTAACAAAACAAACCCAAAAGAGAAGATTCAAAGAGCTCCTAGGATGGTGAACACACTGAAGTGCTGAAGGGTGGCATAGCTTGAATGCATGGAGGCTCCATGCCCCCTCTACATTTCTTGCCCTATGCATCTCTTCTGTTCTTAAATGAGTAATATATGAGTTATAAGTAAAGTACTTCCCTGAATTCTGTGAGCCATTCTAGCAAATTACCCTACCTGAAGAAGAGGCTATGGGAACCTCTGTCATAGCCAGATTGGCATCCCGAGACTTCTAACTGGCTCCTGAAGTAGGAGGAAGTCTTCCAGGGCTAAGCCCTTAACCTGTGGACCCTGCACAAACTCCAGGTAGTTCGTGTCAAATACTCAACAAATACTAGTTTCTTTCTTCCCAAGAGGACTGCCACACATGCAAGAGTCATCTGCAGGTCTTTAGCCTTAAAAATGAAACAAAAAAATGCTCTGGAAGTTCCCACCACAGCATGCAAGTGGCAACGTATAGCCACTCCTCAGGATGTACACCAAAGCAAAGTCCATGGCAGCAAGCATGGACAGCCATCTCAAGAATAAGGACACGCCTGAGTCCAAATTTCAAGGCACAGATTGAAAGGACCACCCCCATAGCCTCTTTATCATGCAGCTCAGGTTCTTGGACAGCCTCAGCTACTTAGTGAGGTCCTCCGCAACTTACTGAGACCCTGTTTCAAACTAAAGAATAAAAAATTGTTCTGAGAGTGTAGCTTGGAGGTAGAAAGCCCCTAGGTTCCATCCCCAACACCACACACACAAAAAAAAAAGATTTAAGAATCTGGATGCCAAGCCTGGCGTGGTGGCGCGCACTTGTAATCCCTGCGCTTGGGAGGAGGAGACAGGAGGATCGCGCAGGTTTGAAGCCAGCCGCGCTGGCGTTTCAAAAATATAAAAAAATAGGTCTGGGAGTGTAGCCCGGAGGTAGAAGGGCTTCCAGGAACCCCAGTACCACCAAAAAATAAAAATAAAAATAAAAAAAAGAATCTGGATGCCTTAATTTGCCCTTGATAATAAAAGAAAAAATTTCTTTTACCCTTAGACTTTTTATAGTAATAATTTTTTTAGTTTTCTACTCACTAAAATCTTACAAACTGGTACTATAAACCGGGTATGTTTTTGTTGCCTTTAAGATTCTCTGCTTGGCTTCCACATTGGTCATTTTGACAATTATGTGACGTGGGGATCCTCGTCTCTGATCCTGTCTAAAGGGAGTTCTATAAGTTTCCTGGACCTATGTATCAACCTCTTGCTCTATGTATGGAAAATTTTCTGCTATTACTTCCTTGAAGAGATTGTTGATCCCTTTGGTTTCACCTTCTTTTCCCTCCTCTATTCCAATTATTCTTAGGTTAGCTCTCTTAAAATGGGCCCATATTTCTTCAATGTCAGATTCCTGCTGTTGGATATTTTTTTCTAAATTAGAAACTATGCGTTCATTTTTGGAGTGCTCATCTTCTAAGAGCGAGATTCTATTCTCCATGTGGTCTAATCAGTTGTTTGTACTTTGAATTGAGGCCTTTACTTCATTAATTGCATCCTTTATCTCTTTTTGGCTCTCTCTGAATTCTTTTCAAAACACCTCTATTATTTCTACAGTTATTTTCCTGATTTGATCTTCTAGAAATCTCTGAATTTCTGTTTTATCAGGTTCTGATGTTGTGGGGTTGTGGGCATTCATTGCTCCATTGTTATTCCTCTTTCCCATAATCCTAGTACTTGGGAGGCTGAGACAGGAGGATCCCATGTTTGAGGCAGCCTCAGCTACTTAGGCGAATACCTCTGCAACTTAATAAGATGCTGTTTCAAAATAAAAAATAGTCCGGGTGTGGTGGTGAATGCTTATAATCCCAGCATTTGGGAGGCTGAGACAGGAGGATCACAGTTCACAACCAAGCCTCAGCTACTTAGTGAAGCCCTTTTTAACTCAGTGAGACCCTGTTTCCAAATAAAGAATAAAAAATAGGGCTGGAGGTGTAGCTCGGAGGTAGAATGCCCCTGGGTTCCATACAAAGGAAAAGAAAGGAAAGGAAAGGAAAGGAAAGGAAAGGAAAGGAAGAAAGAAAGAAAGAAAGAAAGAAAGAAAGAAAGAAAGAAAGAAAGAAAGAAAGAAAGAAAGAAGAGAGAAGAGAGAAAGGAAAGAGAGAAGGAAAGAGGGAGGGAGGGGAGGAAGGAAAGGAAGGAAGGAAGGAAGGAAGGAAGGAAGGAAGGAAGGAAGAAAACAAGTGGGATGTAGCTTGGAGGTAGAATGTTCCTGGGTTCAATCCCCAGAACTGGGGGGGGGGGGGGGTGATACTATATCTCAAAGCACAAAGACTAGTATTTGTTTTATAAAATGTGCATTAAAAGCACTGTACTGATCATATCAAAGCCTTGTTGTACTTCAGGCCCAGCTGTGAGCAGTGGAAATGTTTCTCTCACTCTGTAGAATACTGAAAATAGTCAAAAAAAAAAGAAAAGAAAAAAAGAAAAGAAAAGAAATGGGGGAGAGCTGGGCCGAGTACTTAGGAGCCTTAGACAGGAGGATCCCAGGTTCACAGCCTGCCTCAGCTACTTAGTGAGGCCCTCTGAAACTTAGTAAGACCTTGTTTCAAAGTAGAGAATAAGCCAGGCGTGGTGGCAAAAGTTTGTAATCCCAGCATTTGGGAGGCAGAGACAGGAGGATCATGCAGGTTCGAAGCCAGCCGCACTGGCTTGAGAGACCCTGTTTCCAAATTAAAAAAATATAAAATAGGTCTGGGAGTGTAGCCCAGAGGAAGAAGGGTTTCCAGGAATGCCAGTACCACCAAAAAAAAAAAAAAAAAAAGAGAGAGAGAGAATAAAAAATAGGGCTGGGGGTACAGTTTGGAGGTAGAATGCCCCTGGGTTTCATCCCCAGTACTGCAAAAAATTAATCAATTAATTAATTAATCCATTAAAATGTATGACTACAATGCACCAGGAAAAAAGGAAGGAAGGAAGGAAGGAAAAAGGGGAGTTGAGGATGTACCTCAGAGATAGAATCCTTCTGGTTCAATCCCAGGAACCAAAAAAAAAAAAAGAGAGAGAGAGAAATGAATTGAAAAGGGAGCACACAGATTACAAGATATGAGCAATAACTAATAAAAGATTCATACCTTGAACATATAGTATATTCCCATAAAACCAAAATGCAAGCCGGGCGTGGTGGCGCATGCTTGTAATCCCAGCATTCGGGAGGCTGAGACCTGGAGGATCACGGTTCGTGGACAGCCTCAGCTACTTAGTGAGGCCCTCTGCAACTCAGTGAGACCCGGTTTCAAAATAAAGAATAAAAAATAGGGCAGGGGTTGTAGCTCGGAGGTCAAATGTCCCTGGGTTCCATCCCCAAACCCGCAAAAAAAAAAAAAAAAAAAAAAAGCATATTCACAATAAAGTACATATGTGAATGTTCATACCATATTAATATTATAACATTCAAACTATATTTAAGATAGAACAAAATACTTCTAACAAAGTTTTCATAAATCAATTGGAAAGATAAAGTGTAACAGAAATATGAACAAAAGACCTGGACAGGCAATTCATAGAAGAAATATATAAATACACATAAGATACTTGAAAAGGTACTCAACTTCAATAAGAATTGTGTAGATTAAACAAAATATTTTCTTCCTAGCAGATTAAAAATGTTTTAGAAAAATAACATTTTATTACAGGTACAGAGAAACTGAAATCTCAAACACTGCTAGTGAAAGTCTAAATGGGGCCGGGTGTGGTAGTGCACGCTTGGAAATCCCAGAATTCTAGAGGCTGAGACTGAAGGATCATGGTTCACCAACAGCCTCAGCTATAGACTAAGGCCCTTTGAAACTCAGTAAGACCCAGCTTCAAAAAATAAAGAATAAAAAAATAGGGGTGGGGGAGTGTAGCTTAGAGGAAGAATGCCCCTGGGTTCCACCCTCAGTACCGCCAAAAAAAAAAAAAAGTCTAAATTGCTATAACCTTTAAGGAAAATTATCTGTCAGTATCTAGTAAAACTTAAAATGTTCAATTTTTTTTTTTTTTTTTTTTTTTGTGGTACTGGGGGTGGAACCCAGAGGCTTTCTACCTCCGGGCTATACTCCCAGACCTTTTTTATATTTTATTTGGAAACAGGGTCTCACTAAGTTGCTGAGAGCCTCACTAAGTAGCTAAGGCTGGCTTTGAACCTATGTGATCTTCCTGTCTCAACCTCCCAAGCGCAGGGATTACAAGCGTGCGCCACCACGCCCAGCTTAAAATGTTCAATTTTTGGACTTAACAAAATCCTTTTTTAGTAACTGATACTGCAGAAACTCCTAACAGTGTGTAAAAATAAATGTCTAAGAGCTGGGTGTGGTGGTGAATACTTGTAATCCCAGTATTTGGGAGGCTGAGACAGGAGGATCATGGTTAGCAGCCAGCCTCAGCTACTTAGTAAGGCCCTTTGCAACTCAGTGACACCTTGTTTCAAAACAAAGAATAAAAAATAGGGCTGGGGGTGTAGCTCAGAGGTCGAATGCCCCTGCATTCCATCCCCAGACCCGCAAAAAATAAATAAATAAATAAACCTCTCATTGATGTGGAATATCTTTTAAAATGTTAACTTTAAATATATACTATGCTATAATTTAAAATAAACTAGCTGGACTGGGCATGGTGGCGCACACTTGTAATCCCAGTTCTTGGGAGGCTGAGACAGGAGGATTGCAGTGCTTGGGAGGCTGAGACAGGAGGATCATACAGCTTAGAAACCAGACTCAGTTACTTAATGAGGCTCTCAGCAACTTAGTGAAACCCTGTTTCCAAATAAAGTATAAAAAAGGTCTGGGAGCATAGCCCTAAGGTTGAAAAGCTGCTGGTTTTCCACCCTCAGTACCACAAAAAAAGAAAGAGAGAGAGAGAGAGGGAGAGGGAGAGGGAGAGGGAGAGGGAGAGGGGAGAGAGGGGAGAGAGGGGAGAGAGGGGAGAGAGGGGAGAGAGGGGAGAGAGAGGAGAGAAGAGAGAGAAGAGAGAGAAGAGAGAGAAACTAGCTGGGCATGATGACACAGGCCTGTAATCCTGAGAGGCTGAGACAGGAGGATCACGTTCACACCCAGCCTCAGCTACTTAGGCCTTCTGCAACTTAGTGAGACTTTGTTTCAAAATAAATAACAAAAAGTAGGGCTAGGAGTGTAGCTCTGAGGTAGAATGCCCCTGAGTTCAATCCCCAGCTATAAATAAAAATGAATAAAAATATAATAAAACTCCCTTCACATTGATTGGTTGAGAGGACTTCTGCTTCTTGAAACTAGTTCAATATTATTTGAGAAGACTACGTCATGATATTGAGAAATATTCATAATAGAGCATCAAATGAAAAAGTCAAAACAAAATTTTACATTTTACATTATCACTATGTTAAAATACATATACATACACCCACGCACAGTAAAAACTGGAAAGAATTGATCTGGGTGATAGTTACAAGCATATATACATGTATAAAAATAGAGGAAGCTATACACTTAGAATTTGTGCACTTCCCTGTGTTTAAATTATACTGCAGGCCAGCATGGTGGCACACACTTGTAATCCCAACAGGGACCTGAGGATGGGGTTCGCCAACAGCCTCAGCTACTTATCAAGGCACTGAGACACTGTTTCAAACAATAAAAAACTGAAAAATAGGGCTAGGAGTGTAGCTCAGAGGTAGAGAATGCCCCTGGGTGCCATCTTCAGTACTGCAAAAAATAAATAGATGATAAAAGATAGATACATAGATACATAGATGATAGCTATAGATAGATACTGCAGTAAAAAAAAAAAAATTAAATACTGCTGGGCGTGATGGCACACACTTGTAATCCCAATGTTCAGGAAAAGCTGATACAGGAGGATAGCAGTTCCTGGCCAGTCTCAGCTACTTACTGAGGCCCTCCACAACTTAGATCCTGTCTCAAAATAAAGAATAAAAAATATGGCTGGGGGTGTAGCTTGGAGGTAGAATACCCCTAGGTTCCATCTCCAGTACTGCAAAAATAAATAAATAAAAGCCGGGCGTGGTGGCACACGCTTGTAATCCCCGCGCTTGGGAGGCAGAGACAGGAGGATTAAATAAATAAATAAATAAATGCTAAAATGAATTATATATATATATGTATATGTATATATATATATATATATTTTTTTTTTTTTGGTGGTACTGGGGTTCCTGGAAGCCCCTCTACCTCCGGGCTACACTCCCAGACCTATTTTTTATACTTTTTTTATTTGGAAACAGGGTCTCCTAAGCCAGCACGCGCGGCTGGCTTCGAACCTGCGCGATCCTCCTGTCTCTGCCTCCCAAGCGCGGGGATTACAAGCGTGCGCCACCACGCCCGGTGTATATGTATATTTCTAAATATAGGAATTATGATTGACTTATTTCTATGTCCTTAACATAATTTCTAAGTTCCCTAAAAGAATATATATTTTAAACCAATGTTTTGGCTAAAACAGGAGGATCACAAGTTTGAGGCGACCCTCAGCATGTAGTGAGACTCACCAACCTAGCAAGAGCTTGTTTAAAAATAAAAATAAAATATGGCTTGGGATGTAGCTCAGAGATGGAATGCCCCTGGGTTTGATTCCTGGTACCACAAAGAAAAAAGGTTCTATTTTTGAAGAGCAAGAAATACAATTCCACACACAAATGACCTTCATTTATTTTCCAACCCTCAGATTCTATAATTTATGCATAAAATGGGTAGTAAATTAATGAATAAATTCAAAAGACTATGTTTTTGTTCAGGGTCACACACAGAGATAGGCCCTCTAGAATAAATTCTGTAAGACATAAACTGCAAAACAAGAGAACAGTACTCTTAGCTTGGCATGGTGATGCACAACTATAATCCCAGTACTTAAGAAGCTGAAACAGAAGGATCACAGGTTCCAAGCCAGCCTCAGAAACTTAGCAAAACTCTCAGCAATTCAGTGGGACCCTGTTTCAAAACAAAAAGGGCTGGAAGTACAGCTCAAAGGTAGAATGTCCCTAGTTCAATCTCAAGTGGAGAGAGCAAGGGAGAGAAGAGGAGGAGAACATAGTACCCTTTCCTTTTCTTGAATCCAACAACATACCATTCATTAGATGCTCCTCTTAGGGCACTGATTGTTTTGTACTTTGTTTCACAACACACCTTCCAGTCTCTTCCTAGCACTCAGCACAGACCTGATGAGGTAAGGCTCACGAAAGGGGCTGAATGGAGGAAAGAAGGCAGGAAGTAGAAGGTGAATCACCAACCTCAAGCAGAAAAAAAAATAAAATTAGGACGAGTATAGTTCAGTGGTAGAACACTTACCAAGCATGCAAAAGGCCCTGGGTTCCAAACCCAGCAACACACACACACACACACACACACACACACACACACACTCACTCTCTCTCTCTCTCTCTCTCTCTCTCTCTCTCTCTCTCTCTCTTACTTGACTGCTGAACATAGTATACATGTTAGCAATATGCTAATAATTCAGACAGTCCAAATTTGGAACAGTTCTTTCATATGAAGAGCTATCTCAGCAGAGAATTGTTGGTCCCAGTAACTGTGTGTGTGTGTAACTCTTCAATTTTCCCCTTCAATGTAACCTTCAAAATAAGCAGGCCCAAGGACCCACAACTACCAAGGTAGAGAGCCATAATTTGAAATCTGAACTGACCGACTCTAGAGCCGGGCATGGTGGCACACGCTTGTAATACCAGCATTCGGGAGGCTGAGACAAGAGGATCACAGTTTGTGGACAGCCTCAGCTACTTAGTGAAGCCCTCTGCAAATCAGTGAGACCCTATTTCAAAATAAAGAATAAAAAAATAGGGCTAGGGGTGTAGCTCAGAGGTTGAATGCCCCTGGGTTCCATCCCCAGTGCCAAAAAAAAACAACAACAAAAAAAAACTGACCAATTCTAAAGTCAAAATTCTATGATTATTCATGCAGTATCAGTAAACCTAGATCAAAACTAAGAATTTGTAGCTGTGTAGATGTATAACTTTAAAGCTCTTAATATATTCCAAACTGTGGTCCTCTAACTTTAGCAAACTTGTTACTATACAGGTTTCTGGGCCCCATTCCCAGAGTGTCTGATTCAAAAGGACACAATAGAGCCTGAGTGGGCATGGTAGCACATGCCTATATTCCCTGCCACTCAGAAGGCTGATGCAGGATGATCAAGAGTATGACACCATCCAACGCAACACTCTAAGACCCCATCTCAAAGGGGGTGGGGTGGCTAAAATTTACATTTCTCTCTCTCCTTTTCTTTTTTCTTTTGGTAGTGGGGATTGTATCCAGGAATGTTCTATCTCCCAGCTACACTCCCAGCCCTATTTTATTTATTTGCTTTCGGTACTGGGGGTTGAACCCAGAGGCATTCTACCTTCAAACTACACTCCCAGTACTATGTTATTTTTATCTTGAAATAGTTTTTGTAGGGGGGAACTGGGGGGGTGGAACCTAGGGGCTTTCTACCTCGGGCTACACCCTCAGCCCTATTTTATAATTTATTTGGAAATAGGGTCTCACTAAGTTGCTGAGAGCCTCACTAAGTAGCTGAGGCTGGCTTCGAACCCATGCAATCCTCCTGTCTCAACCTCCCAAGCGCAGGGATTACAAGTGTGTGCCACCACGCTCAGCTCAACATGATGTACTTTAACAAACAGATCAAAGTCAATCACCAAGCCAAGCATGAGAAGGAGGGAGGAGGAGGGAATGAGATGGGAATTGAATAAGGGCTAATTGGGTGGTGTGTGCATATATGTCTCCAACATCTTGTATTCTGTTAAGATGTATGATTACAATGCACCAATAAAAAAATTTTAAAAAAAGAACAGGGTCTCACTAAGTTGCTCAAGTTGGCCTTGAAACTTCTATTTTCCTGTCTCAAGTACTGGGTTACAGGTGTGTACCATCAAGTCCAGCTAAAAATATATAATTGTGTGTGTGTGTCTGTGTGTGTGTGTGTGTGTGTGTGTGTGTGTGTGTGTGTGTGTTGCTAGGGATTAAACCCAGGGTCTAAGTTGCTGAGAGCCTCACTTAAGTACCTGAGGCTGGCTTCGAACCTGCGCGATCCTCCTATCTCAGCCTCCCAAGTGCTAGGATTACAAGCATGTGCCACCATGCTTGGCTAAAATTTCTGGTTTTAACAATACATGCCATATTAATCTCTATCTTCATGACTAGATTAAAACATTGCAAAGAAAAAAAAACATTGCTAGAGAGCCATCATTTAATTTTTCTTTTTTTTTTTTTTTTTTTTTTGGTGGTACTGGTGATGGAACCCAGGGGCATTCTATCCCCGAGCTACACTCTCAACCCTATTTTTTTTATTCTTAATTGTGAAACAAGGTCTGAGTTGCAAACGGCCTCACTAAGTAGCTGAGGCTGTCCGCGAACTGCCATCCTCCTGTCTCAGCCTCCCATATGCTGTATTACAAACATGCACCACCACGCCCAGCTAGAGGGCCATAATTTAAAAAATACAGCTAGCTGGGCGTGGTGGCGCACGCTTGTAATCCCAGAGCTTTGGGAGGCTGAGACAGGTGGATCCCACAGGTTCAAAGCCAGCCTCAGCTACTTAGGAAGGCTCTCAGCAACTTAGTGAGACCTCATTTCTAAATAAAGTATAAAATAGATCTGGGAGTATAGATCAAGAAGCAGAAAAGCCCCTGGGTTCCACTCCCAGTACCACCAAAAAATAAATAAAATAAAATAAAATAAAAACTACAGCTAAAGCCGGGAGTGGTTGCGCACGCTTGTAATCCCAGCATTCGGGAGGCTGAGAAAGGAGGATCGCGGTTCGCGGGCAGCCTCAGCTACTTAGTGAGGCCCTCTGCAACTCAGTGAGACCCGGTTTCAAAATAAAAGAATAAAAAATAGGGCAGGAGATGTAGCTCAGAGGTTCAATGCCCCTAGGTTCCATCCCCAGACCCGCAAAAAAAAAAAAAAAAAACCTACAGCTAGCCAGACATGGTGGCACATGCTTGTAATCCCAGCATTTGGGAGGCTGAGACAGGAGGATGGAGGTTCACGGACAGCCTCAGCTACTTAATGAGGCCCTTTGCAACTCAACGAGACCCTGTTTCAAAGTAAAGAATAAAAAATAGGACTGGGGGTGCTGTTTGGAGGTAGAATGCCCCTGGATTCTATCCCCAGTACCAAAAAAAAAAAAGAAAGAAAGAAAAAGAAAAAAAACTACAGCTGGGCATGGTGGCGTATGCTAGTAATCCCAGCATTCGGGAAGCTGAGACAGGAGGCTTGCGGTTCATGGACAGCCTCATCTACTTAGTGAGGCCCTCTGTAATTTAGTAAGACCCTGTTACAAAATGAAAAATGAAAAATAAGAAATAAAGTTGGGCGTGGGGGCGCACACTTGTAATCCCAGCATTTGGGAGGCCAAAACAGGAGGATTGCGGTTCGTGGACAGCCTCAGCTACTTAGTGAGACCCTTTGCAACTCAGTGAGACCCTGTTTCAAAATAAAGTATAAAAAAATAGGGCTAAGGTGTAGCTCAGAGGCAGAATGTCCCTGGGTTCCATCCCCAGGATCACACACAAAATAATTTTTTTTTTGGGGGGGTGGTACTGGGGTTCCTGGAAGCCCTTCTACCTCCAGGCTACACTCCCAGACCTATTTTTACATTTTTATTTGGAAACAGGGTCTCCTAAGCCAGTGCGCGCGGCTGGCTTCGAACCTGCAGGATCCTCCTATCTCAGCCTCCCAAGTTCTAGGATTACAGGTGTGTCTCACCACACCTGACCTATTAAAAAAAAAAAAAAAAAAAAACAGGATCTCACTAAGTTGCAGAGGGCTTAAATTGCTGGGGCTGGATGCAACTGTGATTCTCCCATCTCGGCCTTCCAAGTATAAGAATTACAGGCATGTGTCACCAGGTACTATTATGACCTTTAACTATTATTTCTAAGTTGTTTTCGTTTTTCTTTTCCCTTTCTTTTTTCCTTTTGCAATACTGGGGATTGAACCCAGGGGCATTTTACATCCGAACTATACCCCCAGTCCTATTTTTTATTCTTTTTTTGTGTGTGTGTGTGTGTGTGGTACTGGGGGTGGAACCGAGAGGCTTTCCTACCTCCGGATTATACTCCCAGACCTATTTTTTATATATTTTATTTGGAAACAGGGTCTCACTAAGTTGCTAAGAGCCTAAGTAGCTGAGGCTGGCTTCGAGCCTAAGTAGCTGAGGCTGGCTTCGAACCTGTGCAATCCTCCTGTCTCAGCCTCCCAAACGCTGGGATTACAAACTTTTGCCACCACGCTTGGATCTTATTCTTTATTTTGAAACAGGGTTTCACTAAATTGCAGAGGGCCTCACTAAAGTAGCTAAGGCTGGCCTGGTCTCAGCCTCCCAAGTACTAGGATTACAAGCATGCACCACACTGCCCAGCTCTAAAATGTTTTCTTCTGTCTTTATGCCTTTAAAAATCCTAAAAGTTAGCTGGATGCGGTGGCACACACTTGTACTCCCCGCACACTTGTAATCCCCGCACTTGGGAGGATTGCACAGGTTCGAAGCCGGCCTCAGCTACTTAGTGAGGCTCTCAGCAACTTAGTGAGACCCTATTTCCAAATAAAATATAAAATAGGTCTGGGAGTATAGCCCAGAGGTATTAAAGCCCCTGAATTCCACCCCCAGTACTACACACACACACACACACACACACACACCTTAAACGTTTCTTTAGAGATCCTATTTCTAAATAAAAAAAATAAAATAGGCCTCGTCGGGGTGTAGCTCAAAGGAAGATTGGCCCTGCACAACAAAAAGAAAAAAAAAAAGTAACAGGCACAAACTACAAGGCTACACAGAGAGATTTTTGAGGTTAGCAGATGCAAATCTTTCTCTTCTTCAAAGAAAACAGACCTCAAACAAAGTGCAATGCATCCTGAAACCACTATCAAAATTTAAAAAGGAAAGAGCGCGCGCACACAAGCATACACTTCTTAGAAACAAAGCCCTACTATTTGATCTAAGAAAACCATTTCCAGAACTGATTAAAAAAAAAAAAAGTGGGGAGAGAGGGGGAAATCAGTCTGCCTTAACTACAATTTAAAAAACAAGTGATGGCCTTCTCTCCTAGCACAGCTCCTCTATTGCAATATAGGTTGAGGACCAAACCACAAAGAGGCCACTATATACCACACTAAGCCACACTACGCCCCAGAGAGTCAATTACTAAGCCACTGCTTCAGTTCCTCCACATCTACAGTAAAAAAAAATTTAATTAAAAAAAATGTGCTGGCACACTCCTATAATCCCAGTACTTGGGACACTGAGATAGTAAAATCAAAGATTTGAGGTCAGCCTCAGCAACATGAGACCCTCCAAAATTTAGCAAAACTCTATTTCAAAATAAAAATAAAATAGGGCTGGGGGTGTAATTCTGAGGTAGAATGCCCTGGGTTCTAAGTGCACTATCCAAAAAAAAAAAAAAAAAAGAGAGAGAGAGAGAGAGAGAGAGAGAGAGAGAGAGAGAGAGAGAGAGAGAGAGACAGACACAGCAGACAGAAGACTTGGATTCTCACAGTTCTCCACTGACCCCTTACTGGGGATTGAACCCAGAGGCATTCTGCTTCTGAGCTAAACCCCAGCCCTTTTTTTATTTTTATTTTATTTTATTTTGCAGTACTGGGGACGGAACCCAGGGGTATTCTACCTCCGAGCTACACCACCAGTCCTATTTTTTATTCTTTATTTGGAAATAGGGTCTCACTGAGTTGCAAAGAGCCTCACTAAAGTAACTGAGGCTGTCCACGAACTGTGATCCTCTAGTCTCAGCCGCCCAAATGCTGGGATTACTAGCATGTGCCACCATCCCCAGCTATTTTTTATTTTTTAACAGGGTCTCACTAAGTTGCTGATGCTGTCCTCAAACCTGCAATCCTACTGTCTCAGCTTTCCAAGTACTGGAATTACAGGTATTACAGTACTGGGATTCTAACTAATTTGCTAGGTAACACTAGAGAGAAATTTTATTTCAAGTGGGGCTTAAAAATTAAAAATGGTTTAAAAGTATATTGCAAGCCGGACATGGTGGTGCACGCTTGTAATCCCGGTGCTTGGGAGGCTGAGACAGGAGGATCCCACAGGTTCGAAGCCAGCCTCAGCTACTTAGTGAGGCTCTCAACAACTTAGTGAGACCCTGTTTCCAAATAAAATATTAAAAAATAGGTCTGGGAGTATGGCCCAGAGGTAGAAAGCCCCTGGGTTCCACCCCCAGTACCACAAAAAAAATAATAAATAAAAAGTATATTGCAAAATTATCAGGTCATTTACAAATATTAATCCTTACCATCTGTTAAAGTGGTGACTAAACTATCTCTGATTTCTAGCTCTAACATTTTTGATTTTGTGACCAATACAAATGAATGCACACTCACATTCTGTTTTGCCAACTAAGAATAGCTTAGAAACCAAGGAATGCCACACTCACAAAGAGGCTGAATGAGAGGAACTGCTCAAGCTTCTCAGCATTCCAGGAAAGCATTCAGACTAATCCAACCAGTTTAGTCTGCACAGGCGATAGAACACAGAAAGCCTAGCAAAATTTTAATCTGACTTATCCATCATACTAATGAACAACGATAATGAAAGACTAACCTTTCACAGAAAGAACCTATGAGATACCATGGATGGCAACTGAGCAAACATCCTAAGAATAATATTTGAGAAATGTAATCACCTAAACTACATCTGTTGCCGTCTTATTTCCTGAAGTTATATCTGATCCCCTGGGATTGTACTGAAAACACCAAAGAGAGCTACACCCCAGCCCTATTTTTTTTATTTTTATTTTGAAATAGGGTCTCACTCAGTTGTGAAGGGGCTTGCCAAGTAGCTGAAGCTGGCCATGAACCTTGACCCTCTGGTCTCAGCCTCCTGAATGCTGGGACTACAAGCATGTGCCAATCACGCCTGGCCATACTGTCACTTTTGACCACTAAAGAACCCTGTCACTCACAGACTCAGCCCAGTGATTTTAAATACTCCAAAATGAAATCAACAATCACAGAATATCTGAAATGGGCATTTGATGTACTGTCATACTTAAAAACTTTTAAAAATTAAACCTAGCCAGACGTGGTAGTGTACACTAGTAATCCCAGTACTTGAGAGGCTGAGATTGAAGGATTGCAGGTTCGCAGCCAGCCTCAGCTTCTTAGTGAGGCCCTCCACAATTTAGTGAGACCCTGTTTCAAAATAAAGAATAAGCCAGGTATGGTGGCGCATGCTTGTAATCTCAGCATTCGAGAGGCTGAGACTTGGAGGATCATGGTTCCCGGACAGCCTCAGCTACTACTACTTAGTGAGGCCCTCTGCAATTCAGTGAGACCCTGTTTCAAAAAAAAGAATTTAAAACAAAGGGCAGGGGGTGTAGTTCGGAGGTCAAATGCCCCTTGGTTCCATCCCCAGACACACACAAAAAAAAAAAAAAAAAAAAAAAAAAGAAGAAGAAGAAGGTGGGCCTAGTGTGGTGGCGCACATTTGAAATCCCGGCATTAGGGAGGCGGAGACCAGAGATCACGGTTCGGTTAGGTTCGCAGACAGTGTCAGCTACTTAGCAAGGCCCTTTGCAACTCATTGAGACTCTTTCAAAAAATAAACCGGGCAAGGTGCCACATGCTTGTAATCCCAGCATTCGGGAGGCTGAGACCAGAGGATCATGATTTGTAGACAGCCTCAGCTACTTAGTAAGGCCCCCTGTAACTTAGTGAGACCCTGCTTCAAATAAAGAATAAAAAACAGGGCAGGGAGTATAGTTCGGAGGTCGAATGCCCCTGGGTAATCCTCCCACCAAAAAAATAAAAAGTAAAAAATAGGGCTGGGGGTATAGCTTGGAGGTAGAATGCCCCTGGGTTCCATCCCCAGTACTGCAAAAAAAAAAAAAAAAAAAAAAAAAAAAGAGAATAAACTGGGCATGGTGGCCCACACTTGTAATCCCAATACTTGGGAAGCTGAGACAGAAGGATAACAGGTTCGAAGAAAGCCTCAACAACTTAGTGAGGCCCTCCACAACTTAATGAGACCCTGTTTTCAAATAAGAAATAAAATCTGGGCTGGGGGTTTGGACTCCCTGTGTCAGGAGAGGAGAGAGACAGAGAGACAGAGAGAGAGAAGGGGAGAGAGAGAGTGAGAGAGGGAGGAAGAGGGAGACGAGAGATGGAGAGGGAGAGAGGGAGGGAGAGGGAGAGGGAGAGGGAGAGAGGGAGAAAGGAAGAGAGAGGGAGAGAGAGGGAGAAAGAGGGAGAGGGAGGTAGGGAGGGAGGAAGGGAGGGAGGGCGGGCGAGCGAGCGAGAGAGAGAGAGAGAGAGAGAGAGAGAGAGAGAGAGAGAGAGAGAGAGAGAATGAATGAGAATTAAAAAATCTTGCGGGGGTGTAGCTCACAGGTAGAATGCCCCTGGGTTAAGGATTGAAGGGGGAAAAAACTAAACCTAGCCAGGCATCATCGTGGAGCATACTTGTAATCCCAGTATTTGGGAGGCTGAGACAGGAGGATCACAGGTTCAAAGCCAGCCTCAGCAATTTAGTGAGACATTGTTTCCAATTAAGAAATAAAATCCATCTGGGTAGAATGCCTCTGGGTTCAATCCCCAGTACTACAAAAAAAAAAAAAAAAAAAAAAAGTAAAACCTAAAGTTAAAAATTGGCGGTCACTGCCTGTGCTTGATCACTAAATCCTAAAAGAAGTCACCAGCTTCTGAAAGATAAGCCTTTTTCTCTCAATGGATCCCCTGCCATATTCAGCAGGAACCTACAACAAAATATAGGTACCCTCATGTGAATCCAGGTTCCTGAGAAACTTCTAAGACCATCTAACACGAATTCCAACCCAGCAACAAGAAAACAGGAATTGAGAAGCCAAGCTAACCTAAGTACACCTTCCATCAGACCTGGCCAAAAAACAGCTTCTAAAAGGATATATGCCTGGAAAAGGGTGTTGCCAAAAGAGTCTTTAGGCAAAGAAACTTTATTTTTAACTTAGGAAGGAAGGAAGGGCTGAGCAGAATCTAAAATAATTTCGTTTAAGCACCAAACGCTGACACAGGATTTCCTCCTAAGAGAGGAGCAGAGCCCATGTCATTCAAGTAAAACCTACTATTTTCAACATGATCTCCTTACCTACAGAAGTCCAGTGGGATTTTTCATGTTCTAGGAATATGAGATCTCCCCCACATAAACTTACATGTGCTTTAAACTGCCTTGGGCTACTGTGTTTCTTGTGTGTTGTTCTCTTCTCCTGATTTCTTCCTTGTTCTATCTTGCAAAAGAATACACATGACCAAACTTAGGAAATTTCCCCCTTGCTAGAGCAGTCTTAATTCCTAGCAGTATCCACAGAAGCCTGAGGTAAGCCATTAGGATTTGAGTTTTGCTCCAGCTATTAATCTGGGATTCAGAGCAGAGGCCATTATTAAATAACTTTGAAAGAATCTGCCTAGAAGTGACCAGACTGATAGATAAAAATTAAGTTTAACTCATACTGGCTTCCATTTTGAAACTGGCTCATACAACTTTTTTTCTTTTTTGTAGTACTAGGGATCAAACCAGGGCCTTGCATGTTAGCAAAGCACTCTAGCATTGAGCCACATCCCCAGTCCTTCATCAAGCTTTTTATAGCCACTTCATCTGCATAAAATGAAGGAGATAGCCTTTATTTTAAAAAGGTATCTGGCTGGACATGGTGACACAGATCTAATCCCAGATGCCTGGGAGGCTGAGGCAGGAGAATCACCTAGGCAACATAGCTAGACCCTGTCTCAAAATAAAACGTAAAGAGTACTGGAGCCAAACTGGGTAACACACTCCTATAATCCCAGTCCTTTAAGGATGAGACAAGAAAATCACAGGCTGGTGGCTATCCTCAGCAACTTAGTGAGGCCCTCCACAAATTAGTGAGGCTCTGTTTTAACATAAAAAAAAAAAACCCAGGTGTGCTGGCACATACTTGTAATCCCAGTACTTGGGAGGATGAGACAGGAGGATGGCAGGTTCACAGCCAGTCTCAGCAACTTAGTGAGGCCCTTTGCAACTTAGTGAGACCCTGTTTTAAATAAACACTTAAAAATAAGAGAACAGGGTGTATCTTGGAGAAAGAAGGTCCCTGAGTTCAATCCTCTGTACCACAAAATATAATAGCTCAGAGGCAGAATGCATCTGGGTTCAATCCATAGTACACATACACACACACACACACACACACACACACACACACACACAGCCATTCTACCTTATAGCTACACCCTCAACCCTTTTTTATTTTTTGTTTTGAAACAGGGTCTCAGTACTTGCTGAGGCTGTCCTTGACTCTGCAATCTTCCTGTCTCAGCCTCCCAAGTACTGGGATTACAGGCATGTACTGCAGTACTAGGAATGGAACCCAGGGGCATTCTACCTCCAAGCTATACCACCAGCCCTATTTTTTATTCTTTATTTGGAAACAGGGTCTCACTGAGTTAAAAAGGGCCTCACTAAGTAGCTGAGACTGTCCACGAACCGTGATCCTCCTGTCTCAGCCTCCCAAATGCTGGGATTACAAGTGTGCACCACCATGCCCTGCTTACAGTATTCTTTCTTAACATGAACATAAATATGTTAACATTAACATAAACCTGGACTAGAAAAAAAAATCCATAACATCTGCTCCCACCCTTCAGACAAATAGCTTTGACCCCCATCCCCATAAGATTACTGGAAAGCATGCTATCATTTAAGTACCAGAAAAAAAATGAAATGTGGCAAGAGAGACAAATATTCTCCGATTTTCTTGGGGCCCCCGTTTCTTCATTTGTAAAATCAAGTTATATGATGCTCTCTAAGCATGTGTCTATGTTTGATACTTCATGATTTTAAAGTTCTAATTGTATTACTTAATACATTTAAGGAGTATGATCTGACTTTCCCAGACAGTATTTTCCTCTTCTAAGGGTAACACTAAGAGTATTTCAGTGTATTCTCAGTGTTTTAAGTAAATTCATACAGGACACTGACGAGTTTTCCATCTATCCTTATCCCTTGCCTCTTCAATTCTTGGCAAGGCCCTCTGCCCAAAGTTTAGGAAAACTGGAGTAATGGATGAAAGAAAGAATATATTTCTATCTCAATGCTGAATGTGAGTCAATTCAGAGAAACGTGTAGATTTCAAGGTAAGAAATAGGTCGCAAGCATTCTGGAATGTAATTCTCTGGCAGAAGCCAGGAAAATAAATATAGGAATCCCCCATCTGATAAAGCCTTCTGCTGCAGTGGTGACCATAAAAACAAAAGTGAGGATCCACAGTACACTCACCTATCAAACAGGTCGAAAAAAGGGACTGGACTCTTCTACCATCTGCCTCCCTACTTAGGATACACCAATAATAATAGAAAATGCAATCAGAAGCAATTCTTCCAAATTTGCTTATCTAAAAGCCAACAAGCAAGTACCATTTCCTAAAGCTGTTAGAGTTGTGCTTCACCCATAGATTACCTTCCTATCTTTCAAACCCAAATCCTCAACTAGCCCGAAAAGAAAACAAAATGTTCACACCTTCCTCACTTCCTTACACATTAAAGAGCTTCATGACTTGTTTAAATGCTTGAGACTACACAAAGGAAGTAACAGCAGAAAGCTCCTAAAAAATCCAGTGATCTAAGTCTATATTCAACACAGCAGGCACCATGCCTATTGTTGTAAACAAAGAGGAATGAATTGTAATCCTTCACAACACCAGAGGGAACACTAAGCATCTTTGATTTGCTTGTCCTGGTCATACTTTTTATTTCTTGTGCCACTGGGGATGAACCCAGGGGCATAAACTACATCCCCAGCTCTATTTTATTTTTTATTTTGAAACAGAGTCTCATTAAGTTTGGAAGGGCCTCACTAAATTGCTGAAGCTGGCTGCAAACTATGATGCTCCTGTCTCAGCCTCCTAGGTACTGGGATCACAAGCATGATCTACCATGCCCAACTGCTAGTATACTTCTTCAGAGTTCAGAAACTACCTGAGGTATTAATTTCATTTGCTTGGAAGAAACAAGACTCCTTAGTACCTCCCCAGAGAAACAGGGTAAAATTCACAACTTCCTATACTTTCACTGACTATGACATCATCAGTTGGGGATAAGGCAGGCTGAGGAGAAAAAAATGCACCCTGGAGAGTCTCAGCATAGACTACACAGAGCTATTTGTATTGTTTTGTTTTATTCAAAGATTCCCCCAGAGTAGTCCAGATTTCCCTTATCAATTCATCAGAAAAGAAATGAAGAGAGGAGGCCTTGAATCAGTATCTATTCTAACAAAAGACACCACCTACTGGATAAATGATCTTGGCTGGCATTCCAGTACTGCAACTTTTTTTTTTTTTTTCTCAGTACTGGGGATGGAACCCAGGGGCATCGTACCTCCAAGCTACACCCCAGCCCTATTTTTTAGTCCTTTTTATTTTTGAAACAGGGTCTCACTGAATTGCGAAGGGCCTCGCTAAGTAGTTGAGGCTGTCCTGTACAAACAGCGATATCCTCCAGTCCAGTCTCAGCCTACGGAATGCTGGGATTATAAACTTGCACCACAACACCGGGCTGTAACCACTTTTTTTTTTTTTTTTTTTTTTTTGGTGGTACTGGGGTTCCTGGAAACCCTTCTACCTCCGGGCTACACTCCCAGACCTTTTTTTTTTTTTTATACTTTTTTATTTGGAAACAGGGTCTCTTAAACCAGCGCAGCTGGCTTCTAACTTGCATGATCCTCCTGTCTCCGCCTCCCAAATGCAGGGATTACAAGCGCACACTGCCATGCCCGGCCTGTAACCACATTTTTAAAGATGAAAAATACCCTTCTTTACATATTTATACAACTCATCTCCCTTTCTTTCTTTTTTTTTTTTTTTTTTGTGGTAGTGGGGATGGAACCCAGTACCATTCTACCTCTGAGCTACACCCTCAGCCCTATTCTTTATTTTGAAACAGGGTCTCACTGAGTTGCCATTTATTTAATTAATTTCGAAACAAGGTCTCACTAAATTGCCTAGGCTGGTCTCCAATTTAGAATTCTTCTGCATCAACTCCCAAGTAGCTGCAATTACAGAGATACACCACTACGCCCAGATTAAGTTTCTTTGAGAATACTGTTTTTAATCTTTCTCAACATTAGTGTTTTCTAAAGCCAAACCCAGGCACAGTGTAATCCAGGGACCTATAATCTCAGGTACTCAGAATGGTAAAGCCTTAAGAGTTCAAGGCCAGACTGGATAACTTAATAAAACACAATCAAAAAAATTTAAGGTGGATGTGGTGGCACACATTTATAATCCCAGTACTTGGAAGGCTGAGACAGGAAGGATCACAGGTTTGTGGCCAGCCTCAGTTACTTAGTGAGAACTTCCTCAATTTAGTGAGCCCCTGTTTCAAAATAAAGAATGGCCAGGCATGGTGGCACACACTTGAAATCCCAGTACTTGGGAGGCTGAGACAGAAGGCAGGTTCACAGACAGCCTCAGCTATTTAGAGAGGCCCTTTGCAACTCAGTGAGACCCTGGTTTTAAAATAAAAATAAGCCGGGTGTGGTGGTGTACGTTTTAATCTCAGCGCTTGGGAGGCTGAGACAGGAGGTTCGCACGGGTTCGAAACCAACCTCAGCTACTTAGTGAGGCTCTCAGCAAAAACTCAGTGAGACCCTGTTTCCAAATAAAGTATAAAAAATAGGTCTGGGAGTATAGCCTGGAGGTAGAAAAGCCCCTGGGTTCCATCCCCAGGACTACAAAAAATAAAAAATAAAAATAAAGAAAATAAAGAATAAAAAATAGAGCCGGGGCATAGCTTGGAGGTAGAATACCTCTGGGTTCCAACTCCAGTACTGAAAAAAAAAAAAAAGAAAAGAAAGAAAGAAAGAAAGAAAGAAAGAAAGAGAAAAGAAAAAAGAGGAAAGAATTAAAAAACAGGACTAGGGGTGTAGCTCAGAGGTAGAATTCCCCTGGGTTCAATTTTCAGTACTGCAAAAGAAAATTTTAATTTTCTTGAAAGGTCTGAGGGTACAGCTCAGTGATAGAACTTCATAGAGTTCAATCCTAAGTATGGATCAGTAGGGGAATGGACTTCTACAAAACCAAAAAGATTCAGTTTAATGTCATAAGAAGAGCACTGAACCAACATTGTCCTCTCTCAAGTCCCTTATGGCACCAACACCTTGAACTGAATTCCAGCATCTACATCATCCCAAAGTCATAAACTTAATATATATAAAACAGATAATCAATTAACATCTGTATCATAAGAATTTGAAGACCTAAAACAGTGAACTTAAAACAATAAAGATACCCCAACAAAAGATTTAGTATTAATTACATTACTTTTCATGATTTTTCCTCTCCACCTGTTATTAATCTCAGGAAATAGCATAATTTTGACCTTTATAAAACATCAATTTGCCAGACGTGGTGGCACATACTTGTAATCCCAGCATTTGGGAGGCTGAGACAAGAGGACCAAGGTTCAAGGACAACCTCAGCTACTTAGTGAGGACCTTTGCAACTCAGTGAGACTCTGTTTCAAAATAAAGAATAAAAAATAAAACTAGGAGCCAAGCGTGGTGAAGCATACTTGTAAGCCCAGCGCTTGGGAGGCTGAGACATGAGGATTGCAAAGTTCGAAGCCAGCCTCAGCTACTTAGTGAGGCTCTCAGCAACTAAGTGAGACCCTATTTCCAAATAAAGTATAAAATAGGTCTAGGAGTATAGCCTGGAGGTAGAAAAGCCTCTGGGTTCCACCCCTAGTACCACAAAAAAAAAAAAAAAAAAAAAAAATAGGACTGGGGATGTAGCTGAGAATTCCCCTGGGTTCCATCCCCAGTACTGCAATAAATAAATAAATAAATAAATAAATAAATAAATAAATAAATAAATCATCAATTTAAGCCGGGTATGGTGACACAAGCTTGTAATCCCAGTACCTGAGAAACAGACAAGAGGATAGCAGGTTCAACACCAGCCTCAGCAACTCAGTGAAGCCCTTTGCAACTTAGTGAGCCCCTGTTTCAAAATAAAAAGTAAAATAGGGCGGAGGTGTAGCTTAGAGGTAGAAAGCCAAGGAGTTCAATCCGCAGTTCTGGGCAGGGGAACCATCAATTTAAAATTTTTAAAGACAAATCTAGAGCCGGGCGTGGTGGCGCACACTTGTAATCCCCACGCGTGGGAGGCTGAGACCAAAGGATCGCACAGGTTCGAAGCCAGCCTCAGCTACTTAGTGAGGCTCTCAGCAACTTAGTAAGACCCTGTTTCCAAATTAAAAAAAAAAAAAAGGTCTGGGAGTATAGCCCAGAGGTAGAAAGCCTCTGGGTTCCACCCCCAGTACCACAAAAATAAAATAAAATAAAATAAAATAAAGACAAATCTATTTTTGTCATTTGAAGTATGCACCTAATTCATAAGAAACACTGGGAGTCAGGCGTGGTGGCACACACCTGTAATCCTAGTACTTGGGAGCCTGCGACAAGAGGATCATAGGTTCAAGACCAGCCACAGCAACTTAGCAACTTTCAGCAGGCTGAGGGTATAGCTCGGAGGTAGACTGCCCCTGGGTTCAATCCCCAGTACCAAAAAGAAAAAAAAATTGAAATTTTTCTGATGAGAAAAAACTATCCTGTCATCTCTGAAGAAAAGTAATATTAGTCAACAGGATGGTCATCTCAGAATTGAAACGTTATAGTGAACTGTGACATCATGAGAGAAATGTGGAAAGAAGCCAGGTGTGGTGGCCCATACCTGTAATCCTAGTACTTAGGAGGCTAAGTCAGGAGACTCACAGGTTCGAGGCCAGCCTCAGCAATTTGGTGAGGCCCCAGACCCTAGTTAAGACTTTTAAAAATAAGTCTGGGCCGGGTGTGGTGGCACACACTTGTAATCCCAGCATTTGGAGGCTGAGACCCAAGGATCGGAGTTCGAGGACAGCCTCAGCTACTTAGTGAGGCCCTCCACAACTTAGTGAGATCGTGTTTCAAATTAAAAAGAATAAAAAACAGGGGAGGGCGTGTAACTCGAAGGTAAAATACCCCTAGGTTCCATTCCCAGACCCGCAAAAATAAATAAATAAATAAATAAATAAATAAATAAAAATAAGCCTGGGCATGTGGTTCAGAGGTAGAAACCCATGAATGGGAGGGAAGGAAGGGAGATGTAGCTCAGTGGTAGAGTACTTGCCTAGCATGTGCAAGGCCCTGGGTTTCAAACTCTTATACTGACAAAAAAAAAAAAAAAGGAATTTCCTCCATCAATTCAGGATGACATAACTTTAAAGCACAGTACAACAAACCTCCACTCACTTGAAACCCGCTATTCCGATACTCCAGACAAGAACTTTCCAAAACTACAGCAATTCTGAGACTTCAAGGACGGTGCAGTAGATTTCATGGGGATTTTATAATTCTGATAGATTGCGCCAAGTCTGGTCAGGATCCCAAAGCCACTCCCCCCGCCATTTCCTCTCTGAAAGACTTGAGAAGCATCCCAACATCACCGGGCCCCTCCAACGAGGCTGCTGTCCTTTTACTCACAAATGACTCTGGACTAAAAAAGGACCCAAGTTACTTAAAAAAAAAAAAAAAAAAGGCACGGCCCCAGCGCCAGCCCTTTGTAGGGCCAAGGGAGCCCCCACCCTCGGCGCGGCCAAGTTCCCCCGGCGACTCCGTGTCCGCGGGCCGGGCAGGGCTGGGTGGGCGTCCGCGGGGCCGGCGCGGCTGTTATAACGGTTTGGAGGCGCCGGTCTTGGGAAGCGGCCAGCTGGACTCACCAAGTTTTTGTTTTGCTTTTTTTCCCCAAGTCTGGGTGGAACTTACTTTCACTAGGACAGGGGCTGCCTGCTCCCCTCCCAGACGGGAGCGCGCGCTTCCCCGGTTCGCACCGAGTCTCGACGCGGCCCCTCCCGGGCGCACGGCCTCCCTCCGGCCGGGCCGCCGACCTCCGCGGGCAGCGCCGCCCGGCCCGCGCGACCCTCGCCCCGGACAAAGCGGCGGAGGCTCCGACTCACCCGACAGCTCGTCCGGCTCCAGCCCGGTGTCGGTGTCCAGCCCGCAGATGACAAAGTAGTCGGCGAAGCGGCTGGGCGCCGAGCCCCCCCCGCCGCCGCCGCCGCCGCCGCCGCTCATGGCGCCGGGGCCGAGCCGGGCCGTGCGGAGCGAGCGGAGCCCCCGCGCCCGGGCGCCCGCCGCCCTCAGGCCGCCCTCCCGCCGCCGCCGCCGCTACCGCGGCTCGGGCCGCCGCCCCCGGCCCTGGCCCGGTCCCCGCGGCCGCCGCGGCCCTGAAGGGGCAGGGGGGCACCGGGCCGCCCCGCGCCGCATCCTGGACCCGCGCTCCCGCCGCCGCCGCCCGCCGAGAGCGCCGCGGCCCGAGCGAGCCTGGGAAGGGCGGAGAGCCCGAGCCCGCCGCGGCCGCTCCGCGCCCTGCGCATGCGCCGCCGGGGGCGGGGCCCCGGGGAGGGTGACGTCATGCCCGGGCCGCCGCAGCCTCCCCGCCGCCCGCCGCGCGCCGCCCGCCGCCCGGGACTGCGACGCCCGCGGGAGGGCTGAGCGGCTGCGGGCAGAGCGCGCCCCGCCCTCTGCCTACCTAGCGGTCCCCAGAGCTCCGTGCCTGGGCCCTGTCACTGGGACCGGGTCGCAGGACGGAGCTCCAGAGCCTCCCGATCCTGACTCCAGGCTGTCCTCCTAGACTCCGCACAATGCCCATTGCCAGCCTCCCCGCTCCTGGGCGGTGGGCCTTTTCCCCGATTTCAATGAGGATGTTCTTTCTTATGACCACAGTGGGTCACAGATGTCTTATACTTGCCCTTAATTAACAAATAGGGAAAGTGAGCCAGGCATGATGGCACACACCTGTAATCCCAGTCCTTGGGAGGCTGAGACAGGAAGATCAGAGGTTCGAAGACAGGTTCAGCAAGTAGTGAAACTCTCAGCAACCTAGTGAGACCCTGTTTCAAAACAAAACAAGAGCCAGGCATGGTGGCACAGGAGGATCGCAGGTTCCAGGCCAGCCTTACTACTTTTTTTTTTTTTTTTTTTTTTGTGGGTCTGGGGGTGGAACCCAGGGGCATTTGACTTCCGAGCTACACCCCCTGCCCTATTTTTTATTCTTTATTTTGAAACCGGGTCTCACTGAGTTGCGGAGGGCCTCACTAAGTAGCTGAGGCTGTCCCCGAACCGCGATCCTCTGGTCTCAGCCTCCCGAATGCTGGGATTACAAGCGTGCGCCACCACGCCCGGCTTCAGCCTTACTACTTAGTGAGGCCTTCTGCAATTTACAGAGACCTTATTTCCAAAAATAAAGAATAAAGAACTGGGTGTGGTGGCACACACTTGTAATCCCAGTACTTGGGAGGCTGAGACAGGAGGATCACAGGTTTGAAGCCAGCCTCAGATACTTACGCCCTCTGCAATTTAGTGAGACCCTGTTTCAAAATTTAAAAAACAGCCGGGCGTGGTGGCGCACGCTTGTAATCCCAGCATTCGGGAGGCTGAGACTGGAGGATCGCGGTTCGCAGACAGCCTCAGCTAATTAGTGAGGCCCTCTGCAACTCAGTGAGACCCAGTTTCAAAATAAAGAATAAAAAATAGGGCAGGGGGTATAGCTCGGAGGTTGAATGCCCTTGGGTTCCATTCCCAGACCCGCAAAAAAAAAAAAAAAATTTAAAAAACAGGGCTGGGGATGTAGCTCAGAGGTAGAATGCCCCTGGGCTCATTCCTCAGTACCACACAAAATAAAGGAAGGAAGGAAGGAAGGAAGGAAGGAAGGAAGGAAGGAAGGAAGGAAGGAAGGAAGGAAGGAAGGAAGGAAAAAAGAAAGAAAATAGGGCTAGGAGTGTAGCTCAAAGGTAGAACGACCCTAGGCTCAATCACCAGTACCACCAAAAAGAAAATAAAAAAGCAAAATAAAATAGGCCTGGGTGTGTAGCTCTGGGATAGAATGCCTCTGAGTTCAATCCATAGTACACACACAAAAAGAAAATAGGGAAACTGAGACTTAGACTTCATCAGGATTACATTGAGTTTAAAAAAACAAAACCTGAACTAGGGTCCTGCCTTCCACACCCTAGCCAGATGGTGTGTGTGTGTGTGTGTGTGTGTGTGTGTGTGTGTGTGTGTGTGTTTCTGGGGATTGAACCCAGGGGCATTCTACTCCCAGCTACACCCCTAGCCCTATTTTTTTTTTTTTTTTTTTTTTTTTTTTTTGGTGGTGATACTGGGGCTCCTGGAAGCCCTTCTACCTCTGGGCTACACTCCCAGACCTATTTTATATTTTTGAAACAGGGTCTTTTACACCAGCGCTGCTGGCTTCGAACCTACACGATCCTCCTGTCTCCTCTTTCCAAGTGCGGGGATTACAAGCGTGTGCCACCATGCCCGAACCCTAGCCTTATTTTTTATTCTTTATATTGAAACAGGGTCTCACTAAGTTGTCGAGGGCCTAAGTAGCTGAAGCTCACTGTAAACCCAGATCCTCTTGTCTCAGCCATGATGAGTACTGGGATTACAAGCTTGTGCCACCATGCCCTGTACTCAGCAACATCTTTTTCCACCCACCAACCTCTCCCCACTTTCTCCCTACAAGTCTTCAGAGGGCTCTGCCATTTGTAAGCTCTCCTTTCTCTTCATTCTGGGAGAACTCTCCATGCATCCCTGAGCCAGTCTTCCTGTGTGTGGGAAGGGAGTAGATAAGGCAGCCGAAAACTTACCTCCTGGTTCTGTCCTGGACCTTCCAATTTGTTTCCCGTGGAAGCTAGGCAAATAATGCCTTTATTGGAAATGAAATCAGAGGCCAAGAAGTCAATACAGTATAGTGGGTACTAGTGTGGGCTCTAGAAACAAGCCGCCTCTTGAATCCTGACTTTATCCCTTGTTGTGTTACCTTGGGCAAGTTATTCGATCTCCAGGTGCCAGCATTCATGGTTTTTGTGAAGATGATATAAGACAAATACATGTGTGTGAGTAAAGTGGTGAGAATAGTACTTGCAACATAGAAGGAACTCAGTTAATAGTACAGGCTATTGTCACCTGTACTATTAAAAGAGGTGTGCTTCACGTCTGCTCCAGGCTGCCACTAACAGCAGTAGAAGGCAGTTAGCTTTCCTTAGCCTGGGCTGTCTCTTGGGTTCTCTCCCTGGTACTTCACCCAAGTACTGGGTCCCTTGGGGAGGATGGCAGAGAGGTCACAGGCAACATCACTGGAAACCATAGCACCTGCTCCTCCCTGGATGTAGCCTGCCTGAACTAGTGGGAGAAAAGTGGGAGGAGAGAGTAGCTTCACCACAGCAACTTAGCAAGACCCTGTTTCAAAATAAAATTGGCGCCAGGCGTGGTGGTGCACGCTTGTAATCCCTGCGTTTGGGAGGCAGAGACAGGAGGATCTCGCAGGTTCGAAACCAGCCGTGCTGGCTTAAGAGACCCTGTTTTAAAAAAAAAAATAGGTCTGGGAGTGTAGTCCAGAGGTAGAAGGGCTTCCAGGAGCCCCAGTACCACCAAAAAAATAATAAACAAATAAAATTGGCTGGGTGGCTGAGAGAGGAGGAACCGGGTTGGCTGCCAGCTTCAGCTACTTAGTGAGGCACTCTGCAACTTAGTGAAACCCTGGTTTAAAATAAAGAATAAAGCCAGGCATGGTGGCACACAGGTTTGTAATCCCAGCATTCAGGAGACTGAGTCCAGAGGATTACGGTTCACAGCCAGCTTCGGCTACTTAGTGAGTTCCTCCACAACTTAGACCCTGTTTCAAAATAAAGAATAAAAAATAGGGCAGGGGGTGTAGCTCAGAGGTAGAATGCCCCAGGGTTCCATCCCCAGACCCACAAAAAATAAATTAATTAATTAATTAATTAAATAAAGAATAAAAATCAGGCTGAGGGTGTAGCTTGGAGGCAGATTACCCCTGGGTTCAATCCCCAGCACCACAAATAAATGCATAAATACATAAATATATAAATGAATGGATGAATTAATGAATTGGGCTGGGGTATAGCTCAGAGGTGGAATGCCCTTGGGTTCAATTCATATTACCACAATTGAAGTGGGGAAGGGAGAAGATGTAGCACACGCAACAATGGGTGACAAATAAAATGGCATGTTTACACAACAGCAAGTAGTATGTCAACATGGGAGATGGATGGTGGCACAAGCCTGGAATCCCAGGAGCGGGAGGCTGAGACAGGAGGATCGCAACGTTAGCATAAGCCTCAGCAACCAAGTGAGACCTTCTTAGAATTTCCCTGGGTTCAATCCCCAGGACTCCCCCTAACACACACACACACACACACACACACACACACACACACACAGATAGGAGATGGGGAGCTAAAAAGGGATAAACATAGCCAGATGTGGAATCACAGGTCCATAGCCAACCTCAGCAAACCGGGGTTCGATCTTCAGTCCAAAAAAAAAAAAAAATTTTTTTAAATTATATATATATATATATATATATATATATATATATGTATGTATGTATATGGAAGGAGAAGAGGGACAGGGCAAGAGAGGCTTCAAATGTCATGCTAAAGATTTTAGTATGTTCCCCGTTTGTGGAAGTCTGAAACAGGAGGTTTGCAGGTTCAAGGTCAGCCTCAGCAATTTAGCAAGACCCTGTTTCAAAATAAAAGGGCTGGGGGTGTAGTTTGGAGGTAAAATGGCCCTTGGGTCAATCTCCAATATAAAAAATAAGTAAAATTTAGAAAAGACTTAAAAGCAGAGCATAGTGGCACATGCTTATATTCCCAGTATTTGGGAGGCTGAGACGGGAAGATTGTGGTTCATAGACAGCCTCAGCTACTTAGTGAGACCCTGTTTCAAAATAAATAATAATAATAATAATAATAATAATAATAATAAGCCAGGTGTGGTGGCGCACACTTGTAATCCCAGCATTTGGGAGACTGAGACAGGAGTATCGCAGTTCGCAACCAGCCTCAGCTACTACTTAGTGAGGCCCTTTGCAACTCAGTGAGACCCTGTTTCAAAATAAAGAATCAAAAATATGGCTGGGGGTGTTGCTCGGAGGTAGAATGCCCCTTCCATCCCCAGTAACACAAAAAAGAAAGGAAGGAAGGAAGGAAGGAAGGGAGGGAAATTAAGAACTGGATGGGGAAAAAACGGCAGAACAGTCTTGCAGGCAGTGGGGACCCTGGAATTTGGCAGCTGCCTTCTGGACACTACTTGAGAGAAGCCCAAGTCACACGCCATCAATTGCAAACTGCTTTCTCCCAAAATCCATGTGATCTGCCAGAAGAGAGGTGCAGGTCACCCCTACGATTGGCCTTCATGTCCAGGAGATGCCTTCTGGTAACTACTGCCCAGGGTGAGTGCAGTCAATCACGCACTGCTTTTCCTCAAAGCCAATGGAATCTGCAAGAGAGAGGAAAGTTCCCAAAAGGGAGGGGCTACCGAGTGAGAAAAACCGACTAGAGTGTCTGGTCTAGGGGTTTATACACTTCTGCGACTCCTTTCCAGTTGCGGTCTCGGAGGCCGCTTCCTGGCTTTGCCTAATGTAGTTGCATAGTGTCCTTCTTTGAGTCTCCTCTGGTTGGAGTTCCAGACACTGCTTCCTGCACCCTCCGGGGAATCTCCTGGGATTGCTTATGAGCAGGAACAACTGGGATTTTGTGAATCTCTGTTCACTCTAAGGAGGCATTTCATCTCATTATTACTTGACCTTTGGGAGTCTGGTCTCTTTAGGAGTTTTGAAAGTTAGTTAACATCTGTTGCCTCTCAGGAAATGAAATTTTTCCACTCTAACCCTCCGGCCCTATCTGCCTACTTCTTTCTGCCGCCTCACAAATAGCCACCACCCTGCTTAGGACCAAAGTGACCATGACTTTGAAATCTCAACTTATTTTCTTCCTCTGCTCCTCCTTTCTCACTTTCTCACTTCATTTTCTTTCTTTCTTTCTTTCTATTTATTTTTTATTTATTTATTTATTTTTTGCGGGTCTGGAACCCAGGGGCATTTGACCTCCAAGCCCTCTTTTTTATTCTTTATTTTGAAACAGGGTCTCACTAAGTTGCAGAGGGCCTCACTAAGTAGCTGGGGCTGTCCACAAACCACAATCCTCTAGTCTCAGAATCCCGATTCTTCTTCCTCTTCTCCTTCTCCTTCTCCTTCTTCTTCTTTTTCTTCTTTTTCTTCTGATACTGGGGATGGAACCCAGGGGCATTCTACCTCCAAGCTATACCTCCAGCCCTATTTTTTCTTCTTTATTTTGAAACAGGGTCTTACTGAATTCACCTCATTTCTCTATCAACATGCAAAGCCTTCTCCTTTACACACCTGAGCCTGATCAACAGCCGAGCAGTTCAGGCTTCCAGTCGGGGTGTCCTGTCACCCCAGCATAGACCTGTACCTCTTATGAGGAAGAAGAGCCATGGGATCCAAAAACCCTTGGGCCAGTGACCTTTTACCAGAGCAAACTAAACACCTCAGGAAAGCAGGAACTTCCCCATTTTCTTCTTCCATGCTGGACCCGCCCTCAGCCCAAGGAGAAAAGCAGTTACAGGGATACTGTGTTGGGGATATGAGACAATCCCTTGCTGGATTGACATATCATACAGGCAACAAGACTGGAACCAACTCCCCTTCCCATTTATACCTTCTACCTCCAAGGTGTATGTGTATGTTTAACAGGGTCTCACTAAGTTGCTGAGGGCTTCAAAAAGTTGCTGGCTGGGCGTGGTGGCACACGCTTGTAACCCCAGCATTCGGGAGGCTGAGACAAGAGGATTGCACGTTGGCAGACACCCTCCACTACTTAGTGAGGCCCTTCGCAACTCAGTGGGACCCTGTTTCAAAATAATGAATAAAAAATAGGGCTGAGATGTAGCTCAGAGGTAGAATGTCCCTGGTTCCATCCCCGGTACTACATACACACACACAAAAAGTTGCTGAGACTAGCTTCAAACCTTCAATCCTCCTGTCTCAGCCTCCAAGTACAGGGATAACAGGCTCCATATAAATTCTTACCTTGGTCCCAAGTAGAAGAAAGATTAAAAAAAAAAATCAAGGCCAAATGCTAAGCTAAGAACAAATTAATTCCTTCCTTCACCTGTTGATACCCTTTGACCTCAGCTCAAACCCCACTTCTAAGAATTCTCCAATGGGAACTCCTAGATCCCTCTACATCTCTTTGCACAGATCCTCGATTCCAGCCACTTCATTCCCTACCTCCAAAGCAATGAAGGTTAACAAGGCCGTGTTACAGCCAGGCATGGTGGCACATGCATTTGGGAGGCTGAGACAGGAGGATCTCGTTCGTGGACAGCCTCAGCTACTACTTAGCGAGGCCCTTTGCAACTCAGTGAGACCCTGTTTCAAAATAAAAGAATAAAAAATAGTGCTGGAGATGTAGTTCGTAGGTAGAATGCCCCTGGGTTCCATCCCTGGTACTGAAAAAAAAAAAAAAAAAAAAAAAAAACAGGCCATGTTAAAACCCCCTCAGGTAATCTACACCATCTAACACCTCCTCTAGCACAAAACCTGTTTGCTTCCTGATTCATGGTACAGTCTTTAAGAAAGATCAACCACTGACAGGCTAGGAATGTAGCTAAGTGGTAAAGTGTTTACATAGTATACATAAGGGTTCAATTCCCAGCACCTCCTCTGAAAAGGGGAAAATAAAAAGAAATGAAATATTTGTCAATGAATCCACAGGTGCTCAAACCCTTCCTCTCCAATGCATACTAAAGAGTCCAGCTTGTGAAAAATGAAACGAATCCCAAACAAATCTCACTGATCCTTGATCCTACACAAAACTGTAAGCTTCACAAATATGGGAAGAAGCCAGACTTGGTGGCACATGCTTGTAATACCAGTACTTGGGAGGCTGAGACAGGAAGATCACAGATTCAAAACCAGCCTTAGCCGGGCGTGGTGGCGTAAGCTTGTAATCCCCGCGCTTGGGAGGCGGAGACAGGAAGATCGCGCAGGTTCGAAGCCAGCCGCGCGAGCTGGCTTAGGAGACCCTGTTTCCAAATAAAATTGTAAAAAATAGGTCTGGAAGTGTAGCCCGGAGGTAAAAGGGCTTCCAGGAACCCCAGTACCACCAAAAAACAAACAAACAAACCAGCCTTAGCAACTTAGTGAGGTTCTCAGCAACTTAGCGAGACCATTTTCAAATAAAAAATAAAATAGGGTTGGGGGTTTAGCTCAGAGGTAGAATACTCCTGAGTTCAATCTCTAGCACCACAAAAAAAGGAGGTGGGGAGAAATATTTTATTTTTTTCTTTTTTGTTTTTGGTACTGGATATAAAACCCAGAGGCATTCTACCTCTGAGCTATATACACCTGACCCTTTTTATTTTTATTTCTTATTTTGAAACAGGGTCTCTCAAGGTTGAGAATCTCACTACTTGCTGAGACTGTCCTCAAACTTGCAATTCTCCTGTCTTAGACTCTCAAATACTAAAATTACAGGCATGTGTTGCTGCACTAGGAAGGACTTTCCTAATACTAAAAGCATCAATACAGCTCCATAAGCAGTGATAAACTCACAGCCATCTCTGATCCATCCCTATAAGCCCCTTCCCATTTCCTACTGTCCCACTAGCCTCCAAGACCTTGCTCATAACCAGCATCAAGCTTCTTCTTCTTTTTCTTTTTCTCTTTACTCCCCCCCCCCTTTCTTGTGGTACTAAAGATTGAACCCAGGGAGGGCCATTCATTCTGCCTCCAAGCTACACCTCCAGTCCTATTCTTTTATTTTTATTTTTATTTTTATTTTATTGTATTTATTTATTTATTTATGTGGGTCTAGGGATGAAACCCAGAGGCATTTGACCTCCAAGCCACACCCCCTGCCCTGTTTTTATTATTATTTATTTATTTATTTATTCATTTATTTTGGTGGCACTAGGGGTGGAACCCAGGGGCTTTCTACCTCCAGGCTATAGTCTCAGATCTATTTTATATTTTATCTGAAAACAGAGTCTCACTAAGTAGCTGAGACTGGCTTCGAACCTGTGCGATCCTCCTGTCTCAACCTCCCAACCGCGGGGATTACAAGCATGCACCACCACACCTGGCTTTTTATTCTTTATTTTGAAACAGAGTCTCACTAAATTACAGATTGCCTCACTAAGTAGCTGAGGCTGTCGGTGAACAAACGCTGGGATTACAAGTGTGCGCCACCACGCCTGGCTTTTAGTTTTTGTTTTGAAACTGATTCTCACTAGGTTGCTAAATCTTGCTACCTTGCTGAGACTATCCTCCAACCTTCAATCCTCCTGTCTACTGAGTACTGGGATTAACAGGTGTGTGCGATCACTTCCAGCTACCAGGTTCGTCATGTCTCTGAATGACCCAAGCTAACCCACAATAACAAAGAAGCCCCAAAGAAGAGTCAGCCTCAGGGCACACCTGATGCCTCACAAGGGGAGGAAGTATAAAGTTGAGCAAGAGGAGGAAGTACCATGTTGCCAATAATGTTCCGATGTGATACAACTTTCCCTCTAGTACTGTGAGAGCATGTGCGTGTGTGTTATCTGTCTGTATGTCTGAGTTTATTTCCATGTGAGTGAGCTTTTGGGTATAGAGATGATTATGTATGCTATGCGCATGCTTATGTATAGTAGCTATGTGTTTGTGTATTTGCATGTATAAACAATTTTATATATAAATGTCTGTCTGTCTGAGTCTATAGCTGAGGATGTTAAGGGGAGGTGGGGTAGTCAGACTCAGAAGCAAGAGTATCTCTGGCTCTCCAAGCCCAGAAATGACTCAGCTGGTGCTTCCTCAGCCCCTCTCCCCTGCGTCTCCTGGCCTGTCTGTCCCCCTGGATTGAAAGCCTTTAGTATCTGGGTAGACGGCCTTCTGTGTGCTGCATCCAGCCCTCTCCCTTAGACTGTGAACACAGTGGCCTCGACATTCCCATCAGCATGAAGCCAAGAGCTTCCTGGGAAAGGCTGGATGGTCTAGTGAGAGGACATGAAAGGCCCTTGGACCAGATCCCAAAGGGAAGATATTTTTTGCTCAGGCTCTTGGGGGAAGTGATGAAATGGATTTTTTGTTTTGTTTTGTTTTGTTTTTGTGGTACTGGGGTTTGAACTTGAGGCTTGGTGCATGTTAGACGAGGGCTTCACCACTGAGCCACATGCCTATCCCCGAACTGTTATTTATCTCGATTGCAGTGGTGGTTGCACAATTGTTTTTGTTTGTCAGAACTCAGAGAAGTGTACAATAAAAATTATGAGTTGTGTGTGTGGTACTGGAGATTATCCCAGGGTGCTCTACCACCAAGCTATACCCCTAGCCCTTGTTATTTTTATTATTTATTTATTTATTTATTTACTTATTTATTTTTTAGTACGAGGAATTGAACCCAGAGAGATTCTTGCTAGGTTGATGAGTCTCACTACCTGCTGAGGCTGTCTTTGAACCTGTGATCCCTTCTGTCTCAGCCTTCCAAGTACTGGGATTATAGGTGTGTGCCACCACGCTCAGCTCATTTTATTTTTTGAGTACTGGGGAATTGAATCCAGGGACATTCTACCTCTGAGCTACACCCAGCCCTATTTTACTTTTTATTTGGAAACAAGTTTCTGCTAAATTGCCGAGAGTCTCTCTAAATTGCTGAGGCTAGCTTCAAACCTGCAATCCTCCTCTCTCAGCCATCCAAGGACTGGGATTCCAGTTATATATTACTATGCCTGGCTCTTTTTTGCTTCTTCTTTTTTTTTTTTTTTTGGTGGTACTGGAGATGGAACCCAGGGGCTTTCTACCCTCCAGGCCACATTCCCAGACCTATTTTTTCATATTTTATTTGAAAACAGGGTCTCACTAAGTTGCTGAGCACATCACTAAGTAGCTGAGTCTGGCTTCGAACCTGCACGATCCTCCTGTCTCAGCCTCCCAAAGGCTGAGATTACAAGCGTGAGCCACCAGGTCCAGTTTCTTTTTGCTTTTAAAATAAGGTCTCATTAAGTTATCATGCATTGGCCTCAAACATGTAATCCTCCTGTCTCAGCCTCCCTGGGTTCAATCCCCAGTACTCCAAAGGGGGGAACAAAATATATATATACATATATATAATTGATAATTAGATATTTTAGTATTTTTCCTGCTGACTATAAATTAAAACATAATTACAGCATCACTTTTGTAGATTTCCTTGATCTGCCTATGGTGTGATAGAAAAAGTACATGCAATAATTATTATTAGAAAGCCGAGTGTGGTGGCACACACTTGTTATCCCAGCATTTGGGAGGCTGAGACAGGAGGATCACGGTTTGCAGACAGCCTCAGCTACTTAGGCCTTTGCAACTCAGTGAGACCGGGTTTCAAAATAAAGAATAAAAAATAGGGCAGGGGATGTAGCTCAGAGGTCGAATCCCCTGGTTTCCATCCCCAGACCCGGAAGAAGAAAAAAAATAACATTATTCCCATGTAATAGGTTTTATTTTCTATTTTTATTTTATTTATTTATTTTGGGGTGGAACTCAGGGGCTTTTCTACCTCTGGGCTAAACTTACAGACCTAATTTTATACTTTATTTTGAAATAGGGTCTCACTAAGTTGCCGAGAGCCTCACTAAGTAGCTGAGGCTGGCTTCGAACCTGTGACATCCTCCTGTCTCAGCCTCCCAAGTGCTGGGATTACAAGTGTGCACTACCTCGCCTGGCTCATGTAATAGGTTTTATAAAATGTTGGACCTGGTCAAGGGTCCTTGCAAAACAATGTTCATGAGCTGCCAAGGAAAAGACAACACAAAGTGAGGAATTAATAGTTCTGATACTCAACTGCCTCTGTGGCTGGGCCATCTTTGGCCTGCAAACTCCTACTGGCCACCCACTAAGTTTGCTAAACTCGGTTGGCAGTTATCAGCATTTTGTGCCTCTGGCCCCTGGGGATCCTGAGGGTGACAGACAGGGCGGCTACTCATATTTGTACAGATTGTACCATGAGACACCACTTATCCTAGTTATTATTGGCTTACGTAGGTATGAATTTTCCAACAGATGGCAGTAAAGGATCTTAAGAAAGGGCCAACTGTTTCTAGTTCTCTCCAAGTCACCATAAGAGGTAGCAGCCGGGATACACATTCAACATTCTTTTGTGTGTGTGTGTGGGCTGGTGGGGGGCACACCTGTATTCCCAGTACTTGGAAGGCTAAGACAGGAGGATCACAGGTTCAAAGCCAGTTTCAGCAACTTAGTGAGACACTGTTCCAAATAAAAATAGAATAAAATAGAACTGAAGGTGTAGCTCGGAAGAATACCTCTGGGTTCAACCCCCAGCACCACATGCACACACACAGAGAGAACTAATACAAGTTCTGTCACCACAAGGAATCTCTTATGTTGCCCTTTTATAGCCACATCTTTTTCTCTCCTATACTCACCTCTTCTGAGCCTCACTACAAGTAATCTGCTCTGTGTCTATAATGTTGTCATTTCTAGAATTTTATATAAAGAGGGGCAGACAATATATAATTGCTATGGCTTGGATATAGGGTATCTCCTGGAAGAGTTTATGTATTGGTAAAAATGTTGAGAGATGATATAATTGAATCATGAGGAGTCTAATCTTGCCTTGGATAAATCCATTGATTGATTGATTGGGCGGTAACGGGGCAGTGGCTCACCTCCCTGCCCTGTGCTCTCAGCTCCCCTCACATGGCCTGAGCTCCACGCCATAGACATGACACAGACATACTATGGACTGAAGCCTCCAGAACTTCGAGTAAATAAATCTTCCTTCCTCTAAGCTATGGTCATCAGGCATCGTGGTCTCTGCAGTGAGGACACAGCAATAACCCACCGTGACTGGCTTTTCTCACTCAGCATAATCATCTGGAGATTTACGTAGGTTGTTGTATACATCAGTAGTTAATTACTTTTATTGCTGAGCAGTTCTCTAGTGCTGATAATACCACAGTTTAACTCATCCACTGAAGGACATAAGGGTTGTTTCAAGTTTTAGGCTAAAACAAATTAAGCTACTATAAACAGAGAAACTGGATCACTCATTTATACATTGTTGGTGGGAATGTTACATGATATAACTAGTCTGGTACACAGCTTGACAGTTTCTTTCTCTCTTTCTTTCTTTCTTTCTTTCTTTTCTTTTTCTTGTGGTACTAGGGATTGAAGCAAGGAACATTCTACCTCTGGGCTACATTCCCAGACCTATTTTATATTTTATTTTGGAAACAGGGTCTCACTAAGTTGCCTAGAGTCTCACTAAGTAGGCGTGGCTGGCTTTGAACCTGCGTGATCCTCCTGTCTCAGCCTCCCAAGTAGTGGGATTACTCCCAAGTACTCCCAAGTACTGGGCCACCACGCCCAGTTTATTATTATTATTATTTTAAATTGGTACATTGTAGTCACATATCTTGTGTGTGTGTGTGTGTGTGTGTGTGTGTGTGTGTGTGTGTGTGTGTTTTACCGGGGATAGAACCCAGGGGCATTCTACCTACGAGCTACACCCCCAGCCCTATTTTTTATTCTTTATTTTGAAACAGGGTCTCACTAAGTTGCCAAGGGCCTCACTAGGTAGCTGAGGCTGGGCCACAAAACTGCAATCCTCCTGTCTCAGCTCCCAGGTACTGGGATTACAAGCATGCGCCACCATGCCTGGCTTGTAGTCATATATCTTAACGGAGTACAAGATGGTAGAGGCATACCGCACACATCATTTTTCAGCCCTTCCCCAGTTCCCGCCACACTCCCTCACCCCCTTCCCACGTCTGGCTTAGTGATTGTCTGATGTGTTTGTGAGTATGCATCCTGTACATCGGGGAATTCCCCTTCCCCCCTTCCCCCTCAGTGAGGTCGCCTTATTTGCTCATGTATGGCTTCTCCTTCCTCATCTAGAGTTCCTCCTATGACCCCTTATTCTCCTAGCTTCCGCATATTAGTGCGAGCATCCGATTTCTTACTTTTTGTGACTGACTAATCTCCCTTAGCATAATGTTCTCCAGTTCCATCCATTTCCCCACAAATGATGCCATTTTGTTCTTCTTAATGGCTGAGGAAAATTCCATTGTGTACATATCTCCTAATTTTATAATCCATTCATCTATTTTTTTACGTGTGTCTGTGTGTGATCCTGGGGACTGAACCCAAAGGCATTCTACCTCCAAGCTATACCTCCAGCCTCATTTTTATTCTTTATTTTGAAACAGGGTCTCACTAAGTTGCAGAGGGCCTCTCTAAGTAGCTGAGGCTGGCCTCAAACATGAGATCCTCCTGTCCCAGCCTCCCAAGTACTGTATTATTACAAGCATGTGCCACCATGCCAGGCTTCCATTCATCTATTGATGGATATCTTGGCTGGTTCCATAGTTTGGCAATTGTGAATTGTGCGGCTACAAACATAGATAAGCGTGTATCAGTTTGGTAGTTTGGTTTCATTCTTTGGGGTAGATACCCAGAAGTGGTATTTCTGGATCAAATGGCCAATAAATGTATGAACAAATGTTCAATGTCATCGGCACTCAGAGAGTTACAAATCAAAACTACCCAGAGACTTAACCTAACTCCAATTAGAATGATGATCATTCAAAACACAAACAAAGCTGGGCGTGGTGGCCTGTGCTTGTAATCCCAGAATTTGGGAGTCTGAGACAGGAGGACTGAGATTTGAGGACAGCCTCAGCTACTTAGTGAGGCCCTTTGCAAGTGGGTGAGACCCTGTTTCCAAATAAGGAATAAAAAATAGGGCTGGTGGTGTAGCTGGGAGGTAAAATGCCTCTGGGTTCCATCCCCAGTACTGAAAAAAAAAAGCCACAAACAAGCCCAGTGTGGTGGTACATGCTTGTAATTCTAGTACTTGGGAGGCTGAGACAGAGGAGTCAGATTTGCAGCCAGCCTCAGCTACTTAGTGAGACTCTCTGCAACTTAGTGAGACCCTGTTCCAAATAAAGAATAAAAAGTAGGACTGGGTTGTAGCTCAGAAGTGGAATGCCACTGGGTTCAATCCCCAGTACTGCAAACACACACACGCACACACACACACACACACACACACACACCACACACACACACACACACATGCTGGTAAGAATGTGGAGAAGTGAGAACTCTAATATGTTGTTGGTGGGATTGCAAATTATTGCATCCACTTTGGAAGACAGTATAGAGGATCCTCAGAAGAATGGGAACAAACCTTTTTTTTGTTTTGAAGTAGTCTCACTAGGATGGTCTTCCTATCTCTGCCTTCCAAATACTGGGATCACAGGTGTACACTACCATGCCTAACTTGGAAATTTCTTAAAAAACTAAATAAGAGCCAGACACCATGGCACACACCTGTAACCCTAGTACTTGGGAGACTGAGACAGGAGGATCACAGGTTTGAGGTCAACCTCAGCAACTTAGCAAGGCTGTCAGCAACTTCGCGAGAACACAAATAAATACACATACATGTTGCAGAAAAACTTGTTAACAAATTTTTTATAGATGTAAAATATTTTATTTGTAAATGATGATCTCCTAAATTGTTTACAATTTTTTTGAGGGTCTGGGGATGGAACCCAGGGGCATTCGACCTCCGAGCTACACCCCCTGCCCTATTTTTTTTCCTTTATTTATTTTTTATTTTTTGGTGGTACTGGGGGTAGAACCCAGAGGCTTTCTACTTCCTGGCTATACTCCCAGATCCATTTTATAATTTTATTTGGAAACAGGGTCTCACTAAGTTGCTGAGAGCCTCACTAAGTAGCTGAGGCTGGCTTCGAATCTGCATGATCCTCCTGTCTCAGCCTCCCAAGCGCGGGGATTACAAGCGTGTGCCACCATGCCCGGCTTTTATTCTTTATTTTGAAACCAGGTCTCACTGAGTTACAGAGGACCTCACTAAGTAGCTGAGGCTGTCCGCAAACCGCCATCCTCAGGTCTCAGCCTCCCGAATGCTGGGATTACAAGCATGCGCCACCACGCCCGGCTTGTTTACAAATTTTAACAGATTTTACATATAACATGTGATCATTCAGTTCCAAGGTTTTTCAGTTTCCTTTACTATACAAAGTTACCTTTTGGTAGTAATTTATGTGTGTGTGTGTATTAGGGATTGAACTCAGGGGAGTTACCCCAGACCTATTTACTTACTTACTTACTTACTTATTTATTTATTATTTATTTATTTATTTATTGGTGGTACTGGGGTTCCTGGAAGCCCTTCTACCTCCGGACTACACTTCCAAACCTATTCACTCTCTCTCTCTCTCTCTCTCTCTCTCTCTCTCTCTCTCTCTCCTCCCTCCCTCCCTCCCTCCCTCCTCTCTCTCTCTCTCTCTCTCTCTCTCTCTCTCTCTCTCTCTCTTTCTCTCTCCATATATATATATGATTTGTTTTTGAAACAGGATCTCTTAAGCCAGTGAGTCTGACTAGGAACCTGCACGATCCTCTTGTCTCTGCTTCCCAAGCGCAGGGATTACAAGCATGCGCCACCATGACCGGCCCAGACCTATTTTATTTTTTATTTTGGGTCTTGCTAAATTGATAAGGCAGGCCAGGAGCCTATGCTATTCCTGTCTCAGCCTCCCAAGCACTGGGATTACAGATGTGCACCACTGTGCCTGGCAGTATTAATTTCTTACTATACCGCAATATAAATCTGTGGGCATAGACTGTCTGATATTGATCCTTTTAAATGTATTATGGTTTTTTTTTTTTTTTGTATTGTGGTTTTTTGTGTTTTTTTTAGAACCCAGGGGTATTCTACCTCTGAGCAACACCCCAGTTCTTTTTTTTTTATTCTTTATTTTATCTTACTTTTTGTGGTACTGGGGGTGGAACCCAGGGGCATTCTACCTCTGGGCTATACTTTATACTTCATTTGGAAACAGGGTCTCACTAAGTTGCTGAGAGCCTCACTAAGTAGCTGAGGCTGGCTTCCAACCTGTGAGATCCTCCTGTCTCAGCTTCCCAAGCGCTGGAATTACAAGTATGCACCACCGCGCCTGGCTTTTATTCATTTTTTTTCTTTTTTTTTTTGTGGGTCTGGGGATGGAACCCAGGGGCATTCTACCTCCGAGCTACACCCCCTGCCCTATTTTTTTCTTTATTTTGAAACTGGGTCTCACTGAGTTGCAGAGGGTCTCACTATGTAGCTGAGGCTGTCCGCGAACCGCGATCCTCCAGTCTCAGCCTCCCGAATGCTGGGATTACAAGCGTGCACCACCACGTCTGGCTTTTATTCTTTATTTTGAAACAGGGTCTCACTGAGTTGCAAAGGGCCTCACTAAGTAGCTGAGGCTGTCCACGAACTGCGATCCTCCTGTCTCAGCTTCCTAAATGCTGAGATCATAACTGTGCACCACTACGATCAGCTTGTGGCTTCTATAAGATAGTTCTACTTTTGTAAGAACTCGTGTGTTCAGAAAGTCTGTATTTTTGGGGTGCATAATTGTACATATATACCTAAAATGCATATGCTTCGATCTATCAACTTCTTTTCTTTTTTTTTTTTTTTTAGAAAGAGTCAATAGAACAAACATTTTTATTTTGTCTTATTTTTATCCAATCAAAGAGCCTGCCTTAAGTGTATTCCAGATTGTCATCAGCGCCAACGATCTAGGCCATTTCGGGGTAGGTTTATGTCAAAGAAGGCAAAATGTCAAGATCTCAAGACATTTAGCTTCTAGAGACATGGTCTTTTTTTTTTTTTTTTTTTTTTTTTTCGTACTGGGGATGGAACCCAGAGGCAATGTCCCTCCGAGCTACACTCCCAGCCCGATTTAAGTCTTTTTTTTTTTTTTTTTTTTTTTTTTTTCTGAAACAGGGTCTCACTGAGTTGTGAAAGGCCTCGCTACATAGCTGAGGCTGTCCATGAACCATGATCCTCCAGTCTTCACCTCTCGAATGCTGGGATTACAAGCATGTGTCACTGCACCTGGCCCCAGCCCTATCATTTAGTCTATTTATTTATTTATTTTGCAGTACTAGGGATGGAACCCAAGAGTATTGTACCTCCAAGATATACCTCCAGCCCCCCCCCCCTTTTTTTTTAAAGTTTTGAGCCGGGAGTGGTGGCGCACACTTGTAATCCCTGCGCTTGGGAGGCTGAGACAGGAGGATCACACAGGTTCAAAGCCAGCCTCAGCTACTTAGTGAGGCTCTCAGCTACTTAGTGAGACCCTGTTTCCAAATAAAATATAAAATGGATCTGGGAAATATAGCCTGGAGGTAGAAAGCCTCTGGATTCCACATCCAGTACCACCAAAAAAAAAAAAAAAAAAAAGTTTTGAAACAGGGTCTCATTGAGTTTGTGAAGGGCCTGGAAGGTGAAGCTGTCTATGAACCACAATCCTCTGGTCTCCACCTCCTGAATGCTGGGATTACAAACTTGTGCCACCATGCCTAGCCAATATTTGCTTTTTTCTGTTTGATTTATATGTTAAAATTGTTGTACCTGGGTGGGCGTGGTGGCGCACGCTTGTAATCCCCGCGCTTGGGAGGCAGAGACAGGAGGATCGCGCAGGTTCAAAGCCAGCCGTGCACGCTGGCTTAGGAGACCCTGTTTCTAAATAAAAATGTAAAAATAGGTCTGGGAGTGTAGCCCAGAGGTAGAAGGGCTTCCAGGAACCACAGTACCACCAAAAAAAAAAAAAAAAAATGTTGTACCTGGGCGTGGTGTTGCACGCTTGTAATCTCAGTTCTTGAGAGGATAAGATGGAAGGATAACAGGTTCATGGCCAGTCTCAGCTACTTAGTGAGGCCCTCCACAATTAGTGAGACCCTGTTTCAAAAATAAAGAATAAAAAATAGGGTTGGGAGAGTATAGCTTGGAGGCAGAATGCTCCTGGGTTCCATCTCCAATACCACACACACAAAGAAACACTTTAACTGTAATTGACATATCCGTCTATTCACATAGTTCCTTCAGTTGTTGCTTTTAAAATTAAAGGTTGAGCCGGGCGTGGTGGCGCACGCTTGTAATCCCTGCACTTCAGAGGCTGAGACAGGAGGATCGCACAGGTTAGAAGCCAGCCTCAGCTACTTAGTGAGGCTCTAAGCAACTTAGTGAGACTCTGTTTCCAAATAAATTATAAAATAGGTCTGGGAGTATAGTCCGGAGGTAGAAAGCCTCCTGGTTCCACCCCCAGTACCACCAAAAATAAATAAATAAAATAAAAAAATGAAAGGTTGAGAAGCTGGATATGGTGGTGCACACTTGTAATCCCAGTACTTGGGAGGCTGAGACAGAATTGTACAGGTTCAAAGCCAGCCTCAGCTACTTAGTGAGACTCTCAGCAGTTTAGTAAAACACTGTTTCCAGATTAAATATAAAATAGGTCTGGGAGTATAGCTCAAACGTACAACGCCCCTGGGCTCCATTCCCAGTATCACAAAATAATTAAATTAAATTAAAGGTTGAAACAGGCATGTGGTACATGCTTGTAGTCCTAGTACTTGGGAGGCTGAGACAGGAGGATCCCAGGTTTTCGGATACCCTCATCTTAGTAAGGCCCTCTGCAATTTAGTGAGACCCTGTTTCAAAATAAATAAGCCAGGCATGGTGGCACACACTTATAATCCCAGTACTTTGGAGTTTGAAACAGGAGGGTTACAGGTTCATGGCCAGCGTCAGATACTTAGTGAGGACCTCTGCAACTTAGTGAGACACTGGTTCAAAAATAAAGAATAATCGGGGCATGACGGCACACGCTTGTAATCCCCACGCTCGGGAGGCAGAGACAGGAGGATCGCGCAGGTTTGAAGCCAGCCTGGGTGGCTTAAGAGACCCTGTTTCCAAATAAAAATATAAAAAATAGGTGTCTGGGAGTGTAGCCTGGAAGTAGAAGGGTTTCTAGGAACCCCAGTACCACCAAAAAATAATAATAATGATAAGCCGGGCATGGTGGCACACACTTGTAATCCCAGCATTTGGGAGGCTGAGACAGGAGGATCACACAGCAGCCTCAGCTACTTGTGAGGCCCTTTGCAACTCAATGAGACTGTGTTTCCAAATAAAGAATAAAAAATAAGGCTAGGGGTGTAGCTCAGAGGTGCAATGCCCCTGAGTTCAATCCCTGGTATCATAAAAAAATATAAATATAATTAGATTGGACTCGGGTGTAGCTCAGTGGTAGAGTGCTTGCTTAGAATGTTCAAGGTCGTGAGTTTGATCTCTAGCACTAAAAGGTTGAAAAATTTCTTTGTTCTTAGTGGTAAAATTGTGCATCAGACCCGAATTTGGTGGCACAAGACTGAAATCCTAATACTTTGGAGGCTGAAAAAGGAAGATCACAGGTTCCCAGCCCATATCAGTGACTTAAGTGAGGCTCTCTGCATCTTAGTAAGACTGTTTCAAAGCAAAGAAAATATAGCTGGGCATGGTGGTGCACACTTGTAATCCCAGCATTTGGGAGGCTGAGACTGGAGGATTGTGGTTCACGGTCAGCCTCAGCAATTTAGTGAGGTCCTTTGCAACTCAGTGAAATCATGTTTCAAAATAATAAAAAACAGAGCTAGGGCCGGGCATGGTGGCACACGCTTGTAATCCCAGCATTCAGGAGGCTGAGACCCGGAGGATCGCAGTTCGCGGACAGCCTCAGCTACTTAAGTGAGACCCTCCACAACTCAGTGAGATCCGGTTTCAAAATAAAGAATACAAAATAGGGCAAGGGGTGTACCTTGGAGGTCGAATGCCCCTGGGTTCCAGCCTCAGTCCTGGGGGGGGGGGATATATATGTATGTATGTATATATGGAGGTGTAGCTCCAGGGGAAAAAAAATGTATAAGAGAATTACAAGAGAATATATATACTTTTATTCAATTAAGAGGTTTTAGGCTGGGCTTGGTGACCCATGCTTGTAATCCCAGCATTCGGGAGGCAGAGACTGGAAAATAAAAGTTCGTGGACAGGCTCAGCTACTTAGTGAGGCCCTCGGAGATAGAATGCCTCTGGGTTCCAACCCCAGTACTGGAAGAAAAAAAGTGGTTTTAAGTTATTTATTTGGTGCTGGGAGATTGAACCAAGTGGCATTCTACCTCCAAGCTATACCCCCAGCCTCATTTTCTTTATTTATTTAGCTATACTGGGGATTGAACCCAATAGCATTCTACATCTGAGCTACATCCCCAGCCCTACTTTTTATTCTTTATTTTGAAACAGGGTCTAAATTGTAGAGATCCTAAGTAGCTGAGGCTGGCTGTAAATCTGTGATCCTTCTGTGTCAGTCTCCCAAGTACTGGGATTATAAGCATATACTACCATGCCTGGCTCTTTTAGTTTTGTTTTCTTTTCTTCTTCTTCTTCTTTTTTTTTTTTTTTTTTCAGTACTAGGGATGAAACCCAGAGGCATTCTACCTCCAAGCTACACTCCTAGCCCTATTTTTTATTCTTTATTTTGAAACAGGGTCTCACTGAGTTGCAAAGGGCCTCACTACATTGCTAAGGCTGTCCACAGAGATCCTCCTGTCTCAGCCTCCCAAATGCTTTGATTACAATGATTACAAGTGTGTGCCACCACACTGGCTATTTTTTTTATGGGTCTGGGGATGAAACCCAGGGGCATTCGATCCCCAAGCTACAGTCCCTACCCTATTTTTTATTCTTTATTTTGAAACCAGGTCTCACTGAGTTGCGGAGGGTCTAAGTAGCTGAGGCGGAATGCTGGGAATACAAGTGTGCACTACCACGCCCGGCATCCAGCTGTTTATTTTTGTGTGTGTGGTACTGGGGGTGGAACCCAGAAGCTTTTCTACCTCCAGGCTATACTCTCAGACCTATTTTATACTTTATTTGGAAATAGGGTCTAAGTTGTTGAGAGACTTACTCAATAGCTGAGGCTGGCTTTGAACCTGTGAGATCCTCCTGTTTCAGCCTCCAAAGCACTGGGATTACAAGCATGTGCCACCACACCAGGCCTGTTTTTTTTTGTTTTTTTGTTTTTTTTTTTTTGAAACAGGGTCTCACCAGGTTGCTGAAGGCCTAAATTACTGAGACTGGCTTTGAACCTGTAATCCTTCTGACTGAGCCTGCCAAGTACAGGGATTACAGGCATGGGCCACCACACCCAGGTAATGAATAGGTTTTTAACCTAAGTATTTCCATTAAATAAATTTCAAAGATGACATTTAAGTTTTTCCAATACAATTTATTATTATTACACTTCAGTTTGCATTTAAATGTCTTAGATACATTACACTCAAATAGAGCTCCAGAGAAAGTCATTAACTAAGACAGGAACAATCTCACTTTTTTAGTGTGTCAACTTTCTAGCTACCTTGCTCATCTCCTGGATAGAGATGCTTACTCTCTTGTGGTTATTACAGAGAAGTGGCTGAAGGGGCTGGAGTGTAGCTCAACTGCAGAGTGCATGCTTAGCATGTGGGAGGCCCTGGGTTCAATCCCCAGGACCAAAAGGGGAGCGGGGTGGCTATAGCTTGCATTTACATTTGACATCAAGCTAAGTCTGTATGACTCCATGAATACAGGCAGAAGAAGTCAATGATGAAGAAATCTATAATGACTGGCTATTTTCTTAGGAGAGGAAAATATTCCCCATTTAAAGTGGCAGCTAAAGTTTTCTAACAGGAAAAATAAAAATAGAAAAGGGAATGAATATATGGTAAAGATGAAGAAAATACTGAGAATAGAGTAAGTACAGTGTACACACACCAGAGTAAATAGTAAGGCTTCTCCTGAGTCCAAGCTTAATTTTATTTCTAAAGTCTGATAAAAATTTACTCAATTACATCTCATACAACAGTATTAGTGAACTTTATCCCAAAAGGCTATGTTTTAAAATTACTTGTAAAAATAACAAAAGTTTTATCACTTAGTCTCTGGTCAGTAAGAAAAAAACTTGCTAGAAATAACAATAAATAATTTCACACAAAAGGCCAGGTGACATAAGACTACTATATTAATATTTTCTTTGTATTTACAATATATCCATTTGTTAATACTGTGATAGAAAAAATGAATCAATCCACATTATATAGTAAAAACAGGCTTTAAGGATTATCTTCTCACAAAGGAAACAAGATTTTCATATAGCTAAAACACTTTTCAATGTAACCAAAATCTTGGGGTGAAGAAAAAACTGACAAGAGTACTTTAGAAGGCTGTGTCCTGGAATCAAGGAACCAAGGGCATTACCATCTACCAAACAAGAAGTGGTTGTTTTTCCAGAACTACCTAAATATAATAGTTACCATGTGAGAAGTTAATTTGACTTTGTGAGTTAGGTAAGTAAAAACTTTAAATTGGGTTTTGCATTAATCAAAGTAACCCCAAACGAAAAAGAAAAAAAGGCATACATAGAAAGAAAGCAAGGTATTCTTAAGGATGTATCATGCATAAAGAAATAATTATATAATACATTCTTTAATGATCAGACTAATAAATAAATGAGGTAAGTTTTATAGTCATTGGAACAAATAAACTATATTTAACCACTAGTTCTGTGCTGCCACTGTTTATTTCAAAATATAAAATTATTATAATGCCTAAAAACTATAAGTTCTGAGTGTTTGCTTTTTAGATCCCCTTTTGAGATATTAAAGAGACACTAACAAAATATTATCTGAATATAAATTATCAACAATATGATACACTTTTCATGTAATTTTTCACTTTATAGATGAAAGTGGAAATATTGTAAAACCTAGAAAAAAGGATGAAACCAGACTGGCCAGAATTTAAATTACCAAACTAATCCATGATAAAAGTCTAGAACAGAAATAAAAATGAAATTTACAAAACAGATACTTTGATATCTGTTCCATTTGTAGTGGTCTATCAATATGCAACCTCTTAACAGATTCCCTACCTCAAAGGTAAAAGGAGAAAGAAATGTAAATCTCTTTTTAGCTTTGTTTTCCCAGTTGATACTCTAAAAGAAGACTTATATTAACAAAAACTGCACCACTATCTTAGTTATTAGACGTAAGAGGAAAAATATTAAATTGAATGAATCAGTTGTACCAAGAATTTCCTAACAAGCTATTATTAATGTTCTATCTACTGGTACCCTTGGTATAGTAATTCACGTTTATCATAGCTATTGACGGCACTTTTCATAGCATAAGAATTTTCATTTCGTTTTTTCCCTTGCCACATAAATGCATTTTATTACTGAGTACAAATTATATTTTACAAATTCTTTGTTTCGATAACTGAAGAGGTTATTTATTTATTTATTTACTTACTTACTTACTTATTGTGGCACTGGGGATTGAACCCAGAGGCATTCTACCTCTAAGCTACACCCCAGCCTTATTTTTTCTTTGGAAACAGTGTCTCGCTACTTGCTGAGGCTGTCCTCGAATCTGTCCTGTCTCAGCTTCCCAAGTATTGACATTATAAGTGTGTGCCACCAAGTCCAGGTGAAGAAGTGATTTAAAAACATAAATGAATGCACCAACTAATCCTGAGATGATGATTATGATGATGATGATGATGACAGGAAAACTGAAGCCCAGATGATTTTTCACTCAAATTTCTGCTTTAGTTTTTTTTGGAAGAGAGCTGGCAGAATAGAAAGAACAGCCAAAATCATCAGAATAAATACTGAGTTCCAGGAGACAGCTTCCCCTGCTGTCGTAAGCTGGTAGAGTGTTGTTCCTGCCTTAATCGCTACGAAAGATGGAGGTGCAACACCTAAAAAAATAAATAAAAACATACAGTAAAATCATTTGTTCTAAAAATTATAAATTTCTGTGTACATGACATTTTATAAAACACCACTATTTCCATTTGTAAAAAAGATTTTTTTTTTTTTTTTTTTTTGTGTGGTACTGGGGATGGAACCCAGGGGCATTCTACCTCTGAGCTATACTCCCAGCCCTACTTTTCTTTCTTTTTCTTTTGTTTCCTTTCTTTCTTTTTTTTTTTTTTTGCAGTATCGGGCTAGAACCCACAGGCATTGTACCTCTGAGCTATACATACCCACAACCCTATTTTTTGGAGTCTTTTTTTTTTTTTTTTTTTAATGAAACAGAGCCTCACTGAGTTGCGAAGTTACAACTGGGATTACAAGCATGCGCTACCATGCCTGGCTCCCAGCCCTATTTTTATTCTTTATTTTGAAACAGGATCTCACTGAATTGCAAAGGGCCTCATTAGGTAGCTGAGGCCATCTGCAAACTGCAATCCTCCTGTCTCAGACTCCGGAATGCTGGATAACAAGCATGAGCCACCAGCCCAGCTGAAACAAGACTATTAAGAATTTAGAAGCCGGGCGTGGTGGTGCACCCTTGTGATCCCAGCATTCGGGAGGCTGAGACCAGAGGATCACAGTTCGCGGACAGCCTCAGCTACTTAGTGAGGCCCTCTGCAACTCAGAGACCCGGTTTCAAAATAAAGAATAAAAAATAGGGCAGAGGGTGTAGCACGGAGGTTGAATGCCCCTGGGTTCCATCCCCAGACCCGCAAAAAAAAAAAAAAGAAAAAAAAAAAAAAGAATTTAGAAAGCCGAGCGTAGTGGTGCACACTTGTAATCCCGGCACTTGGGAGGCGGAGACAGGAGGATCACGCAGGTTCGAAGCCAGCCGTGCTGGCTTAAGAGACCCTGTTTCAAAAATATAAAATAGGTCTAGCAGTGTAGCCTGGAGGTAGAAGGGCTTCCAGGAACCCCAGTAACACCAAAAAAAAAAAAAAAAAAAAAGAATTTAGAACCGGGCATGGTGTGGCACATGCTGTAACATGCTGTAATCCCTGCGCTTGGGAGGCTGAGACAGGAGGATCGCAAAGATTCGAAGCCAGCCTCAGCTACTTAGTGAGGCTCTCAGCAACTTAGTGAAACCCTCTTTCCAAATAAAATATAAAATAGGTCTGGGAGTATAGCCCAGAGGTAGAAAGCCTCTGGGACATACATACCCCCCCCACATACACACACAGAGGTAGAAAGCCTCTGGGACGGACACACACACACACACACACACACACACACACATACACACACCCGTACCACATTTAGAGCCGGTGTGGTGGCGCATGCTTGTAATCCCAGCATTCCGGAGGCTGAGACTGGAGGATTGCAGTTTGTAAACAGCTTTAGCTACTTAGTGAGGCCCTCCACAACTTAGTGAGACCCTGTTTCAAAATAAAGAATAAAAAACAGGGCAGGAGGTGTAGCTCGGAGGTCAAATGCCCCTGGGTTCCATCCCCAGACCCTCAAAATAAAAAAAATAAAAAAAAAAGAAAGAATTTAGACCATAGAAGCTGGGCATGGTGGCGCACATTAGTAATCCCAGTATGTGGGAGATTGAGAGAGGAGGATCACAGGTTCATGGTCAGCCTCAGCTACTACTTAGTGAGGCCCCTTACAACTCAGTGAGACCTTGTTTCAAAGTAAAGAATAAAAAAAATAAGGCTGGGGTGTAGCTCAGAGGTAGAATGTCCCTGGGTTCCACCCCTAGTACCGCAAAAAATAAATAAACAAAAATAAACCGGGCGTGGTGGCACATGTTTGTAATCTTAGCACTTGGGAGGCTAAGACAGGAGGTTCATGAGGTTCGAAGCCAGCCTCAGCAACTTAGTGAGACCCTTTTCCAAATAAAATATAAAATAGGTCTGGGAGTGAAGCCAGGAGGTAGAAAGCCCCTGGGTTTCATCCTAGTACCACCAAAAAATAAAAATAAATAAAATAAATAAATGAAAATAAAAATAACAAGGAAGCCAGGCAGTGGCACATGCTTTCAATTCTTAGTACTCGGGAGCCTGAGACAGGAGGAGTGCATGTTTGAGGATAGCCTCAGCAATTTAATGAGGATCTCAAAAACTTGGTGAGACCCTGTTTCCAATTAAAAAATAAAAAAGGGCCGGGCGTGGTGGCACACGCTTGTATTCCCAGCATTTGGGAGGCTAAGACCAGAGGATCACGGTTCGCGGACAGCCTCAGCTACTTAGTGAGGCACTCTGTAACTTAGTGAGACCATTTCAAAATAAAGAATAAAAAACAGCCGGGCGTGGTGGTGCACGCTTGTAATCCCAGCATTCAGGAGGCTGAGATCTGGAGGATTGCGGTTCGTGGACAGCCTCAGCTACTTAGTGAGGCCCTCTGCAACTCAGTGAGACCCGGTTTCAAAATAAAGAATAAAAAATAGGGCAGGGGCTGTAGCTCGGAGGTCAAATGCCCCTGGGTTCCATCCCCAGACCCGAAAAAAAAAAAAAAAAAAGAATAAAAAACAGGGCAAGGGGTGTAGCTTGGAGGTTGAATGCCCCTAGGTTTCATCCCTAGACCCACAAAAAAGTAAAATAAAAAAATAAAAATAAAAAAGGGCTTGGGAGGGTATAGCCCGGAAGTAGAAGGTCTCTGGTACCTCCAGTAGCACATACACAAAAAATAAATAAATAAAATTTAAAAAAGGGCTGAAAGCTAGACATGGGTGAGATATGCCTAAAATCGTAGTACTTGGAAAGCTGAGACAGGAAGATCTCAGGTTAGAGGTCAGCTGGCAAATACCCTGTTTCAAAATAAAATAATGCTGGAAGTATAGTTCAAAGGCAGAACTCATCTGGATCAATTCTTATTGCCACCAAAAAAAAAAAAAAAAAAAAAACCCCGCAAGAGGAGGTGGAATGGGCAAGTAGTTCAGTGGTAGATCATTTGCCTAGCATGATGCACAAAGTCCTGGGTTCAATCCCCAGCACTACACACACAACCACACAAAATCAAATAAAAATTATCAATAAACAATTAATTTTGACAATCCCCAGCATAAAATCAAATGGATTTTATTTATTTTTTCAAAAGTTTTTTTTTAATTTATTTTTTTGTACTAGGAATGGAACTCAGGGGCATTCTACCTCCAAGCTACACCCCCAGCCCTATTTTTTTATTCTTTACTTTGAAACAGGGTCTCACTGAGTTGCAAAGGACCTAAGTAGCTGAGGCTGGCTTCGAACCTGTGCAATCCTCCTGTCTCGGCCTCCCAAATGCTGGGATTACAAGAGTGCACCACCACGTCCAGCTTTTTCAAAATATTTAATCTCAACAGTATTAAGCTTTAACAGATATTCCTTACATGACACATCTGCTCATTGTATCTAAACAACTGAAAATTTTTTTATTGGTGCATTGTAGTCATGCATCTTAATGGATACAAGATGGTAGAGGCATACATGAACACATCATTCATTTAGCCCTTCCCCCACTCCCTCCTTTTCCCTCCCCCCTCTCTCCTTCTCATGTTTGGCTTAGTGATTGACTTTGATATGTTTTTGAATGTACCTCATGTACATTAGGTAATTCCCCTCTTCCCCCTCCTATCCCCTTCAGTTGGGTCACCTTAAATGCTCATTTATGGTTTCTTCTCCAACAATGGAATTTAAATTGGAAGGATGACAGCACTCTTACTTAAGTACAACAATTCACAAAATATATAAATAAATTTTCATGTCCACTGATAAATTTCAAAATCAGGTGTCAGGCCGGGCGTGGTGGCGCACGCTTATAATTTCCACGCTAGGGAGGCAGAGATAGGAGGATCGCGTTGGTTCAAAGCCGCCTCGCTGGCTTAAGAGACCCTGTTTCCAAAAATAAAAAAGTATAAAATAGGTCTGGGCGTGTAGCCTGGAGGTAGAAGGGCTTCCAGGAACCCCAGTACCACAAAAAAAAAAAAAAAAAAAAATCAGGTGTCAGGTCCTTGAAAGCTGATGTGTGTGTGTGTGTGTGTTGCTCAGAGGTATAACCCAAGGGTATTCTATCTCTGCACTACACCCCCAACCCTATTTTATTTTTAATTTTTTATGTGGAACTGTACCTGGCTAGAAAGTACTTTCCTTTAAAGAAGTAACACAAAAATAATTAGATTAGCTGGATATGATGGTGCATGCTTGGAATCCCAATACCTGGAAAGCTGAGTCAGAAGAATAGTAGGTTCCAAAACAGCCTCAGCAACAGCAAGATTCTCAGCAACCTAGTGAGACCGTGTTTCCAAATAAAACTAGGGTGTAGCTTGAAGTAGAATGTCCCTGGGTTCAATGCCCAGCAAGCACGCGCGCAAGCGCACGCGCGCGCTCGCTCTCTCTCTCTCAATCAACACAATGAAACAACACTTCCAAGTACGTATTTATACAGGTCAGACTTTGTGCCCAAGAGTTCTATGTGGCACTGGCAGGTTTGCAGAGAGCTGACATATATATATATATATAAATTTTTTTTTTTTGAGGGTGGGTCTGGGAGTGGAACCCAGGGGCATTCGACCTCTGAGCTACATACACCCCCTGCCCTATTTTTTATTCTTTATTTTGAAACACAGTCTCACCGAGTTGCAGAGGTCCTCACTGAGTAACTGAGTAGCTGAGGCTGTCTGCGAACTGTGATCCTCTGGTCTCAGCCTCCCAAATGCTGGGATTACAAGTGTGCGCCACCATGCCCAGCTGAGAGCTGACTTTATAGAAATGAACTCAGTGAACCAGACGACTTACCTAGAAAAGTGCCAATAAAAAACACTTTCAATGGCACGTTTATCACAGGAGATGTAATATTAATAAACCAATTAGGCAGAAATGGTGTTATTCTCAAAAATATAATGTAGTTAATGAGATGTTCTCTATGACGTTCAACCTGTCACAAGAAAGAAGAGAATTAGCATCAGATAAGGCCAATCTTGAAAATAAGTTGCTTAATATTTAACACTTTATTTCAAGCCAGCATGGTAGTGCACACTTGTAATCCCAGTATTTGGAAGGCTGAAACAGGAAGGATCGCAGGTTTGCCACCAGCCTCGGCTACTTAGTGAGGCCCTGGGCAACTTAGTGAGACCCTGTTTCAAAATAAAGAATAAAAACAGGGATGGGGGTTTAGCTCAGAGGGAAAATGTCCCTGGGTTCAATCTCCAGTACCACAAAATAAATATATAATGGAAAATAAAACTGCATGCCAAGACATTCAGCTACAATGAACTATTTAACAAACGCTCATTGCCAGTGTTAAAGGAAGTGGGATTTTAAAAAAACTGCTTCTTAGCCAATGTTATGCTATTAAAGATGGTTATATGTTAGCCTAATGATGGCCCAATGTTGATATTTTACACCTAACAAGCAGAATATAGGCTTGGCATGGTGGTCCACACCTGTTATTCTAGTACTTGGGAGGCTAAGATAGGATCACAGGTTCAAGGACAGCCTCAGCAATTTAGCTGAGACCCTTTTCCCAAATACAAAATAAAAAGGGCTAGGAGTATATCTTGGAGATGCACCTGGGTTCAATCTCCAACACTAAAAAACAAAAGTCTAAATTAAACTTATATGAAAACAGTTATGAGCTGGGCATGGTGGTACATGCCTATAATCCCAGTACATGGTTGAGATAGGAAGATCACAGGTTTAAAGCCAACCTCAGCAACTTACTGAGGATCTCAGCAACTTAGCAAGACCCTGTTTTTAAGAAATAAAATAGTGCTGGGGGTATAGCTCAGAGGTAGAACACTCCTGAGGTTCAAACCCTAGAACCAAAAAAGTGTGTATGTGTCTATATATACACTAATTACAGTTTGTACCTCCTTTAAATAAGTAATAAGTTCATTTACACAAAATAATTGTTCCAAAAAAATTTACTTTTTCCCTTTTTCTTTTTTGCAGTATTAGGGATGGCACTCAGGGGAATTCTACCTCTGAGATACACCCCCAGTTCTATATTTACTTCCTTATTGGGATCTCACTAAGTTGCACAAGGACTCACTAAGCAGCTGAGGCTGTGAACCTGCAATTCTCCTGTCTCAGGTTCCCAAGTACTAGAAATACAAGGATGCAGCTCCATGCCCAGCACCAAGGAAAAACTTATATGCAATTCTTATTTATTTATTTATCTATTTTGTGTGGTGAGGGTGGAACCCAGGGGCTTTTCTACATCTGGGCTACACTCCCAGACCTATTTTATACTCTATTTGGAAACAGGGTCTCACTAAGTTGCTGAGAGCCTCACTAAATAGCTGAGGCTGGCTTTGAACCTGTGCGATCCTCCTGTCTCAGCCTCCCAAGCGCTAGGATTACAAGCGTGTGTCACCATGCCTGGCCAAAATTATTTTGTGTGTGTGTGTGGTACTAGGGATAGAACCCAGGGGCTTTTCTACCGCTGGGCTATACTCCCAGACCTATTTTATATTTTATTTGGAAACAGGGTCTCACTAAGTTGCTGAGAGCCTCACTAAGTAGCTGAGGCTGGCTTCGAACCTGCGCGATCCTTCTGTCTCAGCCTCCCAAGCACTGGGATTACAAGCGTGTGCCACCACGCCCGGCCCCAGCCAAAATTTTAATTATCAGTATATATATGGTATAATAAAAAGTGCCCTAGACCACAGTCTGGAGATCTGAGATTTTTACTTGTAAATGTGTCTTAATTTCCTAGTTAAAGAAATATGGCAGGATATTTCTAAAGTTCCTATGAGCCAGGTGTGGTGGTGCAACATCTATAATACTGAGACAGGAGGATCACAGGTTCAAAACCAGCCTCAGCAACTTAGCAAGGCCCTCAAAAACTTAGCAAGACCCCGTTTCAAAATGAAAATAATAAAAGGGAAGGGGGTGTTAGAATGCCTTGGGGTTCAATCCCCAATACCACAAATAAAAATAAGTAAATAAATATTCCTGTGAGATAAAACAGTCTGCTCCTTTTGGTTTCCTATAAAAATTTTATTCTCCTAATGCTGGGTGTGGTGGCACATGCTTGTAATCCTACCATTTGGGAGGCTGAGACAGGAGGATAGTGGTTTGCAGATAGCCTCAGCTACTTAGTGATACCCTGTTTCAAAATAAAGAATAAAAAATAGGGATGGGGGTGTAGCTCAAAGGTAGAATACCCCTGGGTTCCATCTGCAGAAAAGTAAAAGAAAAAAAAAAGATTCTCCTAGCAATGCTATGTTAGCCTTTTCTGTGCGGTGGGGCTCATATTTATCCTTGAACTATTTATCAATGAACTATTTCTCTTGACTGAAGATAACACTTGCTCCCACTGATGAAATGCATTAGAGAAGTTGGCTGACACTTTTTTTAAATTTAATGACTGCCTGCCACATCAACACAAAACAGATGACATGTCTAATTATGTGGATGCCTTAACAGTGATACTTTGATTTCTCTGATTGATTTATGAAGGTAAACAATTAAGATGATCATTACAGAGGGGCTAAGACTATATATAGCTCAGTGGTAGAGTGCATGCTTTCCATGAGTTAGATCCTGGGTTCAATCTCTAATAACACAAAAAAGTAAAAAATTGTTCCATATATTAAAAATTCATACTTAGACATTATTAGCATTCATATCTGCAAACCACCTGATGTTATTCTGGTCAAAAGGTAATTATCTGAGTTAATACATAAACTCTACATGAGGTAAATTATTAAAACTTTTATAATGACTACACACTGAACTAACGAAAGTTTTATATATATACATATATGTGTGTACATACATATATGTACACATATTTTTTTTGGGGGGGTAGTACTGGAGATAGAACACCCATGAACCTTCTACCACCTAACAACAACCCCAGCCCTATGTTTTGTTTTGTTTTTTTGTGGGTCTGGAAATAGAACTCAGGGGAATTTGACCTCCAAGTTACACCCCCTGCCCTATTTTTTATTATTTCTTTTTAAACAGGGTCTCACTGATTTGCAGAAAGCCTCACTAAGTAGCTGAGGCTGTCCGTGAACCATGATCCTCCTGTCTCAGCCTCCTGAATGCTGGGATTACAAGAGTGTGCCACCATGCCCAGCTTCCCAGCCCTATTTTTTAGTCTTTATTTTGAAATAGGGTCTCACTGAGTTGCAAAGAGCCTTGCTAAGTAGCTGAGGCTGTTCGAGAACCACAATCCTCCTGTCTCAGCCTCCCAAATGCTGGGATTACAAGCGTGTGCCGCCATGCTCATCTTCGAAAGTTATATTACATAATGGCAAAATGGCTCACACTTAAATTTCCAGCTACTCAGGTCAGCAGGAGTGCTTGAGCTCAGGAGTTTAAGGCCAGCCTGATCAGCAAGAGTCTACGTAAAAAATAAATAAATATTTACCTGCTGTGACCATTTTACGGCTTTCTCTGTTAGGTATTTGTATACAACTGGTCTTCCAACTAAATAGGAAAGCATATAGCAGAATGAGGCACCAAGTCCAGAACACTGAAAAATATGAAAAAGCCATAAAAGCATTTTATATTCCCCCATGTCATTCATGTATAATCACCTGAGGAAAAACTCAATTCATTTACTTCTTTTCGGGATAGCGAAGATGCTATGCTTCACATCTCTTATACAAAGAATAAGAATCCATCTGATCTGGACCTTTTTCAGACTAAATACTACCTTAATGAGAACAACTAAAACAACTGGTACTATGGTTAAACTTAGCAACTATATTCAAATAATTAGTTAGCCTTTAGCATAAAAATAAAATTTCAGGAGCCAATTTCCCCCCTGCCCCCTTCCAACTCCTACGTGTAACAACACAACTTTTCTCCTTGGGACTTAACTCATTGTGCCTACTAGTATTCTTAGACTATCCAAGTTACAAAACACAACCAGGAAAGAAAGGCTAACACAGTTTATAAATGTAATTAAGTCTATAGTAACCTTGTTTTAGAAAATAATTAAAACACCTTCTTCCTGGGGGACTTAACATTAATTCCTCTTTTTTTTTTTTTTTTTTGGGTGGTACTGAGGGTAGAACCCAGGGGCTTTCTACTTCTGGGCTATACTCCAGACCCATTTTATATTTTATTTTATTTAGAAACAGGGTCTCACTAAGTTGCGGAGAGCCTCACTCAGTAGCTGAGGGTGGCTTTGAACTGCGATCCTCCTGTCTCAGCCTCCCAAGAGCGGGGATTACAAGTGTGCGCCATCACGCCTGGCTTTAATTCCTCTTAAACTAATGGATTTATGCTTACACAGAGGGACCTGAAAGTCATTATCATCCTCATCATTCAACTTAAATCAAATTTTTCCCAGTCTCCCAATTCATTTTATATACTTACCAAACAAACAAGAAATAAGGCTAGTGGAAAGGGGTAAAGAAACCCTGAGAGTATACTGAGAAATATAGAGCCTGGAATAGCAAATGTTTGCAAGCTGTTAATTTCTAAGTTAAGGATTGAAACATAATTAAATGGAATTTCAAAATAACAAATCTATCACTTCAGGAAATAAGTATAAATATAGAAATTAATGAGATTATATCCATATTTCAGTAGAGGCTGAAAGCCCCTTATTCAAAATGCAGGGGACCAGAAGTATTTTTGGTTTTTTCAGATTTTGGAATATTTGCAGCATACACATAGCAAATTAGGGATAAAAATGAAGTATAAAGACAAAATTGTTTCATATAACATACACACATTACTTGGTATATTTCCCTCCATATCCAACCCATTCCCCTTTACTTTTATACACTATGTGCAGTGTGTCTGTGTTTTGGCTAAAAACTATTACAAGACATCAGATGGGGAGTTTTCCACTTATAGCATTATAACAGCATTTGAATATTTTGTTTTTGATTCTGCAACAATTTTGGATTCTGAATTTTATTGATAAGGGATGCTTAGCCTGTATTAAAAGATAAAGCAAAATTATATTAACAATTATTTGTTAACAAGGTCTCACTAAGTTAATAAGTACCTCACTAAGTTGCTGAGGCCGACTTCAAACCTGTGATTCTCCTTTCTCAGCTTCCCAAGTATTGCAATTACAGGCATGAGTCATCACACCTGGCTTATTGATTTTTGGTGCTGGGGACTGAATTTAGGGGCATTTTACCTTCAGGCTACACCCCCATCCCTATTTGATTTTTATTCTGAAAAAGATTCTAGCTAGGTTGATGAGAGTCTCACTACTCGCTAAGGCCGTCTTTAAAACTGATCTTCCTGTCTTAGTCTTCCAAGTACTGGGATTTTAGGTGTATGCCCCTATACCCGCTTCCATTGAGTAATCTTTTAATAACACTCTTCTTTAATGCATGTCTCAGGAAATGAGATTTCTATGGAAATCTAGCAATAAATTATTCTCACAATTTTAAGACATTATAGAAAGTTTCAAGCAGGGCCTGGTCCTGCACACTTGTAATGCCACTAGAATTGAATGTTCAAGACTAGCCTCAGCAAGTAGTGAGGCTCACATCAACCTACCCTGTTTCAAAATAAAAATAAAATGATGCTAGGGGTGTAGCTTGGAGGTAGAATGCTCCTGGGCTCCATCCCCAAACCAAAAAACTTTTTATTTTTATTTTTGCAGTACTGGGGATGGAACCCAAGGGCATTCTACCTCTGAGCTACACCACCAGCCCGATTTATTTTATTCTTTATTTTTTGAAACAGGATCTCACCGAGTTGCAAAGGGCCTCACTAAGTAGCTGAGGCTGTCCGCGAACTGCTATCCTCCAGTCTCAGCCTCCCGAATGCTGGGATTACAAGCGTGCACAACCAAGCCCGGATTCCCAGCACCAAAACAAACAGCAGCAATAACAACAACAACAACAACAAAATTTCAAATATATGAAGTAGAAGCCAGGAGTGGTGCTATGGGCTTATAATCCTAGTACTTGAGAGACTGAGACTGGTAGATGGAGGGTTTGAGGCCAGCCTCAGCTACTTAGTGAGACCTTCCACAACTTAGTGACACCATTTCAAAATACAGAATAAAATAGCTGGGCGTGGTGGCGCACGCTTGTAATCCCCACGCTTGGAAGGCTGAGACAGGAGGATCGCACAGGTTCGAAGCCAGCCTCAGCTACTTAGTGAGGCTCTCAGCAACTTAGTGAGACCCTGTTTCCAAATAAAAATATATTTTAAAAAAAGGTCTGGGAGTATAGCCCAGAGGTAGAAAGCCTCTGGGTTCCACCCCCAGTACCACACAAAATAAATAAATAAATAAATAAATAAATAAATAAATAAATAAATAAAATATAGTACTGGGGGTGTAGCTCAGAGGTAAATGCCCTGGGGGTTTTATCTCTGAGGAAATGCCTCAGTTCTACAAAAACAAAAAACAGACACATACACACAAAATAGAGAAATTAGTATCATATCATAATGCCTTACATTAACACATTGTTTGCAATTGTTAAAAAGATTTCATTTCTGCCAGGCATGTGGCACACACTTGTATCCTAGCGTATGGGAGGCTGAGACAGGAAGATCACAGTTTGCCTCAGCTACAAAAGCTGTCCTTTGCAACTCAGTGAGACCCTGTTTCAAAATAAAGAAAAAATAGGGCTGGCGGTATAGCTCGAATATAGAATGCCCTTGGGTTCCACCCCCAGTAACTAACACACACAGAGATTTCACTTCAACATATCACATTTAAAAAAAAATTTTTTTTTTGGTGGTACTGAGACTTGAACCCAGTGGCACTCTACATCTGAGGTATAGCCCCCAGCCCTTTTTTTTTTTTGTGGGTCTAGGGATGAAACCCAGGGGCATTCAACCTCTACACCCCCTGCCCTATTTTTTTATTCATTTTGAAACAGGGTCTCACTAATTTGCAGAGGGCCTAAGTAGCTGAGGCTGTCCGCAAACCGCGTTCCTCTGGTCTCAGCCTCCCAAATGCTGGGATTAAAAGTGTGCACCACCACGCATGGCTTCCCCCAGCCCTTTTTATGTTGTTAAGGGTCTCATCATGTTGCTCAGGTTGTCCTTAAACCTGCAATCTGCCTGTCTCAGCTTCCCAAGAAACGAGATTATAGGTATGTGCCACCACACCTGGCAACTATAATTTCTAATGTTTTATTTAGTCTGTTTAAATTTTAAAAATAGAGCTGGGTGGGGTGGCACATGCCTGTAATCTCAGTTCTTTGGAGGCTGAGACAGGAGAATCACAGGTTCAAAGCTAGTCTCGGCAACTCAGAGAGGTTCTCAGACCTAGTAAGACCCTGTTCCCAAATAAGAAATAGAATAAAGCTGGTAGTGTAGCTTGGAGGTACAGAATGTCTCTGGGTTCAGCCCCCAGGAATTTTGTTTTTTAAACCAGAACCTAAGCTGGGTGTGGTGGTACATGCTTGTAATCCCAGTACTTGGGAGGCTGAGACAGGAGATCATAGGCTCTCCTTCAGTCTTACCTACTTATTGGGGCCCTTGCAAACAGTGAGACCCTGTTTAAAAATAAAGAATATTCTTTATTTAGAGGGGTGTAGCTCGAAGGTAAAATGCCCCTGGGTTGTATACTCAGTACTGGGGGGAAAAAAATCAGAATCTAAACAAGGTTTACACATGTTATTTATTCAATGCATTTTTAAGTACTGGGTACTTTTTTCCCTTGCAATTTATTTATTGGAAGAACTTATTTATTGGTAGAACTTATCACTTATTTATTAAATTTTGCTTGTTGTATCCTTAGGATACCTTTAACCTGTTCTTGAGCATGTGGTTCTGGTTAACAAAGCTTTTTTTTTCAGTACTGGGGATGAAACCCAGGGGCATTCTACCTCCGAGCTACATCTCCAGCCCTATTTTTAATTCTTTATTTTAAAACAGGGTCTCACTTCTCTCTGAGTTGCAAAGGGCCTAAGTAGCTGAGGCTGTCTGTAAACCCAATCCTCCTGGTCTCAGCCTCCCGAATGCTGGGATTACAAGCATGTACCACCATGCCTGGCTTCTTTTTTTTTTTAACCCTGGGGCACCCTACCTCTAAGGACACCCTGGCCCTATGTTTTATTCTTTATTTTGAAACAAGGTCTAAGTTGCAGAGAGCCTCATTAAGTAGCTGAGGCTGGCTGTGACTTTCGATCCTCCTGTCTGAGCCTCCCAAATACTGTGATTACAGGCATGAACCATGGTACCAGATTGAATATGTATATTTTAAGATTAATCCATGTTGTAGCGTTATCAGTACTTCTTTCCTTCTTTTTTGAGGGTCTGGGGATGGAACCCAGGGGCATTCGACCTCCAAGCTACAACCCCTGCCCTATTTTTTATTTTATTTTATTTTTTAAGTTACAGAGGGCCTCACTAAGTAGCTGAGGCTGTCCGCAAACTGTGATCCTCTAGTCTCAGCCTCCCGAATGCTGGGATTACATGCATGTGCCACCACACCCGGCTTAATACTTCTTTTTATAGCTATACACTATCCTATTGAATGCACTTACCACATTTTGTTATCCATTTACCTGTTGAAGGAATCTATTGCTTCCAGTTTTTGTCTATTATGAGTACTGCTGCTATGAACACAGGTAATCAAATATCAAGAACCAGCTTTCAATTCTTTTGTATATGTATCTAGAAATCAATGAATTATTTTAATTATATATGCATATATATATATATATATTTTTTTTTTGGTTCTGGATATTGTACCCAAGGGCTCACAAAAGTACCAGGGAAGCACTCTGCCACTGACCTACACCCCCAGCCTGATTTTATTTTTTACTTGCCAACAAGATCTAAGTCACTGAGAGCCTTACTAAGTTGCTTAGGCTAGCCATGAGTCTGATATTCTCTTACCTCAGCCTCCCAAGTACTGGGGTTACAGGCATCCATCACCACATCCAGTTCCCTGGCCCTTTCTTAAAATTTTTATTTTTGGAATAGGGTCTTACTGAGTTGCCCTAGGTGGCCTTGGAACTTCAAATTCTCCTGCCTCAGCCTCAGAGTAGATGAGATTATAGGTGTGCAACACCAAGCCTATCTTATTTTGTGTGTACGCGGGCACGCGTGTGTGTGGTATGGCTGTGGGGGCACATTATCTTCTTCAAGCTACACCCCACCCCTATTTTATTTTTATTTTAAAAGTCTCCCTAGGTTGATGAGATTCTAAGTAGCTGAAACTGAGATCCTGTCTCAGCCTCCCAAGTACTGGGATCACAGGTGTACACCACCACAGCCAGCTTCTACCATTTATTTTCTTTTTGTCTTATTTTATTTTGGTGGTACTGGCGATAGAACACAGTGGCTTTCTACTTCCGGGCTACACTCCCAGACCTATTATATAGATATATATATATTTTTTTTCTTTTTCTTTTTCTGGTGGTACTGGGGTTCCTGGAAGCCCTTCTACCTCCGGGCTACACTCCCAGACCTACTTTTACATTTTTTTTTTTTTTATTTGGAAACAGGGTCTCCTAAGCCAGCGCGCGCGGCTGGCTTCGAACCTGCGCGATCCTCCTGTCTCTGCCTCCCAAGTGCGGGGATTACAAGCGTGCGCCACCACGCCCGACTGACCTATTATATATTTTATTTGGAAACAGGGTCTTGCTAAATTGCTGAGAGCCTCACTAAGTAGCTGAGGCTGGCTTTGAACCTGCGTGATCCTCCTGTCTCACCCTCTCAAGCGCAAGGATTATAAGCATGCACCACCATGCCTGGCTTCTACACTTATTTTCGAGCAACTGCCATACTGTTTTTCATACAAGCTGAATCATTTTACTTTTTTCTTCTTCTTTTTTTTTTTGCGGGTCTGGGGAATGACCCAGGAGCATTCAACCTGACTTACACCCCTTTCCCTATTTTTAATTTTTATTTTGAAACAGGGTCTCATTAAGTTGCAAAGGGCCTCATTAAGTAGCTGAGGATGTCCCCAAAGCGAGATCCTCCAGTCTCAGCCTCCCAAATGCTGGGATTACAAGCGTATGCCACCACGCCCGGCTTACTTTATTAACAATAGTGCAAAGAAGTTCCAATTCCTCTAGTTACATAATGCTTATTATTTTGTGGTTTTCTGTCTTTTTTTTTTTGCGGTACTGAGGATGAAACCCAAGGGCATTCTACCTTCATGCTACAGCTACACCTCCAGCCCTATTTTTTTATTCTTTATTTTGAAACAGGGTCTCACTGAGTTACAAAGAGCCTCACTAAATAGTAGCTGAGGCTATCCTCTAACTGCGACCATCCAGTCTCGGCCTCCTAAATGCTGGGATTACAAGCATGCGCCACCATGCCCAGCGTTCTGTTTTCTTTTTGATAGTAGCCATTCTAATGGGTGTGAGCTGTTTCAGAATTTCCCCCCCCCCCCAGTACTGGGGATGAAACCAAGGGACATTCTGCCTTCAAGCTATACCCCCAGCCCTATTTTATGTTGAAACAGGGTATCACTGAATTGCAAAGGGCCTTACTAAGTAGTAGCTAAAGCTGTCCACAAACCACAATCCTGTCTCAGCCTCCCAAATGCTGGATTACAAGCGTGTACCACCACATCCGTTTCAGATTTTTATGATTTCTGTTTTTCATTTTGATGTGTTCATAAATGTGTAAAACATTCACTTGGCTCTAAAGTCAAATGTAGGTAGGGGCAGTGGCAGATGCCTATAACCCTAGTACTTGGAAGGCTGAGACAGGATTGCAGGTGCAAGGCCAGCAGAGTACAGCAACTCAGTGAGATCTTGTTTCAAAGAAAAAAGGGCTGGGATGCCGGGAGTGGTGGCGCACGCTAGTAATCCCAGCATTTGGGAGGCTGAAACTGGAGGATCGCAGTTTGTAAACAGCCTTAGCTACTTAGTGAGGCCCTCCGCAACTTAGTGAGAACTTGTTTCAAATTAAAGAATAAAAACTAGGGCAGGAGGTGTAGCTTGGAGGTCGAATGCCCTTGGGTTCCATCCCCAGACCGCAAAAAAAAAAAAAAAAAAAAAAAAAAAAAAAGGCTGGGAGGCCAGGCATGGTGGCGCACACTTGTAATCCCAGCATTCGGGAGGCTGAGACGGGAAGATCGCTGTTTGCAGACAGCCTCAGCTACTTAGCGAGGCCCTTTGCAACTCCGTGAGGCCCTGTTTCAAAATAAATAAAAAATAGGGCCGGGGGTGTGCCTTGGAGGTAGAAATGGCCCTGGGTTCCATCCCAGTACTTAAAAAAAAAAGGTTCAGGATGTATCTCAGAGGTAGAGTGCCTCTGTGTTCAGTCTCCAGTACCCTTTAGACAAGTTTCACCTCTGTACCCGTTTCATCCCTTTTCGTAGATATTTTTATTGCTCTTTGAAGGTTCACATCCCTTTAAAAATTATTTGCTAGCTTGTTTTGTAATACTGACGATTGAACCCAGAGGCATTCTACCTCCAAACTACATCCCCAGCCCTTCCTTCCTTCCTTCCTTTCTTTCTTTCTTCCTTTCTTTCTTTTCTTTCTTTCTTTTTGAGGGTACTGGGGGTGGAACCCAGGGGCTTTTCTACCTCCGGCCTATATTCCCAGACCTATTTTATACTTTGTTTAGAAACAGGGTCTCACTAAGTTGCTGAGAGCCTAGCTAAGGCTGGCTTTGAACCTATGAGGTCCTATCTCAGCCTTCCAAGTGCTGAGATTACAAGTGTGTGCCACCATGCCCAGCTTATTCTTTATTTTTAAACAGGGCTCGCTAAATTGCAGAGGGCCTCATTAAGTAGCTGAGGCTGGCTAAGAACTTTTGATCATCTTGTTTTGGCCTTCCAAATGCTAGGATATTGTAAACCAGACATGGTAATACATGCCTGTAATCCTAGCCGTCCAGGAGGCTGATACAGGATTACTTTTGATGCCAGACTTAGCAACTTAGTGGGATCCTGTCTCAAAATAAAAAAATAAAAGTTGTTTGTGTATATATATATATTTTTGGGGGGGGCGGGTCTAGATGGAACCCAGGGACATTCGACCTCTGGGCCCAGCTTGTTTGTATATTTACAAACAAATGCTCGGCTTGTTTGTATATTTACAAATATCATTCTCCTTCCTTAGATAAAATAGCATACTTGTGCAGAGTTCTGTTCTTTGCTTTTTCACTTAACAGTATCCTGAATCAATGCCTTAAAAGCATATGAAGATCGGGCATGATGGCGCACACTTGTAATCCCAGCATTCGGGAGGCTGAGACTGGAGGATCCTGGTTCACAGACAGCCTCAGTTACTTAGTGAGACTCTCTGCAACTTAGTGAGACCCTGTTTCAAAATAAAAGAATAAAAAATAGGACAGGGGGTTTAGCTCAGAGGTCAAATGCCCCTGGGTTCCATCCCCAGACCCACACTAAAAAAAAAAAAAAAAAAGCATATGAAGATATTTCTGATTTTTTTTTTTTTTTTTTTTTTTTTTTTTTTTTGGTGAGTCTGGGGATGGAACCCAGGGAAGTTCAACCTCCGAGTTACACCTGCTGGCCTATTTTCTATTCTTTATTTTCAAACAGAGTCTCACTAAATTGCAAAAGGCCTCACTAAAGTAGCTGAGGCTGTCCAGGAACCTCTATCCTCCAGTCTCAGCCTCCTGAATTCTGGGATTACAAGCGTGCGCCACCACAACAGCTCTAGTTTTTTTTCTTTTTGTGGTGATAGGAATTGAACCCAGGAGTGTTCTACCTCTGAGCTACACCCACAGCCCTATATTCCTAATTTTTAAACAAGGTCTTACTAGCTTTGAGTCTCATGAAATTGCTGAGGCTGGTCTCAAATTTATAATCCTCCTAAACCTCCCAAGTACTAAGATTACAAGCATGCACACCCAGGTATTCTAATTCTTAAAAGCTACATTGTACTGCATTTTTTTTTTTTTTTTTTTTTTTTGGTGGTACTGGGGATGGAACCCTTCTACCTCCAGGCTACACTCCCAGACCTATTTTTTATATTTTATTTGGAAACAGGGTCTCTTAAACCAGCACAGCTGGCTTCGAACTTGTGCGATCCTCCTGTCTCCGCCTCCCAAGTGTAGGGATTACAAGTGTGCGCCACCACTCCCGGCTGCATTTTGGATTTACAATAGCTTTTTAAATTAGTTCCCTACTGATTGACATTTAAGCGTGGAAAATTCCATTTTTGAATATTTTTTAAAACAGCATAATTTATTTATTTATTTTTTGCGGTGCTGGGGATTGAACTCAGAGGCATTCTATATTTGAGCTATAGCCGAGCCTTTTTGTTTTTTGGGTTTTTTTTTTTTTGTGTGAGTCTGGGGCTCACCCAGGGACATTTAACCTCCAAGCTACATTCCTGCCCTATTTTTTATTCTTTATATTGAAACAGGGTCTAAGTTCGGAGGGCCTCACTAAGTACCTGAGGCTATCCACGAACTGCGACCCTCCAGTTCTATTTTTTATTCCTTATTTTGGGTTTCATTAAGTTGTGAAGGGCCTCACTGAGTATCTGACACTGGCTGAAAACCTGTAATTCTCCTGTCTCAGCCTTCCAAGTATGGAGATTACAAGCATACCATGGCAGGCAAAACCCAGCATAATTTAAATCAAAGTAAATGGTAAATACTGTGTTTTTTTTTTTTTTTTTTTTTTTTTTTTTTTGCAGGTCTGGGGAATGGAACCCAGGGGCATTTGACCTCTGAACTAAAACCCTTGCCCTATTTTTTATTCTTTATTTTGAAAGAGGGTTCTCACTAAGTTGCAAAGGGCCTCACTTAGTAGCTGAGGCTGTATGAGAACCGCGATCCTCCAATCTCAGCCTCCTGAATGCTGGGATTACAAACGTGAGCCACAATGCGGGCCTCCATTCTCTTTTCTCAAACTTGGGACTCTACCTATCCCTTTTTTTTCTTTATTTTTTAAATTTTTCTTTTTTTTTCCTTTTGCAGTATTGGGGATGGAACCCAGGGGATGGAACCTAGTACCTCTGAGCAACACCTCCAGTCCTATATTTTATTCTTTATTTTGAAACAGGGTCTGAGTCGCAAAGGGCCTCAATAAGTAGCTGCAGCTGGCAGTGAACCCCGATCCTTCTCTCAGCCTCTCGAATTACAAGCGCTCACCACCATGCCTGGCTTTCCTTTTTAATTTTGGTACTAGGGGTAGAACCCAGGAGCCTTCTCCCTCTGTGCTATACCCCCAGACCTAATATATAAAATTCTTTTTTTTTTTTTTTTTTTTGGTGGTGGTACTAGGGTGGAACCCAGGAGTCTTCTACCTCCGGGATATACCCCCAGACCTAATATATATAAATAATATATTTTGGTGGTAATGGGGATAGAACCCAGAGGCCTTCTACCTCTGGGCTACACTCCCAGACCTATTTTGGAAAAAGGGTCTCACCAAGTTGCTGAGAGCCTCACCTAAGTAGCTGAAGCTGGCTTTGAACCTGTGCGATCCTCCTGTCTCAGCCTCCCAAATACTGGGATTACAAACGTGCACAACCATACCCCTCTGACCTATTTTATATTTTATTTGGAAACATGATCTCACTAAGTTGCTGAGACCTAAGCTGCTGAGGCTGGCTTTGAACCTGTGATCCTCCTGTCTCAGTCTCCCAAGTATTGGGATTACAAGCGTGTGCCACCACGCCCAGCTCATTTTTTCTTTCAAAGGGCAAAAATACATAATTAAAGTTAACAAGCTAGGCATAATATTAATAATTGTTAAAATTGGCTGATGGTACATAGGAATTCATTTAGAATTTTTCTACTTACATGTTTCAAATATACAATAAACAAAAAGAGATGAGAGTGACAATTTTAATGTCATCGTCTTCTCTAAGTCCTCGATGATTACCAAATGAATATTTTACATTCTATAGCCCGATACTCAAAGTCCCCTGTAATTGAAGTACTGCTGACCAACTTTCTAGAATTCTTAGTCCTCCCATTCTAAGGCCCTGTACCCCAGCTAAATTAGGCTACTAACCACTCCCTCACAGTGCCCATAATGGAAAGCTGTGCTCTAGACTGGCTCCATTTAGAAAGATTTTATTGCATCATTACCCATCATTCCTCACTATTTTTTTTTTTTTTTGAGGGTCTGGGGATGGAACCCAGGGGCATTTGATCTCTGAGCTACACCCTCTGCCCTATTTTTTATTCTTTATTTTGAAACAGGGTCGCACTGAGTTGCGGGGGCCTCACTAAGTAGCTGAGGCTGTCCGCAAACTGCAATCCTCCGGTCTCAGCCTCCTGAATGCTGGGATTACAAGTGTGCGCCACCACGCCCGGCTCATTCCTCACTATTTCAACTGGAAATAGCTGTTCTGCTTTTGAATACTCAAAATATTCGATTTCTACTCAGTATAAAATTAGTACTATAAAAAGTATTGGATAAATAAATGAATGCCAGAGTTAAAATAAGGAATATAATGTAAAAAATAACTTAGATGAGTTTGAAATTAGGCATTAAGAAAGTACTTGGGAGGCTGAGACAAGATGATTAGAGAGTGAGGTCAGCTTTAACAACTTAGCAAAAATCTGTTTCCAAATAAAAAGGGCTCAGGGTGTATCTTAAAGGTAGAATGCTCCTGGGTTCAATCCCCAACAGTACATACACATATACACACAAACAAAAAAAGAAAGACGGGAAAGAATGTTGACAGAATGAAGCCATTTTTTCCTGACTAATTATAACATATTTTATTATATTAAACAAAAAAGTTCCTCTGAAACAGAGCATGATAGCGCACACTTGCATTCGGGAAGCTGAAACTGGAGGATTGGGATTGGCGGACAGCCTCAGCTACTTAGTGAGGCCCTCCTCAAGTTGGTGAGATGAGACACTGTCTCAAAATAAAGAATAAAAAATAGGGCAGGGGGCCGGGCGTGGTGGCACACGCTTAAAATCCTCGCGCTTGGGAGCCTGAGACAGGAGGATCACACGGGTTCAAAGCCAGCCTCAGCTACTTAGTGAGGCTCTCCAGCAACTTAGTGAGACCCTGTTTCCAAATAAAATATAAAAAAAAGGTCTGGGAGTATAGCCCAGAGGTAGAAATCCTCTGGGTTCCACCCCCAGTACCACCAAAAAAAAAAAAAAAAAAAAAAAAAAACGGCAGGGGGTGTAGCTCAGGGGTCAAATACACCCGGGTTCTATCCCTAGACCCCCACCCACAAAAACATTAAGAATAAAATGTAGGGCTGAGGGGTGTAGCTTGAAGGTTGAATATCCCTGGGTTCCATCCCAAGTACCATTAAAAAAAAAAAGTTCCTCTGATTGGGGGGAGGACATGAACAAAGGAGATAAGACATCTATAATAAAAGCAAAAAGTTAAAAACAAATTATACTTTCAAACATAACACAGTCCTTTAAAAAATGTTATGATAACTACTAATTCAAAATAATTCCTTAAATTTTAAATTAATCAATAAATTAACAAAAAATAATTAAAATAAGGAGAATACAAAAAGGTAATAGTAATATAAAATAACTGAGTTGAGATAAGATTAAAGTAAGAATTTTTTCCATTTTTCAATATTTTATTTAATACTGTAACATTGCATTAATAATTTCTAAAAAGAAAAACAATTATGTATAAACAACAGAACTTTTAAACCTTTTCTCAAACAAAGCTAGAAAACATTTTTCACGTTAAAGGATACAAAATATATGTAGCAAAATAAGCTACAAGTACTTGTACATAAAAGGTGTCCTTATATTTCGATAAGACTTTTCCTAGAGCCTTGGCATCATCCATATCTCTGGGAACCTTCATATTCACTCTTTCTTCTCTAAAAAAAAAAAAGTGAAAAAAATTTTAAACAGAATTTTGCCATAATAAAATCCAAGTTAAGTTCAAAACGTAGAGCTTTATCCAAAATGATTTGATGCCTTGCTCTGTATTTTAAGGTCAAATTAGCAATTTTTAAGTTTAAAAGTCTGTAAGTTATTATTTTTAAATGCTTCATTATAATTTCCTGAGATATAAATTTAAATAAGAAAGTTTAGGATGGCGTAAACATAAGGCTAAAAGCATTTGCTCCAATATTGGTTTAAATTTTAAATTAAAGTCAGATGTGGCGGCGCACGCTGGTAATCCCAGCATTCGGGAGGCTGAGACCTGAGGATCACGGTTCAGACAGCCTCAGCTACTTAGTGAGGCCCTCTGCAACTTCGTGAGACCCTACTTCAAAATAAAGAATAAAAAATAAAAAATAGGGCAGGGGGTGTAGCTCGGAGGTCAAATGCCCCTGGGTTCCATCCCCAAACCTGCCAAAAAAAAAAAAAAAAAAAATTGAATTAAACATTAAATGCTGGGCGTGGTGGCGCACACTTGTAATCCCCACGCTTGGGAGGCGGAGACAGGAGGATCGCGCAGGTTCAAAGCCAGCCGTGCTGGCTTAAGAGACCCTGTTTCCAAATAAAACCTATAAAATAGGTCTGGGAGTGTAGCCCGGAGGTAGACAGGCTTCCAGGAACCCCAGTACCACCAAAATAAATAAATAAATAAAACATTAAGAAATGAACCACTGATATTAACATATTAAATCGTATACAACACCATTTTGGGTAATCCTCATGAAAAGCTTGTCAATAATCATTTATAATGAAAAGTAAATCAAAATTTCAATGCATTCACAGTTCATACTTTTTCTAAAATATCTCAGTTCAAAGTTCATAAAAACAGTGAAAATATTTTCTTATTCTATTAATTTACTTCTAATTTGGTGCTTTGTTTGGAACTAAATAAATTTCTTATTAACGCAAGTCTCAATCACCTTTTCATTTAAGTATATTATGCTCATTTGTTTATGCTGCTGAACAATGACAAAATGCTGCTTTTTTAATTCATTGATTCATTCATTCATTTACTGCTGAGACAGGGTTCAAATCTGTGGTATCAAGTGATTCTTTTACATCAGTCTCCAAAATAGATGGGACCAAAGATGTTTGCCACCATGCCAGGCTTAATGCTACTTTGCTAAGCCCTGTAAATAACACCTGGTAAACAAAAATGGTTTCTCATTTATAAAATCTAAAAACTATAGATTCTCTATACAAAAGTGTGCATGCATGGTAGTGAAATTATGTACACACCTATGCAAATATATAGAAAAAGCAATAAGCAGAATAAAAAGTTTTGTAATCGTAGTATGTTATGGTTGCAATAAAGAATGTCTCCTAGGAGTCACATTTTAATGTTCAGACCTGATAAATTAAGCCATGAGGGTTATAATCTCAGTGTGTAAATCCATTGTGGTGAACTTACTGGATCGCTGGGGGTGTGGCCCTAGGGACCATGCTTTGGTCTTTGAAGCCCCTTTCTGTCTTCTCTTGTTTACTGTCTCCATGTGAGAGCAAAGCTTGGATATCTATCTCTATCTCTTTCTCTTTCTCTTCTCTCTCCTTCCTGCTGTCACACCTGCCCTGAGATCTACGGACCCACATGGACTGAACCCCAAATCCCAAGAAACTTTCTTTTCTCTAAATTGTGTGGTCAGTTGTTTTGGATTATAGCAGTAAGAACACTGACCAAGAAAGTATATTATTACTTTATACTGATAACATGTTAAAGCAAATTTGGAGCAAAACCCACCTTAATTTAGAGCTATTCTTTCCCACGTGTGTGTGTGTGTGTGTGTGTGTGTGTGTGTGTGTGTGTGAGAGACACACACACACACACACACACACACTAGGGATTGAACCAAGTATATTCTACCTCTGAGCTACATTCCCAGCTTCATTTTATTATTTCTCTTGAAACAGGGTCTAAGTTATGGAGGGCATTGTGCTGCTGAATCTGGCCTTGAACCTAAGATTCCTCCTATCTCAGCCTCCCAAGTACTGGAATTACAAGCATGAGCCACCACGCCTGGCTCTTTCTCACTTTTAATCATATCAATGTTTCCTATTCCTAATTAAAAAGCAGAAAACATCTAAAATTAAATCATACTAATACTAACTTAATCACAAAACATGCAACCATCCCCAAGGCATCTACATTGATGTAAGAAAAAAGTACTGACCAATGGAGAAGAATAGAAGACCCAGAAACAAATCCACACACTTACAGCCAATTGATTTTTGACAAAGGAGCCAAAGACATACACTGGAAAAAAAGATAGCCTGTTCAACGAATGGTGTTGGCAAAATTAGTTCCCATATGCAGAAAAATGGAAATTAATCACACTTTCTCACCCTGCACAAGAGTCAATTCAAGATGGATCAAAGACTTGGAAATTAGACCAGAGACTTTGAGGCTCCTTGAAGAGGGCATAGGTCCAACACTGCAACACACAGGCACAGATAAAAACTTTCTCAACAAGACCCCAAAGGCATAACAAACCCAAAGGCGAATCAATACGTGGGATTGCATGAAACTGAAGAGCTTGTGTACAGCAAAGGAAACTATCAAGAACCTCAATCAAGAGCCAATAAAAAGGGAGATTTTTGCCACCTACTCCTCTGATAGAGGACTAATAAATATCTAGAATATACAGAGAGCTTAAGAAACTCAACACTAGCCGGGCATGGTGGCGCACGCTTGTAAATCCCAGCAATCAGGAGGCTGAGACCTGGAGGATCCCAGTTCACGGATAGCCTCAGCTACTTAGTGAGGCCCTCTGCCACTCAGTGAGACTCAGTTTCAAAATAAAGAATAAAAAATAGGGCAGGGGGTGTAGCTCGGAGGTTGAATGCCCCTGGGTTCCATCCCTAGACCCGCAAAAAAAAAGAAGAAAAAAAAAAAGAAACTCAACACTAAAAAAAAAATCTAATAAAAAAATGGGCAAGTGAACTAAATACTTCATGAAAGAAGAAATTCAAATGGCCTATAAATGCATGAAAAAATGTTCAACAACATTGGCAGAGAGATGCCAATCAAAACTACGCTGAGATTTCACCTAACTGCAACTAGAATGGCAATGAATCAAAACACAAACAACAAGAAATGCTGGCGAAGATGTGGAGAAGTGGGAACTCTAAAACATTGTTGGTGGGATTGCAAATTAGTGCAACCACTTTGGGAAACAGTATGGAGAATCCTCAGAAGAATGGGAACAAATATACCATTTGATCCAGAAATACCACTTCTGGCTATCTACCAAAAAGAAAGGAAACCAAACTACCAAACGAATGCATGTGTATCTAAGTTCATAGCTGCACAATTCACCATAGCCAAACTATGGAATCGGCCAAGATGTCCATCAACAGATGAATGAATTATGAAACTGGGATATGTACACAATGGAATTTTACTCAGCCATAAAAAAAAAAAACCACAATTAGCCGGGCGTGGTGGCACAATGCATGTAATCCCAGCATTCGGGAGGCTGAGACCAGAGGATCACAGTTCGTGGACAGCCTCAGCTACTTAATGAGGCCCTCTGCAACTTAGTGAGACCCTGTTTCAAAATAAAGAATAAAAAATAGGGCAGGGGTGCAGGTTGGAGGTCAAATGCCCCTGGGTTCTATCCCCAAACCTGCAAAAACAACAACAACAAAAAACCCCACCACAATTACATCATTTACAGGGAAATGGATGGAACTGGAGGACATTAATGCTAAGTGAGATTAGTCAGTCACAAAAAACAAGAAATCGGATGCTTTCCCTAATATGTGAGAGCTAAGGAGAAATGGGTCATAGGAGGAACTCTAGATGAAAAAGGAAATCCTATAGAGAAGCAAATAAAACAACCTAACAGAGGGGATGAGAGGGGGGAAGAAAGAAACTCTCTAAAGCACACAATGTACTTAAACATATCAAAGTCAACCACTAAGCCAAGCATGGGAAGGAGGGATGAGAAGGGAATTGGGTGGGGATTGGGTAGGGGCTAACTGGGTGATGTGTGCATGTATGTCTACAAAAGTTTTTTACCCATTATGATATATGAATACAATGCACCAATAAAAACAAACAAAAAAAGTACTGGAGCTGGGGATATAGCTGAGTGGTAGATTGCCAACCTAACATCCATGAGGCCTTAGGTTCAATCTCTAATACTGACATAAGATAAAATCAAAATACTAAAATAAAAAATAAGAGCTGGGGATGTAGATTAGCAGTAGAGGACTAGCCTAGTATATACAAGGTCCTGGGATCCATGAGTGTATGGAGGAGGAGCTGTGAATAAAAGAAACTTAAAGAAAATACAAACTTTCTAATACTCTGAAATCTCATTTCACAATAATCCATTACCAATAAGGCTAGCCCAAGTTGAAAGTCTAACTATATTTTTTATAATTCCTTATAAAATCTGTGATTACACTAGTACGGTATTACTGTGATAAAAATAGCGCTGGGGTGTTTTGTCCTTCTAAAATATACCTTAGGTCCTTCTAAAATATACCTTAGGTCCACAATCTCTTTCCTACAATTAAAAAATTCTGAAAACAATTAGTTCATTATAATTTGTTAGCAAAAACTGACCTGCACTTATATCTTACGTAATAGAGCTGGGGGTTTATCTCTGAGGTATAATCTTCCGGGTTCTATCCCTAGTACCACAAAATAATAATAATGATAATGATAATAATAATGATAATAATAATAATAATTAATAATAATAAGTTGGGAGCCGGGAGTGGTGGCGCATGCTTGTAATCTCCATGCTTGGGAGGCTGAGACAGGAGGATCGCACAGGTTTGAAGCCAGCCTCAGCTACTTAGTGAGGCTCTCGGCAACTTAGTGAGACCCTGTTTCCAAATAAAAATATAAAATAGGTCTGGGAGTATAGCCCAGAGGTAGAAGGCCTCTCAGTTCCACCCCCAGTACCACAAAAAATAAAATTAATAATAATAATAATAATAATAATAATAATAATAATAAATTGGGCATGATGGTATATTCCTATAATCCCAGTACTTGGAAAGGTGAAATAGGAGTCTGCTTAGTGTTATTATCTAGGTTTCTCTGCATAAACACGAATATATTGGATTAGAATGCTGCTCTAGAACCTGCTGGGGGTGTTATATAATAGGGCACACATTCTTTGTTATCTTTAGAAACTAGAAAAATTCTAAATTCCAAAACATATTTTACCAAGATTTTTGCTAAGGAATCATGGATGTGTACTAGAAAAGTACCTATTTGGACCAGACAATTTCTATAAAACAGGAAAGAGAAAAAGAACTATGAGGCAGTTACATGGTGAGAAGGAAATGTATGAAATGAAGCAGGCAAAAGCTAATCATAAGCTGGACACGAGCCAGGCGTGATGGCGCACGCTTGTAATCCCAGCATTCGGGAGGCTGAGACCAGAGGATCACGGTTCACAGACAGCCTCAGCTACTTAGTGAGGCCCACTCAATGAGACCCTGTTTCAAAATAAAGAATAATAAAAAAAAAAAAATGGGCAGGGGGAGTAGCTTGGAGGTCAAATGCCCCTGGGTTCCATCCCCAGACCCACAAAAAAAAAAAAATAAATAAATAATAAATAAAAAATAAGTCGGGTATGGTGGCACACATGTGTAATTCCAGTACTTGGGAGGCTGAGACAAAAGGATCACAGGTTCAATGCCAACCTCAGCAACTCAGTAAGACTGTCAGTAACTTAGCAAGACCCTATTTCAAAATAAAATAAAATAAAATAAAATAAATACAATTAGGGTATAGTTCAGAGGTAGAACACCCTTGTATTCAATCTCCAATATCACAAAAAAGCAAAACAGAAAACAACTGATCATAAAGTCAAGCTTGGGGAGGCTCAGACAGGTGGAGCGCAGGTTCATGGCCAGCCTTAGCTACTTAGTGAGGCCCTGTTTCAAAATAAAGAATAAAGAATAAAGAATAGGGCTAGAGGGTATAGCTCAGAGAAAGAATGCCTCTGGATTCCTACCTCCCCACAAACACACATCAGAAAACACTGCCTATTTCATGAAACTTTAACTTAGTTTTGTTTTGCATACTGGGGCTTAAACCCAGTTCTTGCACAGGCCAAGCATGGACTCTATCACTGAGATATGACCACAGACTTAATTATTTTAATATATATATATAAGATTCTAAGTGTGAGACAGGCATGAGTATATAAGGTTATACAAAAGTCACTCTTACTATAATTATATTTAAAATTATTTGGAAACAATTAAAAATTGGGGCCTTAATTAAAAAAGCAATGCTATAAAAACCTTGCATAGAAATGAAAAGGCAATTTTTAAAACAAGTATTTATGGTAAGAGTGTTGATGTGAACTTGTTACAAGCCATAAGAGATAGTATACATCATAATGGTAGCTCCATTCCTTAAAGAACTTTTAACTTTTAATTCACCTTTTGCGTGTGTGTGTGTGTGTGTGTGTGTGTGTTTTGTGGTACTGGGGATGGAACCCGGGGGCATTCTACCTCCAAGCGACACCCCCAACCCTATTTTTTATTCCTTATTTTGAAACAGGGTCTCACTGAGTTGCAAAGGTCCTCACTAAGTAACTGAGGCTGTCTGTGAACCCAGATCCTCCTGTCTCAGCCTCCCAAATGCTGGGATTACAAGCATGCACCACCACAACCAACTTTAATTCACCTTTTTGTTTGTGTGTATATGGTACTAAAGATTGAACCCAGGAGGCATACTACCTCTGAGCTACACCCCCATCCCTTTAAAACATTCTTTGTTTTGCTGGGTGTGGTGGTGCACACTTGTAATCTCCGCGCTTGGGAGGCGAGACAGGAGGATCGCGCAGGTTTGAAGCCAGCTTTGCTGGCTTAAGAGACCAAATCAAAATATAAAAATAGGTCTGGGAATGCCGGGCGTGGTGGCGCACGCTTGTAATCCCCGCGTTTGGGAGGCGGAGACAGGAGGATCGCACAGGTTCGAAGCCAGCCGTGCTGGCGTAAGAGACCCTGTTTCAAAATATAAAATAGGTCTGGGAGTGTAGCCCTGAGGTAGAAGGATTTCCAGGAACCCCAGTACCACCAAAAAAAAAAAAAAGGTCTGGGAGTGTAGCCCTGAGGTAGAAGGGTTTCCAGGAACCCCAGTACCACCAAAAAAAAAAAAAAAAAAAAAAATAGAAAGAAAGAAAGAAAAATTTATTTTACAACAGGGTCTCACTAGCTTGATGAGAGTCTCGCTTGTTATATTGCTAAGTCTTTCTTGAACCTTGATCCTCCTGTCTCAGCCTCCCAAGTACTGGGATTACAGACGAGCACCACCAGACACCACAATTCACTTCCAAATCACAAATATCTAAACATTTTCAGTTTCTCTCTTGGTATACTTACTCACTAAGTTGAGGAAAATTTTTATAAACCAAAAACATAACAAAAGCTGCAGATAAGAAAATGGACACCAATATAAGGAGTGACATTCTTGCTGACCCAGCTTCAGCCCGGGCTTTTTCTGAAAGAAAAAATAATAATAATAGATTCAAACTTCTGCCAAAACATTGTGACATTAAGTTAATTCAAGTATTATAAGAACACAGATATGCACTAATGTAACTGAAAAATTCTATGATTTCTCTTTACAGTAGTGGCCTCAGAATGTAAAGTCAAACATCAAATGTTTTGAGTGGGTCTATGACTGAAAGACTGGGAGTGTTTACATCCAGTCAAAAGGTAATCTCAGAAACAGGCAGGGTGGCGGACACCTGTAATTCCAGTACTTGGGAGGCTGAGACAGGAGGATCACAGGCTCAAGGGCAACCTCAACAAGTAGTGAGACTCTTATCAACCTAGTGAGACCTTGTTTCCAAATAAAAAATAAAATATCTGGCCGGAGGTGTTAACATCCCCAGTACCACCAAAAAAAAAAAAAAAAAGAAAAGAAAAGAAAAAAAAGGTGATATTAGTGTCATTTTAAAATTGTATATGCACCGGGTATGGTGGCACAGAAGAACTTTACACCATAGTGCTTGCTGGGGAAGAGAGAGAAGTGAGTGATTCAAAATTTACTGCCTAAATTTACCATTAGCTCACATACATATTGGTAACAGAATTTAAAATACATATACTCTAAGCCAGGCATGGTGATGTATGCTTGAAATCCTTGTACTTAGGAGGACAAGACAGAACATCTCAGGTTCAAGCCAGCCTTGGCAATTTAGCAAGGCTCTGAGCAACCTAATGAGACCATGTTTCCAAATAAAAAATAAAATTCAAGCCGGGCGTGGTGGCGCACGCTTGTAATCCCCGCGCTTGGGAGGTGGAGAGAGGAGGATCGCGCAGGTTCGAAGCCAGCTGCGCGCGCTGGCTTAGGAGACCCTGTTTCCAAATAAAAATGTAAAAATAGGCCTGGGAGTGTAGCCCAGAGGTAGAAGGGCTTCCAGGAACCCCAGTACCACCAAAAAAAAAAAAAAAAAAAAATAGAAAGAAAGAAAGAAAAATTTATTTTACAACAGGGTCTCACTAGCTTGATGAGAGTCTCGCTTGTTATATTGCTAAGTCTTTCTTGAACCTTGATTAATTAATTAATTAATTAATTAATTAAAATTCAGAGCCAGGCGTGGTGGTGCACACTTATAATCCCAGCATTCAGGAGGCTGAGACCTGGAGGATCGCGGTTCACGGACAGCCTCAGCTACTTAGTGAGGCCCTCTGCAACTCAGTGAGACCCAGTTTCAAAATAAAGAATAAAAAATAGGGCAGGGGGTGTAGCTCAGAGGTCAAATGCCCCTGGGTTCCATCCCCAGAGCCGCAAAAAAAAAAAAAAAAAAAGGGGGCTGGAAGTAGAATGCTGCGGGTATAGCTCAAAGATAGAATGCCTCTGGGTTAAATCCCCAGTGCCACCAAAAAAAAAAAAAAAAAAAAAAGAGTAGGACAGACAGGCACCACTGCCTGCTCTAGCCATACTGCCCCATTTCCCTTCCCTAAGAACTACCTACTTTCCCTGTCACCCAAAGGGACCAATCTACCTACTGTATGTGAGTCAAACATCTTATCCTCCCAAACACAGTAGCCCAAGGTTAGACATCTGACAAAAGTAGAAACAATTTTTTTTTTGTGTGTGTGTGTGTGTGGTACTGGGAATTGAACCCAGGGGCATTCTAACTCCAAGATACATCCCATTCATTCATTCATTCATTCATTCATTCATTTGCCATACTAGGGATGAAACCCAGGGGTAACTGAACCCAGGAGCATTCTACCTCTGAGGGACATCCCCAGCCCTATTTTTTATTTCTTTTTTTTAAACAATGTTTAACCGGACTTTAGAACATTAACTACCTGAGTTTTCTTTGAGAATGTGTCTCTTTTTTTGCAGTACTGGGAATGAAACCCAGGAGCATTCTACTTCCAAGCTACATCCCCAGCCCTATTTTTTACTCTTTTTTTTTTTTTGCAGTACTGAAAATGGAACCCAGGGGCACTGCACCTCCAAGCTACACTCCCAGTCCTATTTTTTAGTCTTTTTACATTTTGAAACAGGATCTCACTGAGTTACCAAGGGTCTCACTAAGTAGTTGAGGCTGTCCACGAACCGTGATCCCCCATACTCCGCTTCCCAAACGCTGGGATTACAAGCATGCGCCACCATGCCCAGCTTTTATTCTTTATTTTGAAACAGGGTCTCACTGAGTTGCAAAGGGCCTCATTAAGGAACTAAGGCTGTTCGCAAATCGTGATCCTGCCTAGGTTTCATGTATCATATGAACCATCATCTTTAACTGAAATCCTTATCATTTCCATATAGCTTTCTGCTACAGTTTCATTATAGTTTGAATGTCTCTCAAAGGTCAACTGCAACTGAAGATATGGTCTTCCGAGTAGCACTACTCAGAAGTGGTGGGAATCTCCAGGGAGTGACACCCAGTGGAAGGTCCTTAGGTCACTGGAGGCATGCTCTCCAAAGGTCCTTCTCCTGGGACTTCTTGATAGTTCCTGCCAGCAGTGGTTATAAAAGCTGAACTTTGACCTTACCTAGTCCTCTTGGCTTCTGTCTCAAGATGTGACAACTGCCTGCATCTAATATACTATCTAACCCAAAATCGGTTGTATTGAGTTCATTTTCTTCATTCCTAAACAAAATGGCTGAGCACAAGAATAAAATAATGAGTAACCAATCAGAGACCCATATCACTGGGGAAATTGATTTAGACCTATTCTTTCAACTTTTCCTTGGTGTAAAACATGAAGCAGGCTGAGCCAACCTGGTTATTTTTTACCTCTGACAACAGTGAAAAGTTTAGAGATGAACATCTGATCTAAGGCAATCTATTATGAATATCAAGCCTTATTAGTAATACTAGAAGGAATTGTACAAGAAGGAACTTTGTTTACCTGGTGCTTCAAGAGGAACCCGAATTAAACTAAAGCTGACATAATGTAATCAAACCACAATATGGAAGAAATGTGGTTCTGAAGACAGCACAGAGCCACTGGTTCCTGCCTCATGCCACTGCATTCTACCTCATTTATTAACTTTTTTAGTTATATGAACCAGTAAACTCCTTTACAACAAAGGTTTCAATTGAATTTGCTACTCATCAAAGGAAAAAACAAAACAAAACAAAAACTCTGATATATATATAACATTTGGGTTGAGACTGGCATTGACAAATCAGACTAATGCTTTGGTTAATGTCTCATTGCCAGTTCTAGTCTTGGATTCCATTAATCAGTAATCAAAGCAACCTTCTTCTTTAAAGCCAGTACCATGCTCACTGCAAATGCTTAGGAGTTAGGATCCAGAACAGGGACCTGAAAAGGATTTATTGTCCAAGTTTGAACAATACTGTCTTCTAAAAGCAATAAAACCAACTTTGAGATAGCGTTTCTCAAACTTTTTGGGGGGCAGTATTTGTTTTTAAGTACAGGGCCTTGTGTATGCTAGGCATGTGTTCTACCAATGAGCAGCATCCCTATTCCTTTTTATTTTGAGATAAAGCTTGGTAAACTGCCCAAACTGGCTTTGAATTTGTGACCCTCTTACCTGAGCTCCTGAATAACTGAGATTACAGACATGTACCACTACTTCTCAAACTTTCTTTTCTTTATGGCACCGGGAATTAAACCCAGGAGAGTTCTACATTTGAGCTACATCCACAGCCATATTTTATTTTTTGTTTTGAAATAGTGTGCACTGATCTTGGGATCCTCCTGTCTTAGCCTTCCAAGTACTAGGATTACAGGTGTGTGCTACCTAATCCAGTTTCTCATTCCTTTTTTTTTTTTTTTTTTTGGTACTGAGGATGGAACCTAGGGGCATTCTACCTCTGAACTACACTACAGCCCTCCTTCCCTCCCTTCCTTCCTTCCTTTCTTTCATATAGTACTGGGGATGGAATACAAGACCATTCTACCTCAGAGCTGTACTTTAGCTCTATTTTTTATTCTTTATTTTGAAACAGGGTCTCACTGAGTTGCAAAGGGCCTCACTCAGTAGTAGTTGAGGCTGTTCGCAAACTACAATCCTTCTGTCTCAGCCTCCTAATGCTGGGATTACGAGAATAAAAAATAGGGCTGGAGTACAGCTCAGAGGTACAAAGCCCCTGGGTTCAATCCCCAGTACTGAAAAATAAATAAATAAATAAATAAATAAATAAATAAATAGACCTGGGGGTATAGCTTGGAGGTAGAAGGCCCCCGAGTTCCACTCCCAGTAACACAAAAATAAATAAATAATTAAATAAAAGCTTCACACGAGTTTTTGTTTGTTGGTTTGCGGTACTGGGGATGGAACCCAGGGACACTGTACCTCTGAAATACACTCCCAGCCCTTTATTTTAGTACTTTTATTTTATTTATTTATTTATTTATTGCAGTACTAGGAATGGAATCCAGGGGCATTGTACCTATGAGCTAGATCACCAGCCCTATTTCTTTAGTCTTTCTCCAATCTTTACTTTTCCATGAATGCATGCCTTTACATCTCTTCCCTTTGTCTTTTTACAGATTTGTAGTGTGCAAAAGTCAGTAACAGCATCATAAAAAAACTTGCTCAAGCCATGCATGGTGGCACATGCTTGTAATCCCAGCATCTGGGAGGCTGAGACAGGTGGACTGCAGTTCCAAGATAGCTTCAGTTATTACTTAGTGAGGTCCTTTGCAAGTCAATGTGACCCTGTTTCAAAATAAAAAATAGGGCTGGCTGGGGGTGTAGTTCGTAGTTAGAACTAGGGCATGCCCAATACTGTAAAAAAAAAAAAGAAAAGAAAAGAAAAGAAAAGAAAAAGAAAGTTTGCTCATTGGGGCATAGTCGTGCACATGTGTGATCCCAGTACTTGGGAGGCTGAGACAATAGGATCATGAGTTCAAGGACAGCCTCAGCAAGGAGAGAAACTCTTGAGTGAGATACTGTTTCAAAATAAAATAAGAAGCCAGGCATGATGGTGTACTCTTGTAATCCCAGCATTCAGAGGCTGAGACATGAGGATTGTGGTTTGAGGAAAGCCGCAGCTACTTAGTGAGGCCCTCTGCAACTTAGTGAGAGACCCTGTTTCAAAATAAAGAATAAAGCCAAGCGTGGTGACGCATGCGCATGCTTGTAATCCCCAGCGCTTTGGAGGCTGAGACAGGAGGATCACACAGGTTCGAAGCCAGCCTCAGCTACTTAGTGAGGCTCTCAGCAACTTAGTGAAACCCTGTTTCCAAATAAAAAATATAAAATAGGCCGGTCGTGGTGGCACACGCTTGTAATCCCCGCGCTTGGGAGGCTGAGACAGGAGGATAACACAGGTTCAAAGCCAGCCTCAGCTACTTAGTGAGGGTCTCAACAACTTAGTGAGACCCTGTTTCCAATTAAATATAAAATGGATCTGGGAGTACAGTCCAGAGGTAGAAAGCCCCTGAGTCCCACCCCCAGTACCACAAAAAAAAAAGAATAAAAAATAGGGCAGGAAGTGTAGCTTGGAGGTCCAATACCCTGGGTTCCATCCGCAGTACCACAATAAATAAATAAATAAATGAATAAATAAATAAGCAAGCCGGGCATGGTGGCGCACGCTTGTAATCCCCGCGCTTGGGAGGCAGAGACAGGAAGATTGCGCAGGTTCGAAGCCAGCTGTGCGCGCTGGCTTAGGAGACCCTGTTTCCAAATAAAAATATAAAAATAGGTCTGGGAGTGTAGCCCAGAGGTAGAAGGGCTTCCAGGAACCCCAGTACCACCAAAATAAATAAATAAATAAATAAATAAATAAATAAATAAATAAATAAATAAAATAGGGCTGGGGTTGTAGCTCAGAGGTGAAATGCCCCTGGGTTCAATCCCCATTATCATTAAAAAAAAAAAAAAGTGTGTTCAATGTATTGACCTAGTGATAATTTATAAATTCATTTTGGAAGCTTCCAGGTTTTATTTTCTGAATATCTTTATTTTATTTATTTATTTGTTTATTTTGGTGGTACTGGGGATGGAACCCAGGGGTCTTCTACCTCTGGGCTATACTCCCAGACCATTTTTATATTTTTTTATTTGGAAACATAGTCTCTTAAGCCAGCTGAAGCTGCTTCGAACCTGCTCGATCCTCCAGTCTCAGCCTCCCAAGCATGGGGATTACAATCATGCGCCATCACGCTGGCCCAGCTATTTTCTGAATATCTTTAGATAAGAACAAAAAACAAAACAATACAAAAAGAAAGAAAAAACAAAAACAGTAACAAACAACTGACTACTACTTCAAACCAAATAATTATATATAGGATTCCCTACCTGGAAAATACTTTTTCACAAAACCCATAGCTGGGCATGGTGGTGCATGCTTGTAATCCCAGCATTCAGGAGGCTGAAACAGAAGGATCACAGTTCGTGGACAGCCTCAGCTACTTTTTGAGGCCCTTTGCAACTCAGTGCGACCCTGTTTCAAAAAAAAAACAAAAACAAAAACAAAATAGGGCTAGGGGTGTAGCTCGAAGGTAGAATGCCCGTCTTCCATCCCCAGTAACGTCTTCCATCCCCAGTAACGAGGAAAAAAAAAAACAGACCTAGCTGGGTGTGGTAGCGCATGCCTGTAATCCAGCATTAGAGAGGCTGAGACAGGAGAACCGTGGTTTGCAGACAGCCTCAGCTACTTAGTGAGGCCTTCTGCAACTTAGTGAGATCTTACATTATTGTCATTCTAAGCAGAAGAGTCAGTGATCCTTTGATTTAAAGCAGATTTATACTTTCATAACAATTCATCTCTAAATATTTTCTTTTATTTACTACTTTTTACTTATTTTTGTGGTAATAGGGACTGAACACAGGGAAATTCGAACTCTGAGCTATGTCCCCAGCCCATCCCCCCCCCCTTTTTTTGCGAGTCTGGGGATGGAATCCAGGTGCATTCGACCTCTGAGCTACTTCCCCTGCCCTATTTTGTATTCTTTATTTTGAAACAGGGTCTCATTAAGTTGCAGAGGGCCTCATTAAAGAGCTGAGGCTGTCCGTGAATGCAATACTCTGGACTCAGCTTCCTAAATGCTGGGATTTAGGAACCTGGCCCCAGTCCTTTACCACACCCAGCCCCAGTCCGTCTGTCCATCCTTCCTATCTATCTATCTATCTATCTATCTATCTATCTATTTTGTGGTACTAGGGATGGAACCAAGGGGCATTCTAGCTCTGTGCTATACTCCCAGCCCTATTTTTTATTCTTTAAGTAGCTGAGGCCGGGCAGAAACCCAAGACCCTCCTGTCTCAGCTTCGTTTTGTGTGTGTGTATGGGGGGGTGGTACTGGGGATGAAACCAAGGGGCATTCTACCTCCAAGCTACACCCCCTGCCCTATTTTTTACTCTTTATTTTGAAATAGGGACTCACTAAGTAGTAGCTGAGGCTGTCCGCGAACTGCGATCCTCCTGTCTTAAACCTCCCAAATGCTGGGATTACAAGCATGTGCAGCCACACCCAGCCTATTTTTTATTTCAAAACAGGGCCTGTCTAGGTTGCTGAGCCTGTCCCAAATCTGGGATCCTCCTGTTTCAGCCTTCCAAGTACTGAGATTACAAGCATGCACTACCACATCTGACTTGTTTTTTAATTCATACAAAATTATTTAGTTTCACTATCTACAAATTGGAAAAATACCCAAATACATAAAACTACTGGAAACATTTATTATTTGAAAATCCATTAACACTTTCTACTATACACTTTGTGTGGGAGGGTACTAGGAATTGGGACCCAGGGGCAATCAAACTCCGAGCCACACTCTCAGCTCTTTTTTGTTTATTTTTTGCAGTACTGGGGATGGAACCCAGGGGCATTCTACCTGTGAGCTATATCTCCAACCCTATTTTTTTTTTCTTTATTTTGAAACAGGGTCTCACTGAGTTGCAAAGGGGCTCACTAAGTAGCTGAGGCTGTTCAGGACCCGGGATTCTCCTTTTTCCGCCTCCCAAATGCTAGGATGGATTACAAGCATGCACCACCATGCCTGGATAGCTGTATTTTATTTTGAAACTGGATCTCACTGAGTTGAGGAGAGCTCCACTAAATTGCTTGATCCTCCAGTCTCAGGTTCCCAAATACTGGGATTATAGGTGTGCGCCACCACAACTAGCTAATCCAATACACATTTTTTTTTTTTTGAGGTACTAGGGATGTAACCCAGGGACATTCTACCTCCACGGCACACTCCGTCCCTATTTTTTATTCTTTTTTTTTTCATTTGGAAACAGGGTCTTACTAAGTTACTGAGAACCTCACTAAGTAGCCGAGGCTTGCTTCGAACCTATGATCCTCCTGTCTCAGCCTCCCAAGCACTGGGATTACAAGCATGCACCACCATGCCCGGCTTTATTCTATTTTAAAACAAGGTCTCATTAGTCGGGTTTGGTGGCGCACCTTGTTTCAAAATAAGGAATAAAAAATAGGGCTGGGAGTATAGCCCAGAGGTTGAACAAATGCCTCTGGGTTCCATCCCCAGACCTGCCAAAAAAAAGAAAGAAAGAAAGAAAGAAAACAAGGTCTCATTGAGTTGCAGAGGGCCTCACTAAGTAGTTGAGGCTGACCACGAACCACGATCCTCCTGTCTCAGCCTTCCAAATGCTGGGATTACAAACTTGTGCCACCACACCTGGATTTCAATACACATCCTTAAAAGATCCCTTTAGTCATCACTTGTGTTGGAACATACTAGAATGTGTGAGCTACAGACAAATGGCTATTTGTTAGGATCACTTGAAGTTTATGAGGCTTGAAACCAAGTATAGTTTCATCATTTCAACAGCTGAAAAACAATGAACAATTTTGCAACAAGATGGAATCAAAGTATTTAATTTCTAGGTATATTTTTTTCTTTAAGAATGTTTTGTTTGTTTTTTGCGGGTCTGAGAGTGGAACCCAGGGGCATTCGACCTCTGGGCTACACCACCTGCCCTATTTTTTATTCTTTATTTTGAATACCTAGTGAGGCCCTCTGCAACTTAGTGAGATCCTGTTTCAAAATAAAAATAAAAATATAGAGCCAGGCCTGGTGGTGCACGTTTGTAATTCCAGTGAGACCCTCTGCAACTTAATGAGACCTGGTTTCAAAATAAAGAATAAAAAAATAGGACAGGGGGTGTGGCTCGGAGGTCGAATGCCCCTGGGTTCCATCCCCAGACCCTCAAAAAATAAATAAATAAATAATTAAATTGGACTGGAGGTGTAGCTCTGAGGAAGAATGCTCCTGGGTTCCATCCCTGGTACCGCATTAAAAAAAAAAAAAAAAAAAAAAAAGTTAGCAAGTCCAGGGTAAATGGTAGAGCAGGGACTCAACTCTAGGTATGTTCCTGACACCTATTAGAGCAGCACCTGGAAGAGCCAAGTCTTTGCTTTTAACTTCTTAACTAATCTGGCTTTGTGACTCTGTAAAAGGCATGTACCCACCCTGGGCCTCAGTAACTTCATCTGTAAAAACAACGCAACCAAAGTTAAAGTCCCTTCCAGATCTGTCTAGCTTCCTTACTGACAATACAATCTCCCAGAAAGTCGATAAGCCGGTGTCATTCCTTCTCTTAACAGAATTCAGTTTTAAAAGCACTTAGCACGCACCTGCTAGGCGTCTGCCTGCCTAGCGCCGCGCAGGGGCCAAGCGTTCCATCTCTCGATCCCGCCTCGGGGAGTCAGCGGACCCCTTCTTTCCCCCGGAACCTCCTTCCCCTGCAGGGTCCCTTCCCCTGCAGACCCCCTCCCGACACACTGGCACCTCTGGGACAGTCCAGCTCTGCGTGCCAGGTCCACTCACCTTTCAGGTGTTCTCTGTCGCCCGGCGCCGCGGGAGCCCTCGTCTTTGCGGCCCCGTCCCCCACTGGGGCCGCAAGAAGCGCCTCGGTCTGCGATCGTTCGGCTACTCTGGCTTTCACCATGGCTGCTGCAAAGAGAAACGGAGAGAGAACCGGGTGATGCCGCACCCCCTTCACAACAAAACCCCGCGCAGGTTCCTTAAAACGCCGAGGTCCCGGATCTGAGCCACTTCCGGCGCGACCTTCTCACCTGACACGACCTCAGCCCAGCGAGCGCAGCGTCGCTCCGTAGGGACCCGCAGCGTCTCGGCAGCCAGGCCCCGCCCCGCCCCGCCCCCGAGCCTCGCGCGCTCGCATCGGCCCAATCACCGAGAAACACGTCAGGGACAGGCCCGCCCATCCAGGCCCCGCCCCGCCGAGCGCCCGCGGCGAGCATGCGCAGTCGTGGTGCCGAGTCACCGGCTGCGGCCCGAGAACTGACACCTAAGACGCAGCTTTAATTATCCGGAAGTGCGGGACCCAGGACTTCAAATTCTTTGTTCCCGCCGCCCGGAAGTCCCGGAAGTTTGGGTTCTGCAGCTGGTTTTTCAACCCGCCCTCATGTTAAAGAGTTTCCGGCAGAGCATGTTGGCGCACGTCTGCAAACCCTTCTGAGACAGGTGGATCTTAGGTTCGAGGACAGCCTCAGCGAGTAGTGAGACTCCCATCAACCTAGCGAGTTTCCGAGTAAAATAAGGCTAGGGATGTAGCTCAAAGGTAGACTGCTCCAGGGTTCAATCCCCAGTAGCCCCCCAAACACACACAAAGACATTTTCGGAAGTGACTGTCAAATTTGGAGGGCCTACGGTAAGCTTCCTCTGAAGGTGGAAAACATTAGAAACCGGAGCTACGCCCTCCCCACACCCTAATTTCAGGAATCTAAGGCTCAGAAGCTAGAACGTGTGAAGGTCACAGGGTGACAGAGATGGCCTTAGAACCCAGATTTTGTTGTTCACAGGCAAAGCTTTCCCTTGTCATCACCCTGCCACCTCTCACCAGTAAGTCCAGGTCAATTCATTCACACATCTTTTTAACAGGTTTAGCATTCGAACCTCTCAGAGCCACTATTCAGCATACTCTCATTGATGAGTGTATTGGAAATCCCTATTCTATTATTTTATTTTTGGTAGTACTGGGGATTTACCCCAGGGTCATTCTACCTCCAAGCTACACCACAGAGCCCTACTTTATTTATTTATTCTTTCTCTTTCTTCCTTTCACTTGGGATGGAACCCAGGGGCATTGTACCTCTGAGCCACACCCCAGCCCTATTTTTTAGTCTTTTAAATTTTGAAACAGGGTCTCACTGAGTTGCGGAGGGCCTCACAAATTGCTGAGGCTGGGCACAAACCTGCTATCTTCAAATCTCAGCCTCCCAAAAACTAAGATCACAAGCATGCGCCACCACACCCAGCTAGAAATTCCTCTTTTAAGGCCCGGCCTGTTGGCTCACGCTTGTAATCACAGCATTTGGGAGGCTGAGACAGGAGGATTCCGGTTCAGGGACAGCCTCAGCTACTTAGTGAGGCCCTCTGTAACTCTGTGAGACCTGGTTTCAAAATAAAGAATTAAAAAAAAAAAAAAAAACAGAGCAGGGGTGTAGCTTGGAAGTTGAATGCCCCTGGGGTCCATCCCTAGACCCCCCCAAAAAAAATATTCCTCTTTTAAATGGCTTTCTTTGTTCTTTCTTTTTTATTTATTTATTTTTGGTGCTGAGGATCCAACCTAGTGTATTGTACATGCAAAATTCTACCATTGTCCATGCCCTACCATTGATCGTTCCCCTCCCAGCCTGTTAAAATATTAACTAGTAGAGGCTAGGTATGGTGGTACACACCGTAATCTCAGTACTTCGAAGGCTGAAACAGGAGGATCTCAGGTTTGAGGACAGTCTCAGCAAGTAGTGAGATTCATCAATCTAGCCAGACTCTTTTTCCAAATAAGAAATAAAAGTGGGCTGGGGTTTTAGATCAAAGGGTTGATGCCTCAGGGTTCAATCTCCAGTACTACAAAAAATAATAACTAATATAAACCAAGTGGTGGCCCACACCTGTAATCCTAGTATTTGGGAGACTGAGCCTAGATGATTGCAGATTTGAAGCCAACCTCAGCAATTTATTGAGACTCTGTCTCAAAATAAAATGTAAAAAGACTGGGGTGTAGCTTGAAGGTAGAATGCCTCTGGGTTCAATCCCGAGTACCACAAAAAAATAATAATAACTAATATAAGCCACGTAATGATGCACACCTATAATTCTCATACTTGGAAGCCCTGAAACAGGAGGATTGCAGGTGTGAGACCATACTCTGAAATTTAGTGAAGCTCTGTTTCAAAACAAAAAGGTATGGAGTGTAGTTTGGAGGTAGAATGACTCTGGGTTCAATCTTCAGTACCCCCTCAAAATATATACAATAAAAATTCTATTCAGCTATAAAGAACAGAATCATGCCATTCACAAGAAGATGGAAGGATCTGGAGAACATTATGTTAAGTGAGATCAGCCAAGCACAGAAAGAGAAGGGACATAGGTTTTCTCCAATATGCCCAAACGAGTGAGCATTGGGGATACCAGAGGGACTCCAGATAATGGAGGGGAAACCTCAGCAAAGCTAGAAAGGAAGGGTAGGAGAGGAAGAAGGCTGAGGTTGATTAATGGCAGAGCTAAATCCAAATATGTATAAAAGTATGAATATAGCATGGTTAAGCTGTACACTCATTGTTGGGAGGGAGGAAGGGGAAACAGGATGGGGGGAGGGCACCAAGCACAGTGTAAATTATACCATTTTCAATATGTTTCACATATAAATAAAATTAAAAAAAAAATTTAAAGCTGGGCGGGGTGGTGCACGCTTGTAATCCCTGAGCTTGGGAGGCTGAGACAGGAGGATCACACAGGTTCGAAGCCAGCCTCAGCTACTTAGTGAGGCTCTCAGCAACTTAGTGAGGCCCTGTTTCCAAATAAACTATAAAATAGGTCTGGGAGTATAGCCCGGAGGTAGAAAGCCTCTGGGTTCCAACCCCACTACCACCGCCCCCCCAAAAAAAGAAAGATGCATAATGGGAATCCCATCTTGAAAGCAACTTGGTAGTATATATTAAATATTTGGATTATTCCTGTCCAGTACTTATATTTCTAGGACACTTCCTTGAAAATAAACATAAAGGAATTGTAATAGTCCTTATGTAAACATAAAGGAATAGTAACATTTATTAGTGTAATGGTGAAAACATGGAAGTGATCTTGAGACAAAATAAAAGAAAATAAGAAATAGGTGGATATGGTGGCCCACACCTGCAATTTCAGTATTTGGGAGGCTGAGACAGGAGGATGAAGGTTCAAAGCCAACCCCAGCAATTTAGTTAGTGCCTCAGAAATTTAGCAAGACATTATCTCAAGATAAAAAAGAAGATAGGATTTTAGCTTAGAAGTAGAACAACCCTGGGTTCCATCCCCAGAACCAAAACATCACACATACACATATTAAAAAGTAGGAAGAAAGCTGGAAGTGGTAGCACACGCTTGTAATCCCTGCGCTTGGGAGGCTGAGACAGGAGGATCACACAGGCTCAAATCCAGCCTCAGCTACTTAAGGGAGGCTCTCAGCAACTTAGTGAGACCCTGTTTCCAAACAAAATATAAAATAGGTCTGGGAGTATAGCCCGGAGGTAGAAAGCCTCTGGGTTCTGCCCTCAGTACCACCAAAAAAATAAAATAAAATAAAAAGTAGGAAGAACAAGGGAATATAGTTTTTTAATAATTTAAAATATCTTATTATAAAATGCAAATAAGCCCGGTGTGGTGATCCACCCTTGTAATCCCAGTATTTGAGAGGCTGAAAAAGGAGGATCGCAGTTTGCCCACAGCTTCAGCTACTTAGTGAGGCCCTTTGCAACTCAGTGAGACCGTTTCAAAATAAAGAATAAAAAATAGGGCAAGAGAGTGTAGCTCAGAGGTAAATTGCCCCTGGGTTCCATTCACAGACCTGCAAAAATAAAAAAATAAAAAAAAAGCAAATAACTAAAATAACTAAATTACTGAATTGAGCAAAGACAAACTCTTCCATTTACTGCCCCACTATTCTACTATAAACAGTAATTTGACTTATTTTTTTATTATATGTTTGATGTGCTATTTGCAACCATGATTTACCATTCATTCATACATTTTTTTGTTGTTCTGCCAGTCCGTTATCCACCAATGACCACCAGGAGCCGAAAGTTCCAATGCAAGAAGGCAAAAGGGACTTATTCAAGCTCGAGCTTGGTCTCTCCACGTGGGTCACAGAGGAGAGCCCTTTGCCCCCCAAGAACAAAGCTTATATCCCCTAAGAAAGGCCGCCCAACCCATCTTTGCATTGATTGGATATTTTCAAATATAAGTCAGCTGTTGCCCCCCTTCCCCATTGGCATAGCTTTCGTGCCTTGGAAAACTTAACTCAGGAATGTTCAGGATGGGTGGGGGTCTTTAACTCTTGGCAGAGTGACCTTGCTGGGATCTGGGAATTCCAGACCCAGATATACACTGCACCTATTGGCTGTTGCTAGGGGAAGATCAGATTAGCGCAGTTAGCAGCTTCTTTCAAGGGAATAGGGCAAAGGTTACAGGGGAACAGAAACTTAATTTTGGACAGAAACTTAGGCCTATTCTATTTAAAGCTTTAACTGAAGCCTGTCATGGCGTCACTTTGGTCCTTCATTTTCAGTACTGGGGCTGGAACCCAGGGCCATTCTACCTCCAAGCAGGGTAAAGTAGTGGGAGTTTCAACAAGAAGCCAGCAGCAGCAACTACTACTAGGGTGGGCAACAGAGGCAGCGCATGGATGGGGTCCACCCTCTGAACACATCTGCAGAATAAACCTACATAGGAGCCAGGTGTAGTGGCGCACACTTGTAATCTCATTATTTGGGAGGCTAAGACAAAAGGATCCAGGTTCTCAGCCAGCCTCAGCTACTTAGTGAGGCCCTTTGCAACTCAGTGAGACCCTGTTTCAAAATAAACAAACAAAAAAAAATAGAGCTGAGGATGTAACTCAGAGGTAGAGTTCAATCCCCAGTAGCGTGCACGCACACACACACATACAGAATATAACCTGCATACAACTATAATTAAACTGTCTTCGTTAAGAGAGTTCTAGAACTGGGTGTTGTGGCACACACTTGTAATCCCAGCATCTGAAAGGCTGAGACAGGAGGATCACGGTTCACGGCCAAATAAAGAATAAAAAATAGGGCTGGGTGTACCAGTATTGGGAGTGGCTTAGGAAGATTTGAGAAAGCAGGCAGCTATTCCAATGTAAATTAACCTAGCTAAAAGTAATTAAATCAATAGAGAGTTAGGGCTTCCTCCTTCTAAAAACAGATCTACTTGATAGTCTAGGGAGGATGGAGCAGGGGGTTGACCTTCAACCTTCCTGAAAGGAGAAACCTTGCCACACACCTTGCTGGGGGAGGTACCTTACAGGGACGTTCACTATGTCAGAATTATGTAAACAAGATGGAGGTTGTGGGTATAAAAAGTCCGGTCCACGTGCTATATCTTGGTGGGGGGGGTGAATTGGCTCGGACCACCCTCCCCCCATGGCATGGGGCTGTAACTATTTTCTGTATTTCTATCTTTTTAATAAACTTCTTTAAATCTTCAGCAAGTGTTCGAGCTATGTATACTTATCCTTAGCTCAGGACAAGAACCCGCGGGTATTTTTTCTGGTTTTGGTCATTTTGGGTTTTGTTGTGGTTTGAGGGAAAATTGTGTCCGGGACCCTAACAGGGGTCCTTGGGGACAGTTTCCCCACAACCATATTCTCCGAATCTGTAACACTGGGGGTATAGCTCAGAGGTACAATGCCCCTGGGTTCCATCCCCAGTACTGAAAAAAAAAAAAAAAAAGGTCTCAGGGTGTAACTAGGATGCAGAATGGCCCCTGGTTCAATTCCCTGTACCACAAAAATGAAAATAAAAAAGAGGAGCTAGGGACCCTAAAAATGCACTTCTCACTCTCTAGATGACCCATATTCTCCCTTCAATATGCATTCTTTGCTTTCCCAAATAAGTCTTTGACTCTACCGACATGTATTGAAATTCTTTTCCATCATGTGTATGTCAGGGATCCTGCTGGTCAGATGGCCCTCCTCCCTTTTCAGGAATGCCTTGGGACCCTTTTCCAGAGATATCTCAGGTGACAATTTGAAAATCCACCGCTAAAGAAAAAAGGGTTACTAAAGTATGGGAAACCTGTTCAATAGAACTATCTTCTTGTTTTAGGTGTTAGAGATTGAACCCAAGCTAAGAACTTTCTGTACCACTGAGATATACCCCAGACCAAAATAGAACTATTTTATGAGCAAATCTTTTGCTTACTTCTGTTAAGGCCTTCAGTGACCACTTTAAAAGGTAGCTACCCATTTTATTTCCTTCCTAGTTATGTGTGTGTGTTACTGGGGATTTGGGCCAGAAGCATTGTACTTCTGAGCTGTACCTTCAGCCATATTTTATTTTATTTTATTTTTAAACAAAATCTCACCAAGTGGCAGAGGGCCTCTGGAAGTTGCTGAGGCTGGCTGCAAACCTATGATCCTTTTATCTCTGAGTCCTAAGAACTGAAATTAACATGGTGGTTCATGCTTGTAATCCTAGCATTTGGGAGGCTAAGAAAGGAGGGTAATGTTTTGCACACAGCCTCAGTTACTGAGTGAGGCCCTTTGCAATTCAGTAAGACCCTGTTTCAAAATAAAGAATAAAACCGGTGGTGGAGCACACTTGTAATCCCAGCACTTGGGAAGCTGAGGAGACAGGAGGATTGCACAGGTTTGAAGCCAGCCTCAGCTATTTAGGCTCTCAGCAACTTAGTGAGACCCTGTTTCCAAATAAAGTATAAAATAGGCCTGGGAATATAACCCGGAGGTAGAAAAGCCCCTGGGTTCCACCCTCAGTACCACAAAAAAAAATCAATTAATTAATTAATTAATTAAAGAATAAAAAATAGGGCTGGGGGTATTGCTGAGAGGTAGAATGTCCCAGGTTTCATCCCCAGTTGGGGGGGGGGGGGAGAATAGAAAATAGAGCTGGGGGTATAGCTCGGAGGTAGAATGCCCCTGGGTTCAATCCCCAGTACCACACACACACACTATATACATATATACATATATACATACATATATATATGCCAGGAGCAGGCGCAGTGGCACATCTCCCTAATCCCACATCCTGAGAGAAGACCAAGCCAAGAAACTACAGGTTCAAGGCCTGTGTGTATGATAACTTAGTTGACCTTCTGCTGTGGTCAGATGATGTAGAGTGACCCCTGGAAGAGCTCAGGGTTAATGTAAAGTCATGAGGGATGTACACTCATCAACAGATAAAGCCTTAAGTAAGATAAATGGATTTACCTTGATGGTAATATAAGATGGGGGGATATGGCCTTAGGGATTGTGCTTGTATCTTGGAATCTCCTTGCTTGCTTGCTTGCTCTTTCTTGCTTTTGGCTTCCATGATGTGAGAACAAAACCTTGTGTTTTTCCTCTCTCTCTGCATCCTGCCGCCATGTCCTGAGATCTCTGGTGTCCTGCCTCACATGGACTGAACCCCGACATCTCCAAGGAAAACCATAAGCAAATAAATCTCCCTTCCTCTAAGTTATGTGGTCAGTCTTTTAGATTTTAGCAGTGTGAACAGTGACTAAGTCATCTTGTTTAAAGATAAAATAGAGCCGGGCATGGTGGCGCACTCTTGTAATCCCAGCATTTGCGAGGCTGAGACCTGAGGATCACAGTTTGCGGAAAGCCTCAGCTACTTAGTGAGGCCCTCTGCAACTCAGTGAGACCTGGTTTCAAAATAAAGAATAAAAAATAGGGCAGGGGGTGTGGCTCGGAGGTCGAATGCCCCTAGGTCCTAGGTTCTATCCCCCGACCTGCAAAAAAAAAAAAAAAAAAAAAAGATAAAATAGAGCCAGGAGTGGTGGCACACGTTTATAATCTCAGCATTTGGGAGGCTGAGATAGGAGGACCATGGTTCAAGGACAGCATCAACTACTTTAGTGAGGCTTTTTGCAATTCAGTGAGTTGCAAAATATTCTTTATTTCAAGATAATAAAAATAGGGCTGGGTGTGGCTTGTAAGTAGCATGCCCCTAGGTTCCATCCCCTATACTGCAAAAATACAAACCAAAACAAAATAAATAAATAAAGATAAAATAAAATAGGGCTGGAGGGTAAAGCTGCGAGATGGAATGCACTGGGCTTAATCCCCAGCACCACACACACAAACAAGTAGCATTTTATGTGGATTAGTGTTTGGCCTTTTTTTCATGATACTGGGGATTGAAGCCAGAAGCATTCTATTTCTGAGCTACACCCCCAACCTTTTTTTTCTTTTTTTTTTTGGTAGTACTGGAGTTCCTGGAAACCCTTCTACCTTGGGTTATACTCCCAGACCAATTTTTATACTTTTTTAAATTTGGAAACAGGATCTCTTAAGCCAGTGTGGCTGGCTTAGAACCTGCGCGATCCTCCAGTCTCTGCCTCCCAAGCGGGGATTACAAGCATTTTTATTTGCCAGGCATGGTAGCATACACTTGTAATTTCAATACTTGGGAGGCTGAGACAGGAAGATCGTAGATTCGTGGCCAGCCTCAGCTACATAGTGAGTTCCTCTACAACTTAATGAGACCCTGTTAAAAATAAAGAATTAAAAATAGGACTGGGGGTATAGTTTGGAGATAGAACCCCTGGGTTCAATCCCCAATATTGCAAAAAAAATTTTTTTTTTATTCAAGCTGGGCATAGTGGCACAAGCCTGTAATCCCAGTACTTGGGAGGCTGAAACAGGAGGATCACAGGTTCAAGGATAGCCTTAGCAAGTAATGAGGCTCTCATTAACCTAATGAAACCCTATTTCAAAAATAAAAATAAGCCGGGCGTGGTGGCGCACGCTTGTAATCCCCGCGCTTGGGAGGCAGAGACAGGAGGATCGCGCAGGTTCGAAGTCAGCCGCGTGCGCTGGCTTAGGAGACCCTGTTTCCAAATAAAAAAAATGTAAAAATAGGTCTGGGAGTGTGGCCCGGAAGTAGAAGGGCTTCCAGGAACCCCAGTACCACCAAAAAAATAAATAAATAAATAAATAAAATAAATAAAAATAAAAATAAAAATAAAAAATAGGGCTGGGTATATAGTTCAGAGGTAGAATGTTCCTGGGTTCTATCCCCAAACCACACAGAAAAAAAGAGAAAAGATCTAATTATATTTTCACAGGATAAATGATGATTCCAGAGCTGGTATGGGGCTGGAATACATTCAAACTCTAATCAGCCAAAGTAGAAAATTTTGATCACCCTAAAATTGTGTGTGTGTCCGCGTGCATGCGTGCGTGCGTGCGTGCGTGCGTGTGTGTGTGTGTGTGTGTGTGTGTGTGTGTGTTTTACTGCTGATGGAACCCAGGGGTGTTTTATCTCCAAGATATATGCCCAGACTTTTTTTTTTTTTTTTTTTTTTTTTTTGCGGGTCTGGGGATGGAACCCAGGGGCATTTGACCTCCGAGCTATACCCCCTGCCCTATTTTTTATTCTTTATTTTGAAACAGGGTCTCACTAAGTTGCAGGCGGCCTCACTAAGTAGCTGAGGCTGTCCACAAACCACGATCCTCCATCTCAGCCTCCTGAATGCAAACTCAGCCTCCTGAATGCAAACGTGTGCCTCCACGCCCAGTTTATTTATTTATTTTTTTAAACAGAGCTTGCTAGGTTGCTGAGTGTCCCACTAAGTTGCTGAGGCTGGTCTTGAACTTCCAATCATCCTGCTTCAGCCTCCCTTGTACTAGGATGATAGGTACATGCCACCACACCTGGCTGATCAAGCTGCACCTTCAGAAGAAAGATCCCAAGATACAAAGTCTGTTTGTTATTAGGGCTAATTTAGTCCTAGAGAAAAGGATTCCTTGGACATACACTAATAAAGACTAAAAATATGAAGTTGGGAATCCTGATACACCCCTAACATCCAAGCTTCTCAGGAGCCAGAGGCAGGAGAATTAAAAGTTTGAGGTCATCCTGGGCAGTTTAGCCAAACTCTGTCCCAAAATAAAATAAAACTGGGCAAGGCATAGTGGTATGTGCTGGTAATTCTAATACTTGGGAGCTGAGACAGAAGGATCATAGGTTCAGGGACAGCCTCAGCAGCATAGTAAGACTCTCAGCAACCTAGCAAGACCCTATTTGAAAAAGAAAAAAATAAAAAGGGATGAGGGTGTAGGTCAGAGGTAGAATGCTCTTGAGTTGAATCCCCATTACCAAAAAAAGGGAAAGAAGGAAAGCAGGCATGAAGGAAGGGAGGGAGGGAGGGAGAGAAGGAGGGAGGGAGGGAAAGAGGGAGAAAAGGAAGGGAAAGGAAAAGAATTTAACATTCAGCAAAAAAATAAAGACATTTCTGACAAAAAAAAAAAGTTGAGATACTTGCCATCAGCAGACTTGGAATGCAAGAAATGTTGAAGAAAGATCAATAACAGAAGAAAATTCAGATCTACAAAGAAAGAGTGCCAAAAATGGTTAAAAAAAAGGGGGGGGGAGTAAATTGAAAAAGCTTTTTTCCTGATTACATAATTTCTTAGAGGATAATTGGTACTTATGCTTTGTTGGTGGAAGTGTTAAATGGTACAAGACCTTAAGAAAAGATTTGTCAGTTTCTTACACAATTAAACAATATGTACCCTATGGCCTGACAGTTCCATTCTTAGGTATTTTACCTGCTAGAACTGAAATTGCATGTCCACAAAAAGACAGATAAAAATGTTCATAGCTCTTCAATCATGACAACTTAAAATCAGAAGCAAGTAGGTAAGGTCAGTGTGCCTCCAGTGGGCAGCTTGCTGTAGGGTGTCAGAGCCCAGAAAGAAAGAAAAGTGGCTTGAGTTGGGGTTAAATCCAAGTAGAATGAAGAAAGTGTTCTTACAGACAGGCAACACAGTGTGGGTTTCAGAGCTCAAGCCAAGGCTGGGCACCCTAGCGTGTGCCTTTTGTTGCGGTTGGGTTTGGTGTATGAGGGGAGAAGTAATTCCCCCACCACAACTACACAAAGAGGAAAACAGAGAAAAACCGTGGATTCTTGTTCTGAGCTAAGTATAAATACACATTAGCCCGAACTCTTGCTGAAGATTTAAAGAAGTTTATTAAAAGATGGAAATACAGAAAATAGAAATACAGCCCCATGCCAAAATGGCATGAGGGGATGACTCGAATGAGTACACCAAAGGGATTACACATGGACTCGGCCTTTTATACCCATGACCTCCATCTTGTTTGCGTGACTCTGACATAGTGAACGTCCCTGTAAGGTACCTCCCCTTAACCCTGTAAGGTACCTCCCCCAACCAGGTGTGGCAAGGCAACTCCTTTCATGAAGGGCAAGGTCAAACCCTGCCCTATCCTCCCTAGATCATCCTGTAGATCTCTTAGAAAGCAGAAGTCCTAGCTCTCCTCTATTGACTTGGTCATTATTTTGAGCTAGGTTAATTTACATTGGAATAACTGCCTGTCTTAGGCAGAGGTCAAGTCCTTGCACAGATCTGCCCCTCACCCATGTCTGCCGCCATTTTTTTTTTTTTTTTTTTTTTTTTTGGTGGTACTGGGGTTCCTGGAAGCCCTTCTACCTCCGGGCTACACTCCCAGACCTATTTTTTACATTTTCATTTTTGGAAACAGGGTCTCCTAAGCCAGCGCACGCGGCTGGCTTCGAACCTGCGCGATCCTCCTGTCTCTGCCTCCCAAGCGCCGGGATTACAAGCGTGCGCCACCATGCCCGGCGTCTGCTGCCATTTTGATACAACTATTTTTGAAATATCAATCATCTTCTTTTGAACTATATTAATAATCAGAGCTTTCCCAAATCTTCCTAGGCCGTTCCCAATACTGGTACACTTTTCACCCACTGAAAGGGAGGCTGAAGCAGTAGGATCCAAACTCGAGTCAATGTGGGCAATTTAGTGAGACCCTGTCTCAAAATGAGTGAGACCCTGTTTTAAAATAAAGAACAGCCGGGCGAGGTGGCTCAGGCTTGTAATCCCCGTGCTTGGGAGGCTGAGACAGGAGGACCGTGGTTTGCAGACAGCCTCAGCTGCTTAGTGAGGCCCTTTACAACTCAGTGAGACCCTGTTTCAAAATAAAGAATAAAAAATAGGGCTAGGGGTATAGCTCAGAGGTAGAATGCCTCTGGGTTCAATCTCCAATACCAAAAATAAATAAATAAATAAATAAATAAATAAATAGGATGGGGATATAGCTCAGTGAGAACACTCAAGCCAAGTATGTCAGGGGTCCCCAAGTCTGCTTTAAATGCTGCTGTCCCCTGGGTGTTGAATGCCCCCCAGTGGTGTGTGTGTTAAAGGGTTGGTCCCCAGGGTGGCGCTGTTGGGAGGTGCTGTGGACCTCCACGAGTGGACCTGAGGGGAGGTTGTTAAGTCTTTGAGAAATGCCTTGGAAGAGGATTAGGGGGCCCCTTTGATTGTGTTGATTGTGGTCTCTCAGTCACTCCGCTTCCTGACTCATGAGATGAGTAGTTTGCTCCACCACATGGTTCTGCCATGATGTGCTGCCCTTGCCGGAATCCCAAAGTAACAGATCTTGGACCCAAACTTCACAACTGTGAGCTGAAATAAACCTCTTTTCTTTATAAATGAATTGCCTTGAATGTTTTATTATAGTAATGGGAAGCTGACTAATAGAGCAGGTTTGATGATCACCTAAAACTCATGGGACTCAGCATATACACATACTTGTGGCTATCACTTATTATGGGAAAATATACAGACCAAAATCAACAGAAGGAAAGACATACAGGACAGAGTTCAGAGGTAACCAGGCTGAGCTTGTAAGAGTTCTTTCCCAGTAGAATCCACAGGCTATGCTTAATTCCTCCCACAAAAGGTTGTGACTACATATGTGAAGGGTTGTCTATGCAAAAAGTCTGTTAGAGACTCGATGCCCAAGATTTTTCCTGGGGGCTGGCCATGTAGGCACTGTAAGCCAAGCAAGTACAAATTTTCCAGATTCCCACAAAAGCCATGTTGTTTATATGAACAGTTTGGGTATAGTGAGCCACACTTCCCAGATGGTAATGGTTGGATGCCTTCCAAAATCCAAGTTTCTAGATGTCAGCCAAAGGCCAATCTTCAAAGTAGATCTTTCTGTGGCTCAGGCCTGAAATATTAACTTTTTTTTTTTTTTTTTTTTTTTTTTTTTTGCAGGTCTGGGGAAGGAACCCAGGGGCATTTGACCTCTGAGCTACACCCCCTGCTCTATTTTTTATTCTTTATTTTGAAACCGGGTCTCACTGAGTTGCAGAGGGCCTCACTAAGTAGCTGAGGCTGTCCAAGAACCGCGATCCTCCGGTCTCAGCCTCCCGAATGCTGGGATTACGAGCGTGCGCCACCACGCCCGGCTAATATTAACTTTTTCCCCTTTTGTACTAGAGATTACATCGATAGACATTCTCTCTTTGAGGTACATCCCCAGCTATTTTTTTTTTCAGTACTGGGGTTGGAACCCCAGGGGTATTCTACCTCCAAGTTGCACCCCCAACCCTATTTTTTTCTTCTTTATTTTGAAACAGGGTCTCACTGAGTTGTAAAGGGTCTCACTAAGTAGCTGAGGCTGTCCTCAAACCGCAATCCTCGTGTCTCAGCCTCCCAACTCCTGAGATTACAAGCATGTGCCACCACACCTGGCTATCCCCAGCCCCTTTTATTTTTTATTTTGAAACATGATCTTGCTGAGTTACTGCGGCTGGCCTGGAACCCTTGATCCTTCTGTCTCAGCCTCCCAAGTCCTGGGATTATAGGTATGGGCCACCTCGCCTGACTCTATTAACTCTTTTTGCACAATAGGTGACAAAAGCATGACAGAGAAGGCTTAGCTCAAAGGAGGTTTCAAACCCTAAGGAGGCTGAGGAGAATGTCCACACAGGTCAGTGATGACATTTCAGTACAGGCCATCAGACACAAAGCTAGAGGAAAAACACATCCTTGCAGAGCAGCCTGGAGCAGGGCATTGGGGAGCAAGTGAGAAAAAATGTTGCATGCAGGAGAGAGAAGGATGAATCAGTAAGGGATTGGTTACAAACTGTCAAACTGGCAAAATAAATAAATAAATAAATAAAAATAAAAAGCTGAGTGTGCTGGCACAAGCCTACAATCCCAGTACTTGGGAGGCTGAGACAGAAGGATTGAAGGTTCAAGGAGAGCTTCAACAACATAAGGAAACTCAGCAACCCAGTGAGACTCTGTTTCAAAAAATAAAATAGAAGCCGGGGGTGTAGTGGCCCACACTTGTAATCCCAGCGTTTGGGAGGCTGAGACAGGAGGATCTCACAGGTTCAAAGCCAGCCTTAGCTACTTAGGCTCTCAGCAACTTAGTGAGACCCTGTTTCCAAATAAAGTATAAAAGAGGTCTGGGAGTATAGCCCGAGGTAGAAAACCCCCTGGGTTCCACCCCCAGTATCACCAAAAATATAAATAAATAAATAAATAAATAAATAAATAAAGCTGGGGTGTAACTCCCAAGATTAAAGCCCCCGGGTTCAATTCCCAATAACACACACACACACTGATAAAAAGAAGTAACAAAACAAGCCAGGCGCGTTGGTGCACGCTTGTAATCCCAGCATTTGGGAGGCTGAGACAGGGGGATCACGGTTAGAGGACAGCCTCAGCTCTTTTTGAGGTCCTTTACAACTTAGTGAGACCCTGTTTCCAAATAAAATATAAAATAGGTCTGGGAGTATAGCCCAGAGGTAGAAAGCTTCTGGGTTCCACCCCCAGTACCCCCCCCCAAAAAAAAGGGATAATAAGCCGGGTGTGGTGGTACAAGTTTGTAATCCCAGCATTTGAGAGGCTGAAACTGGAGGATCATGGTTCAGCCTCAGCTACTTAGTGAGGCCCCTCTGCAATTTAGTGAGACCCTGTTTCAAAAATAAAGAATAAAAAATAGGGCAGGGGGTGTAGCTCGGAGGTAGAACGCTCCTAGGTTCCATTCCCACCCCCCCCACACACACAAATGGGATAGATAGCCGGGTGTGGTGGCGCACCACGCTTGTAATCACAGCATTCGGGAGGCTGAGACCTGGAGGATCACGGTTCACGGACAGCCTCAGCTACTTAGTGAGGCCCTCTGCAACTCAGTGAGACCCGGTTTCAAAATAAAGAATAAAAAATAGGACAGGGGGTGTAGCTCGGAGGTCAAATGCCCCTGGGTTCCTTCCCCAGACCTGAAAAAAAAAAAAAAAAAAGGGATAGATACATTCTTTTTATATGCCTAGACTGGAATGATCATAAAGTGACTTTAACAGTGAACACCGTTAAGGAGAGGAAGTAGACAACAAAACACAAGTTTGCTTCTCAAATTCTGCACTGTGTGCACACATAATACATTCAACCAATAACAAACTTTTGAGCCTTAGAAGAGATCAGAATGAAAATATAAAGCCAGGCTTGAAGGCAAACACCTGAAATCCCAGTACTTGGGAAACTGAGGCAGGAGAATCGCAAGTTTGTGGCCAGCCTCAGCAATTTAGTGAGACCCTATGCAATTTAATAAGAATCTATTTCAAAATAAAATAGGGCTGAGGATATAGCTCAGAAGTATGGGTGCAGGCCAGGTCTTGGCACACACTTGTAATCTCAGCATTCTGGAGGCTGAGACAGGAGGATCGCAGTTCACAAACAGCTTTAGCTATTACTTTGCAATTCAGTGAGACCCTGTTTCCAAATAAAGAATAAAAAATAGGGCTGGGGCTGGGCATGGTGGTGCACGCTTGTCATCCCAGGATTCCGGTGACTGAGACCAGAGGATCGGTCGTGGACAGCCTCAGCTACTTAGTGAAGACCTTTGCAACTCAGTGAGACCCTGGGCTGAGGGTGTAGATCTGAGGTAAATACCCCTGAGTCCTGAGTTCTATCTATCCCAGAGAGAGAGAGAGAGAGAGAGAGAGAGAGAGAGAGAGAGAACCTGTTTCAAAATAAAGAATACTAAACAGGGCAGGGGGTGTAGTTCGGAGGTAGAATGACCCTAGGTTTCATCCCCTGTACCGCAAAAGAAAGAAAGAAAGAAAGAAAGAAAGAAAGAAAGAAAGAAAGAAAGAAAGAAAGAAAGAAAGAAAGAAAGAAAGAAAGAAGAGAGAGAGAGAGAGAAGAGAGAGAGAAAGAAAGAAAAAGTTTGGGGGCATTCTACCTCTGAGCTATACCAGCCCCCTCCCCTTTTTTGCGGTACTGGGGATGGGATCCAGGGGCATTCTACCTTCGAGCTACATTCCCAGACCAATTTATTATTATTTATTTTGAAACAGAGTCTCACTGAGTTGCAAAGGGCCTGAACTGCAATCCTCTTGTCTCAGCCTCCCAAATGTTGGGATTACAAGCATGTGCCACCACATCCAGCCTCGCCCCCCCCCCTTTTTTTTAAACAGAATCTTGCTAAGTTTTGCCTGGCTTTGTGTTTCCTTAATTTGATATTACATCAAGTTTTCGCCCTTTAACCAGAGGGTAATTTAGTGTAAGAGGACCTCCCCTTGGCTGTGCACAGAAACTGGAACCCTGAAACTTTGTCTCCCTAGGTAAGGAGACTTTACTCTGAAGTTGGAATTGATGCAGTTTTAAAACAGAAAAAGAAGAGTGGTTTCTCAGGGAGCCAAAGAAGGAGAATGTTGTCTTAAAAATAGATGAGAATGTGTTGGCCCAAGTCATATCCTTAGAACTAATTTTTAAGTCCCAGTGTTCAAACAGCTGTCAGACAAGGCCAACCAGAAGCCCATGGGATCATGTCGCTAGAAACCAGCTGGTAAATCTGGAAAGAAGAAGTAGGCTATAGATGCAGGGTTGGCACCTTTAGACACTGGCACAGCAGAAAGCTCTGTCCCCAGTCTGTATGAAGAAAGGTCTGGGCTCTGGATAAAGGCAACCAGCCAGGCCACGCCCTCTCAGTTGACATCACTTGTGTGCCAAAAGAACATGGGTGACTTCAATGGCCTTTTCATCTGCAATGAGTGGGGAGAGTAATGGATAAGAGTCCACACTTTTCAGGCTTTGAGGCCAAACCCTCAAAGAACTCAAATGGTACTCAGAGAACTATCTCTGAGTACCATTTGTCCAGGCCAGTAAAGAATTGCTGTTTCAGCTGGGTGTGGTGGCACATACCTGTAATCCCTGTACTCAGAAGGCTGAGGCAGGAGGATTGCAGATTTGAGGACAGCCTTCAGCAAGTAGTAAAACTTTCATTAACTCAGAGAGACTCTGTTTCAAAATAAATAAATAAAAAGATCTGGAATATAGCTCATAGGTATCTGGGTTCAATGCCCAGGACCACCAAAAATAAATAAATAAATAAATAATAATAATAATAATGGGCCAGGATGTAGCTCAGTGGCAAAGCAACTGCTTTGCAGGTGTGGAGCTCTGGGTTTGATTCCCAGTTCCAAACAAAAAACAAAAAAAGAACCCCTTTAAAAATGATAATAATAATAATTCTGATTGGCTGGGCATGGTGGCACATGTTTGTAATCCCAGCATTTGGGAGGCTGAGACCAGAGGATTGCGGTTCGCAGACAGCCTCAGCTACTTAGTGAGGCTCTTTGCAACTCACTGAGACTGTTTCAAAATAAAGAGTAAAAAATAGGGCAGAGGGTGTAGCTTGGAGGTAGAATGTTCCTGGGTTCCATCCCCAGTACTGCAAAATAATAATAATAATAATAATAATAATAATAATAATAATAATAATTCTAATCTCTAAAGATTCCCGATTATCAAAACAAATCATAATAAGCCTTAAAAACTGTAATTTTTAATTTATATTTATTTATTTATATGTGTGTGGTACTTGGGATTAAAGCCGGGGCATTCTATCTCCAAGATTCACCCTTAGCTCCTTTTATGTTTTTGTATATTAAAACAGGATCTCACAGGAAGATCATGGTTCGCAGACAGCCTCAGCTACTATTTAGTGAGGCCCTTTGCAACTCAGTGAGACCCTGTTTCAAAATAAAGAATAAAAATAAATAGGGCTGGGGGCATAGCTCAGAGGTAGAATGCCCCTGGGTTTCATTCCCAGTACTGCTAAATAAATAAATAAATACAGGGTCTCATTAGGTTGTTGAGAGCCTCACTATACTGCTGAGGCTATCCTCAAACCTATGATCCTCCTGTTTCAGCCTCCTAAGTATTGGTATTATAGGCATATGCCACCATGACCAGCTTGTATTTTTTTAATTGGTTTTGCCACAGGACAAACTATAAACTATGTAATCAATCCATGTTATATGATATGTCGTGTGTGTGTGTGTGTGTGTGTGTGTGTGTGTGTGTGTGTGTTACTGGGGACTGAACCCAGGGACATTCTACCTCTGAGCTACACCCCCAGCCCTATTTTATTTTTATTTGTAAACAGGGGCTTGCTAAATTGAGAGTCTCACTACGTGCTGAGGCTGTCCTCTAACCTGCAATTCTCCTGACTCAGTCTTCTACATACTGGGATCACAACTGTGTGCCACCATGCTTGGCTTGTGCCACTACAACCCAGCTATAAATTTTTATTTATTTATTTTGAATACTAGGGTGGAACCAAGGTGCATTCTACCTTCAAGCTACACCTCCAGTCCTATTTTTTATTCTTTATTTTGGAAACAGGGCCTCACTTAGTTGCAAAGATCCTCATTAAGTAGCTGAGGTTGTCTGCGAAACGCTATCCTCCTGTCTCAGCCTTCCAGAAAAGCTGGGTGTGGTGGCACATGCTTGTAATCTCAGTACTTGAGAGGACAAGACAAGTAGATCACAGGTTTGTGGCCAGGCTCAGCTATATAGTAAGGTCCAATTTCAAAATAAAAAATAGGGCTGAGGGTATAGCTCAGAGGTTGAATGCTCCTGGGTTTAATCCCTTGTACTGAGAAAGAAAGAAAGAAAGAAAGAAAGAAAGAAAGAAAGAAAGAAAGAAAGAAAGAGAGAAAGAGAGAAAGAGAGGGAGAAAGAGAAAGAAAGGAAGAGAGAGAGAGAACTGAGGGTGTATATCAGAGGTAGAATGCCCTGGGTTCAATCCCTAGTACCACAAAAAATAAAATAAATAAAATAAACTGGGTATAGTGGCACATGCTTGTAATCCCAGTACTTGGGACACTGAGACTGGAGGATTAGAGTTTCAAACCCAATCTCAGCAATTTGGGGAGACTCTGTTTCCAAAAAAAAAAAAAAAAAAATAGGTCTGGAGGTGTAGCCCAGAGAGATAGAAGGCCGCTGGGTTCCATCCACAGTAACACACACACACACACACACACACACACACACACACACACACACACACCACAGAGAAATAAAATTAAATTAAATTTTAAAAATCTCTGTCCATATCTCCATCTAGTTTTACTCCCCTAAGATCACCATTAGAATATTTTATGTATAATATTAAGCCAGAACAGCCTGTCTTGTTTATTTTTGTACATCCTAAGCAGAGTACAGTGGCCTGACATAGATAGAAAAAGCACTTGATAAAAACTATTTGAACAATTCATTGGACAAGTTTAAAGTAGTGTTAGGGATAGGGTGGGGTGGCTAAAAAAAGGTCAGCAGCTCTAGTCTATTTCTCCAAACAAGTTAGGGTGACTTCCTTGCATTAAATATTTCATTTACACATCAAGAACCCAGGAGCTGCCTGAATATTCTACCAGTTATTTGTTGAGGACTTATACAATGACCCCGCTATAATTGTGGAGAGGAATTTGTCTGCTACACTACTTCTGACTGCCTGGGATAAGACTCCTTGTCCCATTTAACTGACCCACTGCCTTTCTACTGAAGCAGGCTGGCCCAGGGCAGAGCTCCCTCACCCAGGGGCTCTTTGTGCCTCTCGGCTGCTGGCCAGGTAGCAGGAGAAGACTCTCCCACAGGACCACAGACAGCCCCGCAGGCTCAGGCCCAGCATGTCTGGATGGGACACTAGCCAGTTAAGACCTTGGAGAGACAGTGATCTGTCAGCGTCTCTTTGTGAGAGTGTCTCAGGGGCTTTGTCGGAATGCCAGGCTGTCTGTGGAAAAGGCAAAGCCACAAGTGAATGACTGTCTCTACGAAAATATAGTGCTGAAGCACTAAGTTGGAATGTAGCGCTTTACAGCTGTCACACCAAACCAGCTAAGTGAAAGCACATTTTGTGCCAGACTTCTCAAAGCATCATCATATGAAAACTATTTTTATTGCCTTAAAGCTTTGGTTAAAAGCAGTTTGCTGCGAATAGTAAAGAAGTCTACTGTAGGATCCTTGTTGAGAAGTATAAATTGAGAAAACAACAACAAATGGCTGTGCTAAGCATAGAGGAGTGACTTAGGAAAGATTCCATAGTCATTAATAATTTTGCTGACTCATCAGTTTTTCAAATCTACAAACTTCTATATTCTCTATTTTTTTTTATTGTAGCTTTTTTTTTTTTTTTTTTTTTTTTTTTTTTTTGCGAGTCTGGGGTGGACCCAGGGGCTTCTGATCTCTGAGCTACACCCCCTGGTAATATTTTATTCTTTTTTTTTTTTTTTTTTTGCGGTTCTGGGGATGGAACCCAGAGGCATTTGACCTCCGAGCTACACCCCCTGCCCAATTTTTTTATTCTTTATTTTGAAACAGGGTCTCACTAAGTTGCGGAGGGCCTCACTAAATAGCTGAGACTGTCAGCGAACCATGATCCTCCGGTCTCAGCCTCCCAAATGCTGGGATTACAAGCGTGCGCAACCACGCCTGGCTTAAATTGCAGCTTTAAACAAAGCATTTATTTATTTAAGGATCTAAGAAAATCAATAAAAATGTTTATATTATCCATACTAAAGAGTCACAAGACAAGCTGGGTGTAGTGACATACCTCTGTAACCCCAGTACCTGGGGCAGAATGCCCCAGGCTGAGGCAGAATGATTGTAGGTTTGAGGTTAGCCTCAGTAACTTACTGAGACCCTCAGAAACTGAGATTCTATTTAAAAATTAAAAATAAAAAGGGCAGGCCGGGTGTGGTGGCCCAAACTTCTACTCCCAGCATTTGGGAGATGGGGACCGGAGGCTTGCAATTCATGGACAGCCTCAGCCAGTTGGCAAGGCCATTTGCAACTCAGTAAAACCTTTTTTCAAAAATAAAAAGACTGTGCCAGGCATGGTGGTGCAGGTTTGTAATCCCAGCATTCGGGAGGCTGAGACTAGAGGATCACGGTTTGTGGACAGCCTCAGCTACTTAGTGAGGCCCTCTGCAATTTAGTGAGACCCTGTTTCAAAATAGAGAATACAGAATAAGCCGGGCGTGGTGGCGCACGCTTGTAATCCCCGTGCTTGGGAAGCCGAGACAGGAGTATCGTGCAGGTTCAAAGCCAGCCTTGTTGGCTTCAGAGACCCTGTTTTCAAATAAAAAAAATATAAAAATAGGTCTGGGAGTATAGGCCGGAGGTAGAAGGGTTTCCAGGAACCCCAGTACCACCAATAATAATAATAATAATAATAATAATAATAATAATAATACAAAATAGGTCTGAGGGTGTAGCTCAGAGGTCATTGCCACTGGGTTCTATCCCAAGACCCGGGGGGAAAAAAAAAAAACTAGGGCTGGGAGTACAGCTCAAAGGGTGCTCCTGGGTTCCACCCCCGGTACCACAAAAAATAAAATAAGAAGAGCTGGGAGTGTAGTTCAGAGGTAGAATGTACCTTGGTTAAACCCCCAGTACAAAAAAAAAAAAGCCACATGGGCTGGAAGCTCAATGGTAGCATGCTTGTCTAGCCTTCACAAGGCCCTGGCCCCTCCATCCTACACTTAGAAATTAATTGCCAGTCATAATGGTACACACTTGTAATCCCAGTTCTTGGGAGGCTGAGACAGGAGGATCGAAGGTTCAAAGCCAGACTCAGCTACTTAGTGAGGCCCTCTGCAATTTGTGAGACTCTCTTTCAAAATAAAGAATAAAGCTGGTTGTGTTGACGCATGCTTGTAGTTTGTAATCCCAGCATTTGTGAGGCTGAGACAGGAGAATCTGGATTCGCAGCCAGCCTCAGCTACTTAGTGAGGTCCTTTGCAACTCAGTAAGACCCTGTTTCAAAATAAAGTATAAACCGGGCATGGTGGCACACGCTTGTAATCCCCGCGCTTGGGAGGCTGAGACAGGAGGATAGCGCAGGTTCGAAGCCAGCCTCAGCTGGCTTAAGACACCCTGTTTCCAAATAAAATATAAAATAGGTCTGGGAGTGTAGCCCGGAGCTAGAAGGCCCCTGGGTTCCATCCCCAGTACCACACAAAAAAAAATAATAATAATAATAATAAAGTATAAAAAAATAGAGCTGGATGCATGCTTATAATCCCAGCGTTTGGAAAGCTAAGACCAGAATGATCGCGGTTCACAGACAGCCTCAGCTACTTAGTGAGGGCCTCCTCAACTGTGGGAAGCCATTAAGGTTTTCCCCTAAAAGAATATTTCTGACTCAGCTGACTGTCCTTTGCCCAGAGTCAACAAGGTTTGGAGTCATAGAAGATTCAAAGTAGAAGGTTTGAGAGAAGATCAGGTGGTGATAGCACAAGGTACTGATTAACCTACCTGTAATGTATGTGCTTTGGATTGGTCTGTATTGTATTCCAGTGGTGATAGCACGAGAATGTTGATTGACCTGTAACCCTATAAATACCCCAGGAGTGGAGAGGCCCAAGAGAGAGATGATGATATTGACTGAGAAGTAGGCGGCGGCCAGTAGGTCAGCCCAGTAGAAAATATTGACCCAAGAGCAGGGGTTGGCCAGTAGAGATAGTAGGCTGGTGCCCCCACCCCATGTTAGAATTATTAAAAAATTCTTGGAATCAAATTCTTAAGAGTTGAATTCTTCATCCTCACGCCTCTCTTCAGAACCCGTACTTTTGCTGGCTGGCTCCAGCACACAACTTAGTGAGACCCTGTTTCAAAATAAAGAATATAAAATAGGGCAGGGGATGTAGCTTGGAGGTCAAATGCCCCTGAGTTCCATCCCCAGACCCACAAAAAAGAAAAAAAATAGGGCTAGGGGTATAGCTTAGAAGCAGCATGCCCCTGGGTTTCATTCCCAGTAACACAAACATATATCTCTGTGTGTGTGTGTGTGTGTGTGTGTGTGTGTGTGTACTTTAGATACATTGATATAGTTTAAAAAACTTTATTAAAGTTAGTAAAATATCTCAGTTTTTTTTTTTTTTTTTTTTTTGTGTGTGTGTGTGTGTGGTACTGGGGTTCCTGGAAGCCCTTCTACCTCCGGGCTACACTCCCAGACCTATTTTATATTTTTGAAACAGGGTCTCTTACGCCAGCGCGGCTGGCTTCGAACCTGCGCGATCCTCCTGTCTCCGCCTCCCAAGCGCGGGGATTACAAGCGTGCGCCACCACGCCCGGCAATATCTTAGTTTTTAATATTGGACTTGAGTACTTATATACTGTGGGTCAACTCTGCTGGATACAAAGACACTGTAGGAGTTGACAGTCTGTTCTAGCACCTTTAAGCATTTACTTTATGGAAAGTATGCAAGTTATTTATACAAGAGGAAATCTATTTTATGTTGGTGTTTAGAAGAATTACATGAAGTCATGTAGTTGCAAATAGAAAGTAGGCATGGCAAAAAAAAAAAAAAAAAAGAGCTGGGTGTGGTGGCGCATGCTTGTAATCCCACTACTTGGGAGACTAACATAGGAGGACCACAGGTTCGTGGCCAGCCTTAGCTACTTAGTGAGGCTTTCGGCTACTTAGTGAGACCCTATTTCTGATAAAGAATAAAAAAAAATAGGGCTGGGGGTATATCTTAGAGGTAGAATGCCCCTGGATTCAATCCCCAGTACCAAAAAAAAAAAAAAAAAAAAAAAAGAAAGTGATAACATCATAGTGGAGACAACTAACAGATACCACCTATACAAAGTGATGACATTTATTACAAAAAAAAAAAAAAGACACAGAGGGCATGGTGGCGCACACTTGTAATCCCAGCATTCGGGAGGCTGAGACTGGAGGATCGTGGTTCGCAGACAGCCTCAGCTACTCAGTGAGGAGTGAGGCCCTCCGCAACTCAGTGAGACCCTGTCTTAAAGAATTAAAAAATAGGGCAGGGGGTGTAGCCCGGAGGTTGAATGCCCCTGGGTTCCAGACCCGCAAAAAAAAAAAAAAAAAAAAAAAAAAAAAAAAAGCATATGAATAGCTATTGTGCCTATTTTTTTTTTTTTTTTTTTTTTTTTTAGTACTGGGGATGGGGCATTGTACCACCTCTGAGCTACATCCCCAGCCCTATTTTTTATTCTTTATTTTGAAACAGGGTCTCACTGAGTTGCAAAGGGCCTCACTAAATAGCTGAGGCTGTCCACAAATCGTGATTCTCCTGTCTCATCAGTCTCCCAAATGCTGCTATTACAAGTGTGCACCACCATGCCCGGCTCCTGCCTTACTTTTTATTCTTTATTTTGAAACAGGGACTCACTAAGTTCCTGAGGCTGGTTGCAAACCAGACAGGCATGTAGATTCATTCTAATTTACCCTGAACTTTTGAGGAAATCTCCCCAAAAGTAGACCATACCTGCCCCACATGCTAAGGAACTCTGGACAACATACTATGTAAGAAAAATGTTTGGGGCCGCATAATCGGGTGGCGGGTCCTGGGAACCAAGGGCGCTCCCAGCCACCAGGCTCCTCAGCGTAGCGCTGGGGCTGGGTACGCTAGGAACAGCAGAACCCGCTCTCCGTGGTGAAGCTGTGGGCCTCTGTTCTTGGCAGTGAGATAAAACACTTTGCTACTAAGTACTTGGGCCCCCAACTCCTGCAAAAGACATGTACTGTTTTCTTTTATTTAAAAAGATTGAAGAGGGAGGAAGATGGTGGTCGCTGTAGTTGCAGTTGCAGCTGCAGTGGCAACCATGGCCGCAGTGGTGATGGTCAGCAGCGGCCGAATAGGACATGCATCCCTCTGAGAAACCCTGGACAACAGATTTTAATTTAATAGCTGAATGGGACAACACACAGAAACATTTCCAGTCATCACATCCTATCTGAAATATAGGAGAGAGAGTAGAAAATGGCGGAATTAGAGGCAAAACTGCAGTGCAATGCCCGCCACTGCAAGAAAAGTGATTTTTGGAGGAATATCCCAGAAGAGATCAGAAAGCAGACTGCTTCTGCCACACATGCACAGGAATACTTAACAACAACACACTCTAGGAGAGACCAAGATGATGGTGGCGGCAGCCAGTATTCAGGAGAGGCAGACAGATCCAACCAAATCCACCTTGAATTTTTGAAGAAATCTCTCCAAAAGTAGACTGTTCCTGCCCCCCATGCTCAGGAACTCTGGACAACATACTCTGTAAGAAAAAGTTTTGCGGAGATGGACCAAGATGGTGGTAGCGGCGGCCGGCCAGTAATCAGGAGAGGCAGATAGATCCAATCCAAAATCACTTTGAATTTTTGAAAATATCTCTCCAAAAGTAGACTGCTCCTGCCACACATGTACAGAAATTCTGAACAACATGCTATGTAAGAAAAATGTCCGGGGCAAGTCAGAGGGAGCCACGCCCATATTCGCTGCACCGAGGGTCCCCCAAAGACGAATCTCAAATGCGACATGCTCACATTCGTGCAATAAAATGCACATCACCAAGGGCAGCAGAAGTTGTGGTGCTTCCAACCATTGCACAACAAAAGCAGGCGAGGAGCACATGGCCTTCAATAGAAGTCTTTTGGGGCACAGAACTACTCTGATGACATTTCCCTTTCTCCCTAGTTAGCTTCTCTGCCCACTCACTTCATGATCCCTTTAACAACAGAAACTCTAGAAGCCCAGTACAGGGAAGGGGTGGGGGGTGTCTCTGCCTCAGGTGACTCTCTGAGGCTGATTGTGCATTAAAAATGCCAGGTGAGAAGCTGGGAGTGGGAGAGTGGTGGCACATGCTTGTAATCCCAGCATTCGGGAGGCTGAGAGAGGAGGGTTGGGGCTTGAGAACAGCCTCAGCTACTTAATGAGGACCTTCCCAATTCAGAGAGACCCTGTTTCAAAAACTAATAGGCTAAGCCGGGCATGGTGGTGCACACTTGCAATCTCTGCGCTTGGGAGGCTGAGACAGGAGGATCACACAGATTCGAAGCCAGCCTCAGCTACTTAGTGAGGCTCTCAGCAACTTAGTGAAATCCTGCTTCCAAATATATTAGTGTAGCCCAGAGGTAAAAAGCCTCTGGGTTCCACCCCCAGTACCAAAAAACAACAACAACAACAACAAAAAAAAACTAATAGGCTAGGATGGGGCATAGTGGGACACTTGGGAGGCTGAGAAAAGAGGATCGCACAGGTTCAAAGCCAGCCTCAGCTATTTAGTGAGGTTCTCAGCAATTCAGTGAGACCCTATTTCCAAACAAAATATAAAATAGGACTGGGAATATAGCCTGGAGGTAGAAAAGCCCTTGGGTTCCACCCCCAGTACCACACACACACACACACACACACACACACACACACACAAACTAAAAGGCTAAACCAGGCGTGGTAGCGCACGCTTGTAATACCAGCATTCGTGAGGCTGAGACTGGAGGATCACAGTTCACAGACAGCTTCAGCTACTTAGTGAGGTTCTCCGTACCTTAGTGAGACCCTGTTTCAAAATAAAGAATAAAAAATAGGGCAGGGGGTATAGTTTGGAGGTACAATGCCCCTGGGTCCCATCCCCAGTACTGAAAAAAAAAAAGACTAAAAAATAGGACTAGGGGTGTAGCTTGGGAGTACAGTGCCCCTGGGTTGCATTTCCAGTACTGCAAAAGGAAAGAAGAAGGAAGGAAGGAAGGAAGGAAGGAAGGAAGGAAGGAAGGAAGGAAGGAAGGAAAGAAGGAAGGAAAGATGCCAGGTGAAAGCCAGGCGTGGTTGTGTACACATATAATCCCAGAATTTGGGAGGCTGAGACAGGAAGATCACAGTTCCCAGACAGCCTCAGCTACTCATGCCCTTTGTGACTCAGTGAGACCCTCTTTCAAAATAAAGAATAAAAAATAGGGCTGGGGTGTAGCTCTGAGGTATAATGCCCCTGTGTTCAATCTTCAGCATCACAAAAAAGAAAAGAAAAGAAAGAAGGAAGGAAGGAAGGAAGGAAGGAAGGAAGGAAGGAAGGAAGGAAGGAAAAGAAATGCCCGGTGAGCCAGGCATGGTGGCCCAAGCTTGTAATCCGAGCATTTGGGAGGCTGAGACAGGAGGATCTGGGTTCGTGGCATCCAGTGAGGTCCTTTGCAACTCAGTGAGACCCTGTTTCAAAATAAAGAAAAATAGGGCTGGTGTGTAGCTCAGAGGTACAATGCCCCTGGGTTTCATCCCCAGTATCACAAAAAAGAAAGAAGAAAGAAAGAAAGAAAGAAAGAAAGAAAGAAAGAAAGAAAGAAAGAAAGAAAGAGAGAAAGAAAGAAAGAGAAATGCCAGGTGATCCACATAGCCAACAGAGTAGCACACAGATAGGATGATGTGCTATTGATTCTGCTCTTGGTGGGATAGAAAGGAGGATTTGTTGTCGGACAGTCAGCAAGGTGAGGACAATACACCCATTCCCCGTCTCAATCCCTGTGACCTCAGTCCTACTGACAGGAAGATGCTACATCTCAGTTCAGCCCCAGCAAGGGAAGCTATTT